>NW_017805742.1:1740827-1778400 GCF_001891065.2 Hippocampus comes
CAGTCATTCATTCGAATCCAAACACCCAGCGCCGACCCAGGGATCTTCTTCGGGTTATTAAAAATCCAAATGTCGGCATCTTCGGGGTTTTGCTTGTTGCTAATATTTGTGTTTTGAAAGGCTGAGTGACTACATGTGAACAGGGCAAAGGGCACATCGCTCGTTACCTTTGCCTTCCACATGAGCCAGAGTTTGAAGACATCCACATGTCTGCCACACTGGATGCTCTTGTCTCCGGTATCGTAGCTCACATCATAGCATTTGTCTTTCTGGAAAAGGTACGGCGCGCCCAATTCGTTGCATTTTTGCAAGAGGCCCTGTGGACAAGTACGAGACGTTGCTTGAGCTGTCGAAGCGACATGGGCAACATTTAGATTCAACTTTGAAGATGCCTCGCACTGGTCACAGAAGGTACGAAAAACAAACAAAAAAACATGTATACACCGTGTGGAGAATTTTCCCATTCTTAGGAGAATCAGACCATCCATTTTCTTGTTATCAGTTGAGAATCCCCTGCAAATAAATGCCTCAGCATGTCCCAAATCCTGTCGATATTTACCAAGCTACAATGCATGCAAAGCGAATCTTACTTTCTTCTTGATCAGTATCGCTGAGCACTGCAGGGGAACACCCATCATCTTGTGAGGGTTCCACGTTACTGACCACGCTCTGGAAAACAAGCCATTTGTTTCCTAAACGGTGTCAACAACAGTCCCATTACGGGACTTGCTCGAAAACACATGCATGTGCATGCATGTGTTGGGTTTCCTCATGCCGCTACCTTTCAATGCCCTGGAGCTTCATCCTGTGTCGGTCGGACAAAAGTAAGCCTCCTCCCCATGACGCCTGCAAGGACAGACAAATAACAGCCGGCGCACGCCAAATGCAGAAGTGCAGGTCGGAGAGCCTATGAGCCCCGTTCGGGTCACGAGCGCCGAGCACAAGCTAACCCTGCCCATGGGTCGGGTTTTCAGTGTTATTTGGCTCGATGGACGATAGGGCGAAGGGGGGAGTTTGCGCCGTTGTGGGAGGGAAGACAGGCGACTCCCGGCCAATCCGAGCGGCTCCCTTCATTAAGACATTCAAATTCTGCAAAGGCGCAGGCAGACTACACGCATGAGGAAGGACTTGCTGGATTCCCTGCGGGAGATCGACGAGCGCAAAGTGCATTTATGGTTAAAGGAATAGCAAGAAGATTTCCGCTTGTGTCCGTGTGGCAAACCGTCCCTACCGATTCACGCGCACGCAGACAGCGTGCGGGGTGCGATTGGAAATACTTGGAAGATGAGAGTGCTTGATTTCTACAGTGACTCAGAGGGATTGTCAGCTTCGTAGGTGGCTCGCAACTATGACTGAGCACGTACGAGCGGCAGCAGGTCGCCGAGTGGTCGTGACGGTTGGTCAGGCGTAGGTGCCAGATGTACTCGGGCTGCCAGATTTCATGTTATGATGTTGATGTTGTTCTAGCATTTTAAAACAAAGAGAGTGAGACTCCTACGTCCACATGCATCCATAGAGTGTGTCTCTGACAGATGTCCGCAATGGCGTGGAGAGGATCAAAAGCTCCATACAAGGTCGTGCCCGCTGTTGCATTCACGTAGAATGGAACCATGTTCTGGAAGAAGAACATTCACAAGTATGGACCAGCTTTCATCTTCTTTCACAGGTGGGCTTGTTCACTCTTACCTTTTCTTCAGCCGCGAGAATGGAAGCCTCGAGCTCTTCTGGAATCATTTTCCCTCTGAAAAGCCCCAAAGCAGCAGTAACATTTCTGTCGATGCGCTACCTACGCTACATCGATCCCGATAGCTTTCCAGGTCGACCAATGTATGCAAAGAAATCGATGACTATTCAAACGTGACAATTGAACAACGTTCGGATGTCCACACCATTATGATCACTCAATCATCTGATGGGATCCCTCCCCCAAAAAGAAAAACAAGGCAGTGTCCAATAAGAAGGAAGCCTTTTGGTTGACTTTTCTTTCGTCTCACATGCACGCCACGCGTTGACCACCTCCATCATCTCATGGGCTCTCATTCAGGTCGCTATTGAGGCTGCCGTCAATTCAACAATAGGTTTGATCAACCAGCTGCGAATAAATCCCGAATGTTCGCAAGCGTACACAAAGAACAGGTGAGCAAACACGCTCCGTCGCGAACTCCGTAATAGTCGAAGCACAAACGCGCCCACCTGCGGTTCCCGTACCTTTCATCACATTTCACGATGAAGACGTTGTCGATGCCCAGTCCCAGCACGGCGGCAGACTTCTTGACTGAATAGTGACTCTGTCGAGACAAAAGCGACAGCCGTTCATCGTCAGGTGCCCGTGTCGACGGACGCCACCGAATTGCTCCAGGTTTCGTGCGGCGAAAACAAACCATTTCTTTGTTCGCTGATTTGCTTTGGCGAACAAAAGACCCCCGAGCATCCAAATGTCAAAAGAAACCGAACACAAAAGGCAAATGAAAGAAAGCATCTTTGATATTCCTCTTTAGAAATCCAGTAAGGTTGAGTGTTTTTTTTTGTTTTGTTTTTTTTAATACATAATAAAGAAAAGCTTCTCGCCTCTTGTAGAATTCTTGTGTTTAGTCCAGTCTTTTCAAGAAATATGCCTTCGTTAGTTAAAAATGAAGCGAATCATTAATATGCGAACAAAAACAAGGCGCAGACTTTGGACCAAAAGGGTCGTGGCTTCCTGCTGTGCATCGAGATAATATTTGACTTGCAAAAAAATCTGGGGAAAGGTGCTGCATTACGTTTTAAGCCGTATTTGCAGGCAAAGGTATCGGCAGAGGCGGGCCTTCCGTCAAACCGATGGAAGGTCCGTCACTCTTTCCGTCGGGATTTCAGGCCGACCGACTTGGGCCATGTGCACGGGTGTCAAACTCCGGTCGGTCCTCGAGGGCCGTTTTCCTGCATGTTTTCCATCTCTTGTAAATTAAAGAATGAATAGAGCTTGTTTTCTCCCCGCTTGAGTAGTAGCGCGACATATTCTGGAGACAGAGAGTATGATTACATGTTCAGAAGTGAAGAGGGCCAAGTGAGGCAGAGCTCCCATTCCTCTTGTCTTCACTTCTGGGTAGAAGTAATATCTTGCCACCAGCATACTGTAAAGGTTGGACATTGTGCCTCCTTCAGGAGAAAAAAGAAAGAAAGAAAAGAAAAAAGCATTGGTGCCCAACCTTTTTTTGTGTCACGGACCAGTTGAGACAAGTACTTGCTGTTTTCCCGGACTGGCAACTTTTTGTTCCCCTGTTGCTTTTAAATTGCCGGTTTTAAAGCAGTGCTACCGGTGACAGCAGAGATGGAGTGGTTAAAAATTTTATGAACATCAATTTTATTTTATGAACATCGATTTTATTTTCATCCATTTCAAAATGTGTTACTGCACAACAAAGGTCGGATAAAATAGCACAGTGAACTTTGAACAAATGGACCCATCCGGAATTAAAAATACACCTCTATATGTAAACGGAATCATTTTTCAGCCATGATCCTACATACGGCGTGAGCATCATTGCTGCTTGCAAACGGGACTGCTCAAAAGATGCCACGATTGATCGCCGCTTCCATCCAGTGGCTAGCAATTAGCGACGAAACCGTTAACGATTACGTGAGGAGCTCGCAATTTCCTGCTTTCCGCTTGATCACTCGGGTGCTACGTGTTCAAACGCTTCAAGGGGTTTCTTGTATTGCCTTGTTTTGGACGACATAGCGTGCGCACCAGCTCCCTCCTCCACGTGACTCTGGGAACTCCTCTTGTCAAAATTGGCTTCATCTTCGGAAGTCACGGTTGCACGTTTGGTCAAGTGGTGTCACGAGACACGCCCCCCCCCCTCCCCCCGATTTCAAGAACAGAAGGGATGCTGCGACCTTACCTGGTGAGAAGATCCCATCGCCTTCGTCATCAGACCATCTTACAATGCTATGCATCTTCTTGAGTAGAACTTCCTCCATCAGGGTGAAGACGGGAGACATCTCATATGTAAACCTAGAGCAAACGTGCTTTTATGAGTACAGTATCGGTACATATAATATGCACAATTTTTTCAAGATAAAAAAATATGATAGTCATGCTAATTGTAATATGGTCGTTCATTTGCAAGAAAAAGCATGCGGACCCTTTGGAATCACCTGGATTTGTGCATAAATTGGTTCGGAAAGGAGGTTTGTAATGGAAAGGGTTACAAAATTATGATACGGATGTGTCTAGCAACGGAAACGTTTCACCACTGTTGTGACAGTGTGCAGAATGCTCAATGGGCTCTTTGGGATCTGCTAACATCTCTATTGACAAAGTTCCAGTCCAATTTCCTGTCAGCCGATCCTCCATCAAGCATCTCCAGTTGGCCCAGAATGCTGCTGCTCGCCTCTTGACCGGTACTCGGAAGAGGGAGCACAGAGAGTAAGCATCCCTTCACTGGCTACTGAGTTCTTTTGAAGATCCTATTCTATTTGTTTTCAACTCTTGAAATGGCCTGTCCCCACCTTCCCCCCCTGAGCTGTTGAAGTGAGTTGAGATGTATAAAATGTCATTGATGGTTCGACGATGTGCCAAACTGCTGCAGCATCGAACCGACGACTGCAGAGGAGGACTTACTGGATGTCGGAATTTTTTGCCTTCAGTAACGGTGGCTGTTAGCGGCAGTTTCCAAGAGAAAGCCATAGGCTAAGATCAGGCCAGTATCGGCCCGATTCCGATAGCTGATATCCTTACTCGTTATTTTTCTTGCAATTGTAAATGTCCACCAATTCAAGCGTTTCCGTGTAGAACAGTGGTATGGCGCAAAGCCGAGTAAAGCCTTGTTACTACTGCAGGTAAGCCGAGCGTCCAAAGACTCTTACATGTTGGTGTTGGCGATCGATGTCAGCCATTCGCCAGCAACACCCATCACATCCAGACCGGCAAACAGTTGATTGAAGAAGCGAGGATGGCCTGGAAAGGGAGAAACTCGTACTGTACATGGGTCCAAAAACATTTCCATCGATGCTAGAAATTCACGTTGATCCAATAAACTATCCGTTCTGTGTGCAACTGGAAAGGTTCGAAATAGACAAGATGCTTCCGGCACCGCTCCGGCAAACACGAGACAAAAGCGCACCTGTATTGACCCCGTACTTCAGTGTGTCTCGACAATCCACTAATATTTGCTCAAGGGTGTCTGGTTTTTCAGGCAGGTCCAGACTAAAGCCTTCCAGTCCCTCTTTGAGTTGGTGAGGGTGGTGAAAATCCAAAACCTGAAACACAATTGGCAGTGCTCCGCTTTCATTCAATTGTCCCTTAACGCGGTCCGCCCCCCTCCATAGGGAGAAGAGTGTACTACCTTGGAATTTCTCTGATAGGACTTGCAGATGTAATTCATCAATATGTTGACGATCTCCTGCAGAAATTCCCTCGTCATTCCTTCTCCACCTGAGGTTGGCAGAAGGTCTATTTGCGGAGACACGCGCAGATATGAACAACCGCACATTTTGCACAACCAACACGGCACTCCGGGGCTGACAATTGACAAGTTGCTTCGATCAACCGTCACCTTTGCAGTAGATGTCGCCGAAATCGGTTAGAGTGTGTTTATTTTCTCGGAGTGAGTCCTCGGGGCGCTTGTCCATTGTGGTCGATTTACCCGTGACGCTGTCTGAAAAAGCAGAACATTCAAGATAAGTGACCAATCTTCATCAACATGAAGGCAGCCTAAAGTCGAGCGGGTGTCATTCGTAAGGACACTGCAAGGACATCCCTGTGGCCGGGATGTCCACAACTATTTGCCTAATATTCAAATGTCTTATTGAGCGTGACAGCATGACTTATGAAGTTTCACGGTAAGAATCACATCTATCGCTTATCTCTCTATCAGTCCATTGAGCTCTGCCCGGCTGTTGATCGATCTCGTCACCTGATGTCTGTCTGTCTGCCGAATCTCGACCTGGACGCAGCTCTCATAGGTTTTGACTGTTTTGCCATTTTTCTGACGTTTTGCGCCTAATTGGCTGTCATTCTCCCCTGAGACAATATCCAGTTGTATTTGTTCCTGACCAAACAGGAATTAAGCTCCACATTTCTGCCCTGTTTTGAAGATTCGGTCGACGGTATTCATTTAAACCTTTCAACACGATCTGATGAGTGAGCATCCATTTCATCCATATTCAACCATTCTAAATGCTTGGCGAAATGTGGTTTCAATATATCGTTTTAAAATCTCCGCCGCCATCGTGCAGCGTCAACATTCCTATCGAGTCATCAAATGACACTTACCTGGCAGCTTTAAGAAATCCATATCCGCATGAATGGCGGGGTTCAAAATTAAGGGACACACAAGCTTCGGTGTTAAAAAAAAAAAAAAAAAAGGGGTAGGTGAGAGTCACGTCAGTGACCCGGTGACTTTTCTTGAAAGAACTTGGCCTGCGGTTGAGCCCGGTTGGTCGTCGTTATTCTTCTCAGACAAACGCTGTGAACTGGAGTGAGACGTCAAGGGGGTCTGGGTGTTGTGTCACTTCTGGGTCGCAGAGAGCAGCAATAAGCACGGCACGCCGGGGGAGGGGAGGGGAGAGTTGGGGCTCACCTACAAGGACGGCTCACTTCTCACGGTACCAACATACGGTATGCGTACGTGCTAGGAAAACTAACAAGCTCAGAAGGATCAAATGATTCCCATGCGGATCAACAGGGACAGATGGTTTTCTTTTGTTTTCAAGGTTGCATATTCTTGTCAATGATTCGAGCAACATTTCTGTGCATAATGACTCACCTGATTTCTCCACAATTGATTTCGGTCCTTAAGAATGAGTCATCAGAGGCACAGTCTGTCATGACTTTGCTTTGAACTGAAAGAAAGGTGGCTACTTCAAGACCAAAGAAAATTGTGACAGAGTGAGGAACTGACGCTGTTGCAATTCACTTGCCTGATTTCCGTGAAGACGGCGCGGCCCCACTCCGCGATGGTGTCAACCTTAATTGGAATGACTTTCGGTCTTTATGCTGTCCGTGTCCCGACTGAGCCAATCCAGGGAGCCGTCTACCTTTCGTCGCCAATCAGCGCGCGAAAGCTCCAGCTCACCGTGAGGTGGAACTTGAACAAGACAGGCAGTTGTAGGAGACGGATGCTGGAGCCAGGCCAATTTGCCTCCCAAGCAACGGGCCACTCAGCTCCCGTTTGATACAGTGGCTCCTGGAAATAAGAAAGGCGGAAAAGCAATAACATAGCCGGATTAGCTTCGTGACAAAATCATTTTTGATAGTGATCCAATATCAGATTCCAAAAAAGCCACTCGTGCCAGTATGTATGCAATTGTATTGAACAGTGATCGGAAGTGATAAAGCACTACTTTGTTGTATTTATTTATTTTTCGGATATCTGTATTTTACCTGAGTGTTTATGGAAGATAGAATACTATACTAGTATTATTCCATGTGAAAACAGATATAGATTGAGTTTGTATGAATTATTTTACCTGAGGCGAATCCAAACACAAGAATCTTTACTTTTGCCACACCACAAAACAACCCCTCAACGATAACAAACCACATATTTTCAGACAGATAAAGTTATCATGTTAATTAAGTGTAGAAAACGTGCACGTCGAAAGCAGATGTCATTGTCATGATTTACAACTGAAAACTTTGAACGATATACACAAAGGAAACAGATCATGTGTTGTGGTGAACCTATGGGGAGAGCTAGTACTACTGTACTCGAAAGAATTGAACACTGTATCAAATACAATACATTATGTGGAAAGCATTAGCATAGATTTTGAAGAATGGGCTGGGGGCGGGGGGAGTAAGCTACAAAAAAGAAATGGAGAATGAACATGATTTAAGATGCCCATACTTGGCGTTAGATCAATCAATGTAAGAAATTGTAGCGTGGTCGTTGAGAAGAGCCGCTGGGTGGCAGTCGAGAGAAATACTGATGTCAGATACCGGTTGATCGCAGCAGAAGAATAAAAGAAAGCCGGAAGTGCCAATGGTAGGTGGAGACAAACAAGGAAGTAAGAGGGATCCAATAACATGACATAGTACTGTACTTCATTTTTCATTTAGACGTTATTTGCGACGATATGTCCTGTTAGTTTTGTCAGCATTGGATTATGCGGACCACAACGTAAGAGGGTTTTTTTTTCCATTCGGAGCAGTTCTGTGTCTCGTCTTTTTACGTTGGTAGCTAGCTTAGCATCTTCTTTGAAAATCCTAAACGTCAATATGCTTACAACTGTACCATAGCGTACAACCTAAAGGCATGTCGAAGAAATAGACAACAACGTAACGTTTGCTGTATTAGTGCTTGTGACGGTTAAAAAAACAAGCATACGTCAATAAGCGTGAACAATTAAAATTATTTTCTCGGGGATTGCTCGACATAGTCGAATAATATCATTGAGAAATGTTTCTGGTTAGGGTTGTATTCTAGTCATGGCAAAGGAATTAAAATATGTTTGGAAATAACCCATTGTGTCTTGCGCTCAACATCTTGCTATCAGATTCACCATCTGCATCAAAAAAAATAAAAAATGCAGTTTAGGAAAATAGCAGCAAACGCCAGTCACGATAGAATACTGAATTCTTTATTTACTGTAATGGCGGGGTGTGTAAAGCAGCGGTCACGAACCTTTTTGAAACTGAGAGCTACTACTTACGTAGTGATTTATGTGAAGGGCTGCCAGTTGGAGCATCTTCGAAAGAATAAAGTTGCTTCAGTTTCTTTTACGGTAATTATATGTCATTATCAAGAATTAACGGATCGTGGCCCAGGCGAGCAACTTGTTGGTCACTCCTGTTCTAAAGCACAGTTTTGCAGTTTTTAGGAGACTAATGTAGTGACTATATCTGCTTTCTGTCCCCCCAAGTGTGATTGCATGAAACCCATGGACACAGCATTGTACTGCTGAGCATCGGAATGGAGGAGACTAGCCGTGAAGCAGTTGCCACAGCGGTGCAGCGCGTGGCTGGAATGCTGCAGAGATCTGACCAGTTGGACAAAGTGGAGCAGTACCGAAGAAGAGAAGCCAGAAAGAAAGCCTCTGTCGAAGCGAGGCTTAAGGTGATGACATTATTTACAGTTGTCACTTGCCCTTTTCATCGTCGACCATTTTGGGGGCGCAAAAAGCCCGGCAAAATATTTTGACCTGTGAAAGTTTCTCCCACTTCCTATGTGGTAATGGTAGAGTATTGTACCCGTTTACATGTGCCTTGCAATTGGCTGTGGACCAGTTCAGGGTGTACCCTGCCTGTGGGGTAGGCTCCAGTAAAACTGCAACCCCAGTGAGGATAAGTGGTACAGATAGTGGATGGATGAGTGGATGGCATCACAAAAAAACATAAAGCCACGGAAAAAGCAAAACGGCAAATTCCTCAATGCATGCAAAGCAGAAGTTTCAGAAGATTTGCTGAAACAATCTTCTACAATCCCGTAGAAACATGCCACTTGAGTGCTTCCAGTGTATTTTGACGTGAGCAATGTTGCGCTTCAGGGTTCTGTTCACGATTTTCAGGCAGCCATCCAGTCTCAGCTAGACGGTGTCCGCACTGGACTTACTCAGCTGCACAGTGCTTTGCTTGACGTGAAGGACATCCAGAGCTCGCTGGCCGATGTGAGCAAGGACTGGAGGCAGAGTATCAACACCATAGAGAACCTGAAAGATGTCAAAGATGCGGTGGTTCAACATAGTCAGCTGGCCTCCGCTGTGGAAAACCTGAAGAACATTTTCTCAGGTAGGTCGGGCTGTAAGTGTGCGGTTGAAGTTGGATTGGGATACTTCAGGAGCAGAACAATAGATATCTCCCTGATCTCACCTTGTCTGTCGCTCATCCAGAACCCGCGCGCACCTCATGTTTCGTTTATGATACGCTTTGAGACGTTGTCATCTGGTGTGACCGCTGTCCAAACTCTTCTCTTGGCGCAGTCCCGGAAATTGTGGCGGAGACCCAGCAGCTGATCGAGCAGGCGCAGCTGCTTCAGGCCCACAGGAAGCTGATGGAACTGGAGAGCTCCCGAGATGACCTCATGTATGAGCAATATCGTATGGACAGCAAGAACACCAGCGACATGCATCTCATTTCCATCTATTTTGAAGACGTGAGTTTGAACCCTGGTTTGTATGTCAATTCGGTTGCCACAAACGCACCCTGAATGCCCAGCAATGCGCACAGCCTATGTTATTCTGTCCTCTTGGAGCCCGTTTGAAGCTTTTTTTTAAAAAAAAAATCACAGCCTACTTGCGATTTGCTATCACACAAAACACACAATGACAAGAATTACTCGCATGCGATAAATGCAACCCACGCTGTCTCTTTCCAATCAATGCTTTCCTTTCCAGGTTCAGCGGCTCTCGGATGAGCTTGCCAAGCAGTTGTGGATGGTTCTGCAGAGGGCCATGGCTACTGTCCGCCGTGACCCCACCATGTTAGTGTCAGTGGTTCGTATCATTGAGCGCGAGGAGAAAATCGACCGGCGCATGGTTGACCGTAAAAAGCAGACGGGCTTCATCCCGCCCGGACGACCCAAAAGATGGAAAGACAGAATGTTTGAGGTGAGAAAAAGAATGATTTCTTCAAGCGATTCCTCTGCTCGCCTCCCTCGAGGAGAGGGTTTGCGCTTGCAGTCTGCCCAAGCTTTGTTCCTCCAAAGCTATTGTCTGGCGCAGGTTTTGGAGGGCACCGTCAGTACCCGCATCGAGGGCACGCAGGCGGTGACGAGAGAGGCTGATAAAATGTGGCTTGTTCGACTTCTGGAGATAACGAGGAAATATGTTTTGGACGACCTCATTATTGTCAAGAACCTCATGGTTCAGTGCTTCCCGCCACATTACGACACCTTCAACAGGTATCGCATCAACGTTTTCCTCCTCACCTCTCACTTCCTGGAGTCTGCAACATAGAAACATTCCTCCAGGTTGCGTGACATAAACCTTTTTTTTTTTTTTTGGCGGGAAGGGCGGGGGGGTTCTTTCCACTCTGAATCAAATAGTCTGCCAGGCTTTCACATTTTGGAAAGAGGACACGAATCACTGCTAAGCTTGCCAGAAATGCAAATCAAACGCCACTTGGTTGGACCGGAATCTGCTATTGTTCTTTGCTAGAAAGCCGCATGTCCGTTTCTTTCAGGTTCTTCAGCCTTTACCACAATGCTGTTTCCACTCGTGTCCAAGAACTGGCATCTGAGGACTTAGAGGCCAATGAGATAGTGTCCATGTTAACCTGGGTCCTCAATACCTACAAGAGGTACTGTCCATGTCGCATGATGGGATGTTTACCCCTTAACTCATGACGTTTTCAGGGGACGGACTTCATTTTACATTTAGATCAGGTTTGATCCAGTTCCTGCCTCGGCTATGCTTTGATGCAATATTTTTGCTACGTTTTAGTTGATGAAAAAAATGGATGGTAGAAGTACAGTGATCCCTCGCTATATCACACTTCGTTTATCGCGGCTTCAGTACGTCACGTTTTTTTTTTTTTTTTAAGTACTTTATTCAGATGGCGAACAATGGCAAATGACTCCCGAGGTTTTGTCCACGCCTGTACGCATGATCGGTTCCCGGCGCAACATCGACCAATGACAGCACGAGCGGATTTATCCCGTGAGCCGATTGACTCTTAAGTCTCGTGGGCGTTTTTCGAAAAGCATTTTTCATGCTCTGTCCGATCTCGACAAGAATAGAAGCTGCATTTGCCCGTCGCGGAAAAGACATCTCGTCAACTGAGACTATTTTGAAGTTTCATTTTGTAGATTATTGACTGTAAATCGCATCACAACCAATGCAACGCTTGGCCTATTCAGCCAACATTTCCTCCGTACGAAAGAGTCCTCAAAGAAGCCGCGCATGCTCTCCAGTTACTACTACTACTTCCCTACTCAAAAGGGAAAGCATCCCATCCTGCCGGCATATTCCGCTCGCTTTGCAAGGGACCGCGCAATTGGAACTCACCCCAGCGTTCATCCGGCCGCCGGAGTGCTTGGAATCGCCGCCCTGCCGGATTTAATCAACCATTGTGCTCCTGTGTGCGTTTGGTAGCGCCGAGATGATGGGCCATCCGGAGCTCATCGCTGAGTGTGACATCAACCAGGTCGAGGCGCTGCTACCTCAGGATGTGGTGGATGACCTACTCAGCAAATATGTCCAGACTTTCACAGTAAGCAAGCGACTATTCAATTTGGCCTTTTTTTCCCCCTCCTCTCTTTCTTTTCTCAGCTACCGACAGTTTGTTGATTCCAAATGATGAAACATTGCACTTAGATCAAATACCTCTTGAATGGCAATGCGCGCGCCCTCTATGTGTCTCCAGTCAAATATTACCGGCTGGCTGAGGAAAGCTCTGGAAACGGACAAGAAGGACTGGCAGAAAGAAACGGAGCCTGAAGCCGATCAGGATGGCTACTACCAAACTACGCTGCCCGCCATTGTCTTTCAGGTACCGCACAGGCACATTCTTGCGCACATCCCGTACCTCAAGAATATGAGCGTGCCAAATGCTGTCCACGACGCTTTCTCATTTGTCACTCATCCTCTCGTGCCCTCCTTCGCCAGGTTAAAAATTCCAAATTACATCTCTTGAACATAAGATTGCATTACATTTCTCAGTCAGACTTTTGTACGTACTCCGCATCGTTGAATATTCGTCAAAGAGAACACATGTCAACAACTCAGCTATGTGTCATTGCGGCAAAAGTTGGAAAAAAAAAAGACGCCGTGGCATTGGTTATTTCCGGCCTCTGCAAAAAAAAAAAAAAAAAAAAAATGATCAGAACTCAGGGGCTGCACAGGAAACAGAAGCAGATTTTGGGATTGCTTTCTTTTTTACCAGTAATATTTGTCTAACCCACCCCCTTTTTTTGCTGTGTTTCATCGCTCTATGCTTTGTCAGATGTTTGAGCAGAACCTGCAAGTAGCTGCTCAGATCGATGGGGACTTTAAAGAGCAGGTTCTCAAACTCTGCCTGAAACAGATGAACTCATTCCTCATTCGGTAATCTGATGATTGTGACCCCGTCGCTGATTGTGTGTCAGTTCAGAGCTGGTTGTCGGATAAATACATGTTGTTGTTTTTTTTTTTTTTAATAGCCAGGATGTTGTAAAAAAGTGGCGACTTCAACAGTTTCCCCAATGCTAAGAGAGTTGTGCTTACTGTGCGTTAGGTACAGAGAAGAGGCCGTGGCCTATAAAGAGGAACATCTGAGAGATCGACAGCTGCCGCAGTGTTACGTGCAGTACATGATCGCCATCATCAACAATTGTCAGACATTCAAGTAAGTGCCAAGCTTGGTAGCTCGCTATTGTGACTGCGGAATTATTTTTGGTATGCAAGAAGGAGAGGTACCGCCGCTTGTGAGAAAAAGAAAGGTTTTCTTATCTCATTATTCTGAATAAGGCACATATGCGTATGAACATCACGTCTTGGGGGTCTTCCGGTCAGGTTTCAAGATGATGCCTAGCACTGTCGCATGGTGTTCCACGGGGCTCAATTCTGGGGCCTCTGCTGTTCTCCCTGTATCTGCTCCCTTTGGGTTCCATCTGAAGGAAGCCTGGTATTGTATTTCCTTCCGCGGCTATGCGGATGACTGTCAGGTCTTTGTCCCGCCGAGCAAAAAAGACGCTTTTCTCGTGGAGGCCACTTTGGTCCTGTCTGGAGGAAATCAAGATTCTTGAATTTCCATGAAAAAGAAATGATGGCCTCTGCTCCCAGTGGCCCTTGGACATGCCATCTTGCGGACTTGCATCCCCCTGGCTCCTTCTCTCAACAGTCTCTTCAACTCGGGCCTGACACTTGAGAGCAAATTGAAATTGAACCGGCAAATTGACGCCGTCGCCAAGTCCAGCCTCTCCTTTTTTTCCGAGCACTTTGAAACTGTTGAGTCACGCACAATTTCATGCAAGCAGCAATGCAACCAAACGCCTGACAACAAAGCGTATGAAGAAAAGCGGTTGAGATTGCACCACTCTCCGTGCCTTTATGTTATGTGTTGCGTTTATTATTTTACCTTATGTTAATTGTTTTGTTAAGCGCTTTGTTACAGCCACAGCTGTTGTGAAAGCACTTTATAAATCGGGATGTATTGTACCTTAACCGAGCAGTTCCTGTTGACTCATTTGCCAATTCATCCGTCAGGTCGGGTTAATAGCGTCGCCCACATGTCCACTGTGTTCTCTAGAGAGTCGGTCAACAGTTTAAAGAGAAAGTACTCTCGGTCCTCGGAGCCCACCGACAGCGACGCTGCCATCGAGAGGACACTCAACGAGGTGGCCAAGGAGGGATGTCAGTTCCTCTTGGACGAAGTCTTCTTGGACCTTGAGGTAGGAAAGTGACAAGTTGCATGTGACGAAAGTGTCCGCTTTCCGCATTCTCCTATGCAGAAGGCCTGTCATTTCTCACATCTCCACGTGAACCTGTCATTTCTAGCATCACCTCAATGAGCTTCTCACCAGGAAATGGCTGACGGGCTCTCATGCCGTGGACACAATCTGTGTGACGGTAGAGGACTACTTCAATGACTTTAACAAGATCAAGAAACCCTTCAATCAGGTAAGAGATAGATTAGTGTTTTTTTTTTGTTTGTTTTTTTTTTAGGCTCCATTGATGAAGTGCTCTCTTTTATCTCCTCAACCCCCGACGTACAATGTAAATGGGGACCTAAGGACAGGTTTGAACGCCGCTGATCTCGAGCGTGATGCTCTAACGTATATCTTCGGTTCCCCCACTAATGAGAGTAAAGATGCCGTTTTTCCTTGATTCCAAATGCCCATGTGCCATATGTGCAGGAAATGACGAGTGAAGCCCTTCGCAGGGTTGTGGTCGACTACATTAAGGCAGTGATGCAAAAGAGGATCACCTTTAAGAACGCTGATGAGAGGAGGGAAGGGGCTGATCGAATGATCAAAGAGGCCGATCAGTTCAAGTTCCTCTTCAGAAAACTGGCCGCTGTGAGTTCTCACATTGCCGTAGCCCACAAGTGCTTGGATACGTGACAAAAGGGCGACGAGTGAAACCTATGCCGGAGGTTTATACATACATACGGACGATAAAGATGACTGTGTTGCAGGGAGAAGACACAGATCGTCTATGTGGTGCCATTGTGGCCATTGCTGAAGTCTTCAAGCTGACTGACCCGACGCTGCTCTTCCTGGAGGTCACCACCCTGGTTTCCAAGTACCCCGACATCAGGTACCGGGGCTCCTTCTCAGTTGCTCTATTGTTGTCTTTTTTGTTTTTGTTTTTTGTTTTGTTTTTTTTAAGATGGACAGTGACTGAATTAGTCTCCCCTGACACCACCGCAGGGGCTGGTTTTGTTTTGTTTGTTTTCATGGGGGTCACCATTTGTAATCTGTCTGCTGGTCGGCGTGCAGTCCAAATCCAATGTAGACTTTGTACGCGCAAAGCAAAAACGATACAGGAGTGAAGAAGAGGGTACACACGCTGAAGAACAGATCTCAAATGTGACAAATTTGGTCACAGACTGCAAACAGTTTGTCCGCATCGCCATTTGCCAGCGGTCGGCTCATCCTTGTTTTCACGTCTGCGTTTCCGCCCAATCTGTTCCTTTTAAATGCTGAGGAGGAATCCAGTTGCGCGACGACCGATTGCTGTACTATATTCGGCATGTACTGTATGCTGTACTGTAATGTATGATTTACTCTCCCTTTAGGGAGGAGCATATCCAGGCGCTGCTCGCTGTGCGCGGCGACGCCAGCAGGGAAATGCGCCAGATGATCATCGGAACGCTCAGCGAGAACAAAGTATCTTACGGAGGAGTCACCCAGCCCATCTTCAAAGACATCACTGTTCCCACCATCACCATGACTACCATGACCACCATGACCTCCATGGCAACTGCAAAGCTGCTAAAATAAAGCCAATTTTACCATCCACCCCCCCACCCACCTAAAATAACCTGATTTTCACCTCCAGAGTCTAGCTTCTCTGTTTATTGCACCTTTCCGTTTGTTTGCTCGCTCTTTAATCACCATATGATCCCGGTTGTGCCCCAGAAAATTGTAAATGTTTCGTTGTAAAAAAATCTCTTTGCATATATGTAATGATTGGAAATGTATTCACCCTTGAGCATCCCGACCACATTCTTCATCTTTTTCTCTCCGTTTGCAAGTGAGGAGGTAACTTTCCATTTGACATTGGGTAGTACTAAAAAGATGGTCATCTGCCTTATTCAGTTTTCAGTTGCTTGGGTTGTCTTTGGCGTGCTACCGCGTTGGTGAGCCCTGCCATATAGTTTGTGTTCTGTTTGCAAAAATGTCTGATCCTCAAAACGATTTCCAAGTCAGTGACTTGACCAAGTGCTCGGAATAAATAATACAAAAGATGTTTGGCGAGAGTTTTTTTATTTTCTTTATTTTATGTTTCTTATGTCACGGTCTCCCAACACAACACTACCAAAAATGTGTAATTTCCTCATGTGTCGATCACTCACTCTTGTGGAGTAGACTGGGAAACTGCTCAACTCAGGTCTCGCACCAGCCGTCTCCAAAACGGAGGGGTATTTTTAATAGCTCTGTTGGATAGTACAAAGTATCCAATTTGAACATGCTGAATAGGTTTTAAAATCGGAAAAGAAACAGTAACCCACTCTCTGCGAGTGTCTCTTCTAAAAGTAACAGTATGAAATAGCCAATTTCGTTCGCACCCTTGTCCTTGCAATACCGATTGTGTCCAGTTGATGGCGGAGTTTTTCACCGCGTCAGACAAAACGAAGAAAAAAAAAGGGAAAAAAACCCCGCCGCACCGCAGATGCAGGCGAAGAAGACGCCGTAGCTGGACGATGCGACTAATCCACCAAATTACTCACTGTGGCAAGAGGAAGCCCGTTTAGCTTTTGGGAAGGCCTCACAAGGAATTGCGTGTCACTTCTGCGTATTGTCCGACGTTTTACATCGCCGAATCTGTTTTAGGTAAGACCGCTTGAACAGTGCTCATATGTTGATGTTTACAACCGTGCGGCGCTAAGCTAGCTTCCAGGCACAACACATCAAGTAGCCCCGAAGCTAACCGGCCTCGACCACTTGGCTAATTCACTTTGATCCTGTTTTAGTGACTCGCAAGGTTGAATCATGCCGCAGGTAGGTGATCGACCAGGGGAGCCCTTCGCCAATTGATGGATTTGTCAGGTCCAAGCGGCCGCAGAAAGCAAACTGAACCCGTCAATTCTTCACAGTGTACAGGGAAGTCGCTGTCGCGTTTATGCGTAACCAGGTCCTGAAGATATCTTTACAGTATATATATATATATATATATATATTGTGTGTGTGTGTGTGTGTGGAAAAGAATATTTTATAACCGAAACATATGCGTGTGTAAATTAAGCAAATGAATGAAGTCTCCAAATTCCACGCAATTGAGACCGGACTCTCATGCAGTGCAGCAAAACACAAATACATTCATTGACAACCAGCTGTACAATGTAATGCGCACAAATCGACATGAAACATACAAGTAAAAGCATAATGCAATTGCTTCAAAGAGAGAAAATCTTCTCCCGGCCAAACGCTCCGTCACCCAATCCACCACGGCACTTTGCATACAGGAGGCGCAGAGAGCAACATTGCCCCCTGTTGCACATGCACTTTGAAGCTTGTCTGTTAGTTGTTGAGAAAGGAGCAAAATATGGAAGTCTCCTTTGACTTTTACAAGTATCAATGACGCAATCGGAGCGTGCATGACAAGAGTCACCTTTGCGATATGCCGAGTGGGAAAACTTGTTTGCTTTCACTTGGCCAAGACTTTGCCTGGCGGCAAGCGACGCACATCCAGAAAGAGCGGTTCAAATATTTTTCTGCCACTTAACTTTTTTGGCAGCGGGATGCAATTCAGCTCCACGTTGGGAAGCTCTCATTCGCAGCAGTTCATGTATCGAGGTGTGAATAAAGGATAGTATCGAAGCTCGATAGATACTCACCTGGCATCGGTGCAACTGGAGCGACTTTGGACAAGATGCCATCGGATGTTTTACTTCCTGACCAAAAATTGACATGCCGTGCCGATTCCCTCGCCCGCTCCCCTGACGTCTATCATTTTCCCTCCTAGGTTCCCCCGGCCTGCTCTTCGGCCACTCACTATGGTGGACTACTACCAGATTCTCGGAGTACGGAGAGATGCGTCTGCAGATGACATCAAGAAATCGTTAGTTGATCACTTTTACACTTCTACGTGTGTAGTCTACCACTGTGCTTGTCAAATAAAGTGAAAAGGTTGGGACGTTTAGTGAAATGGTTCCATTGCAAAACATGCAAAGGCAAACCAATGTTTTGGACGACGCGCTTCAAGTAGGCACGGCTCGATATTAGAACCTATCGGTTGCAAAACTGTTGCCATATCGCTCGGTCGCATTTTCGCGACATTGGCTTCAAACAAATGGAAACATTTGGGTGGAAGCCCCTTAGATGGGAGTATCAGATCAAAGTAGGTTGTTCGCCGCACCGACTTTCATAAGCATGAAACATTGCGGGTCGAGGCCATTTCGAAGTGCGAATCCCCCGTGTCTGAAGTGCCCGGAGCCGCTCCCCAGAATGGTTTTCGCGATTCCCTTGGTGGAACGCACCGCGCCCGTCGGACCCTTTGCTTCAATGGCGACGTTGGAGTTCCTCGTAGCCAAGTAACAAAGGGGAGCCGTCTGATTGTGCCGCTTACCTTTCGCAGGTACAGAAAACTGGCCCTACGGTGGCACCCCGATAAGAACCCAGAAAACAAAGAAGAGGCCGAGAAGAAATTCAAGGAGCTCTCAGAGGCTTATGAGGTCCTGTCCGATGGTTTGTAACGTCCTGAAACTTGCCAATGTGTACATTGATCGACGTCATTGGTGTGCTCTGAACGGATCATAATTGTTTGCAAATTGGTGAGCCGCGGGGTGTTTGTTTGTTTTTTCTGCCCTATCAGTGAACAAGAGGAGCACGTATGATCTGTATGGCAAAGACGGACTGACGGGGGGTGCCCGCGGGCGAGGTAATGTGCGCAGTTGACACAAAAGGACCCCCAAAAAGGTGTCCCGCTCATCAAAAGTTCACTTTCACAAAAGCAAAGCGGAGCGAGTCCAACGCCCCCAGCGGAATTTGTTTTTGCATTTGAGTCGTTAACTCCACCCCCCCTCCCCCCCTCCCCAAGAATGTTGACAACAAATGGTTTGAATAAATGTGTTCCCAGGGAGTCACTTCCACAACGGAGATCATTTCCATGAAGGCTTCACATTCCGCAACCCGGAAGATGTGTTCAGGGAGTTCTTTGGAGGCAGGGACCCGTTCGCAGACCTTTTCGGTAAGGCCGTTTGTCTTTGGGTACAAAACCTGTCGACTCACTGACACCCGCCTCTTGCTCTTCAAGGTGCCGATCCATTTAGCGACGATCCTTTTTTTGGCAACGCCCGACGTCACCAAAGCCGGGCGAGTCGAAGTCGGACAGGGGGCTCATTTCTGGGGGGCTTTGTCGGTTTTCCTCCCTTTGGTGCTGGCTTCTCACCTTTCGATCCAGGTAAGAAACCAACACGAAAAGCGCAATGGAATTATAGCGAGGCTTTTTTTTAAATGTATGTTTTGTTTTTTTCCTCCCCCAAGGCTTTGGTTCGTTTGGCTCCATGAGCAGCATGGGTCACATGGGTCACATGGGTCACCTGGGTCACCTGACCACCATGGGCAGTCTGGGAGGCGGGGGCTTCACCTCTTTCTCCAGCAGCTCCTTTGGGGGAGGCGGCGGCGGAGGCATGGGTAACTTTCGATCTGTGTCCACCTCCACCAAAATCATCAATGGCAGGAAGATCACCACGAAAAGGTAAGCCGCTCAATCCCGTCTCGTGCCCTTCCTTTTTCTTGACATATCATCGCGGGGTCATGTCCGACAAACAAAAACGCGCGTTTTGATTACGCGGATTCCTCGGCGAACCAAAAATGGACCGCGGTGAAATCACCGCTGACCAAAGAGAACAGAAAGGCTCATTCGTCTTACTTGAGCAAAACACATCGGAACGCTTCCCGAGACTGACGAAACGAAAGTCGAGCGTTTTGGAAGGGATGCGCTTCGACACGTGGACGCAGCATTTTCGGAAAAAAATGGACGTGTTCTCCTTTTCTAGGACCGTCGAGAACGGTCAAGAGCGGGTCGAAGTGGAGGAGGACGGCCAGCTGAGGTCACTGACCATCAACGGCAAAGAGCAGCTGCTGCGACTGGAACACAAGTAATGAACCAAAAGTTACCTCAACACAAAGCTACCAACAAACTTGAGCTCGAAACGCGACGTCGGCGGCAACAAAAAGCAACAAAGAATTGTAATCATAATGTGACAGGTTTCTTTTTGGTTTTGGTTTTTGTTTGGATGTACGTACTCGAGTTGCGTTTCTTTCCGTTGACGGCCTCTTCCGCCAGACTTTGTTCTCTGACGCTTAACATCAGTGGATTGGGGCGGCGACGGCGTGCTTTGTCGCAGCGCTTCCCTCGTGAAACCGACCTTGAATTTTGGCTTAAGGTTGCTACGGACGCTTCAGGGTGTGGGACCGCAACATTACTCAGAGCCCTCTCTTCCAGTAGTTTATCTGGTGGCTCCTTGGGAGGTGTCACACGGCATTCCCAAAAAAAAAAAAAAAAAAAAAAGTCTGCTTTCCTTATAAATATGAGAAAAGGCTCAAATGGAAGAATATAATGTGGGTAGACAGCATCAATGCATCATCCCCTCTCTGTTTATTGCTGGTCTAACTTGTTCTTAATTTTTTTTTTTTTATGATTCCAACGCTGGTATATTGTCATTTGTATGTTTTGTTTATTTAATGATGCACGTATACCTGTTGAATGTTGAGTCTTAATGTTAAAGCTGCATTGTGATGCACAAATAACTTGAGTCATTCTATAAATTATGATGTATATGAATTCACAAGTTCAGTGTACTTTGTAAACCAATAAATTTCCGTTTCATTCCACTCTGTGGTCCCAAAGTTGTCTCTTTCCTCTCACGAAAACCATCGACGGCTTCATCGCAACCATTTTCGGAAGGATTCGTCGGTAGCTTGCTTTGATTTGGGGAGCGTGTCTTGCAGAGGGGACTCAAAAGGTGCTTGGTGCTTGAACGTTGCCCTCTTTAACACTCGCTTGAACAAGAATTGAAGAAACTATTGCTCTGAGGTGACTGCTGTCAGAAGTTGGTTTGTTACGTACGAGTCGGAAGTGGAGGAAACATCTTTGTGGTTTCGCTGGTTGTCCGAGGGAAGACGTCGCTCCAAAGTGGCCCGCCACACAAGAGCAGTTTTGACTCCTCTGCTCCAGCGCTCTTTTCCAAACAGGAGCGCCACGGTGCTGTCCTTGGTGCTGAAGGCAACTCTCCCTCCTCCCCCTCCCCACTCTCTGTCTCTCTCTCTCTCTCTCTCTCTCTCTCTCTCTCTCTCTCTCTCTCTCTCGCTCTCTCTCTCTCCCTCTCTGATCCGTTTAGCCGTTCTTACACGGGACTTCCCTTTTCCCTCCCTGTTTGTAGTTGTGTGGAGGTTTCCTCCTGTAGGCTCGAGAGACGCCTTCCTTGATGCCGGCCAGCCTGAACTGTTCAAGCTCGCCTTAACTTTGCAGCCGCAATGGGGATCTTCGGCACCGCGTCCCGTGGGCTCCATCGATCGACACGGTGTTGAAAATCCGAGCCAACTCGGGTGGCTGCTATGGTGGGACCTCCCGGAAGCAGCAGAGTTCGACTTCAAGAGTTATTCGGCAAAATCCATACAGGTCTGCTCCTCTCGAGTTTCTTTGATTCATGACAACGCGACTTTTCAGATCTTTCCTCGGAAACAATTTCTTACTTATGTAAATCCGATTTGAGCGGGGGGTGGGGTGGGGTGCGCAGCAGGGGCTATTTTGTTATTCCGGAACCGAAAATGTTTTTGAATGACTCCGAGATCCTTTTAGTCTGCGCTTTTTAAATTTGAGGCACTCAGGTGCATAATCTGGGGATAAGCCGCCGCGCGCCTAATCTCCTGACGATGAATTAGAAACAAACGCTCTAGATTTGAATTCTGGCTTCCGAATAAGATGCTTCCGACCTGGAAAATGTTTGAAGGGGTTGGAAAATGGCATACGCTTCAAAAAATCTTGCGCGTTGGTTTTGGATTGCATGCGGGTGCCTTGTTGATGTGTCTGCTGCTGGTGGCGTTTCGCCCCGCGGTACATTCTAAAGAAAATGCAACGGGTCAAGACAATCAAGAGATGTTCCGAGAAAAAAAAAAGTGTCTCCCCGCAGTCAAATATGGATGGATTTGGTACACTGAAAATGGCGTTGAATTTTATTTTGTCAAGTGGCTGCACGCATTAGAATCATCCATTTCGACGTATCGTCGACTTCGAAAAAAACGTATCTGGATCCAGACGATTTTAGTTTGCGCAACCGCTTGCCAAAATAAAATGCAGCCAATTCAACGCACGTTTTTTTTTTCTCGGTGTACTTTTAAACGTGTTCTCTTTTTCTAATATAGATTTTGGGTCGCTGATTATGTCACGTATTTCAAGAAAAGGCCCTCGGCATAGTCTAGTCATTGCACGGAGCCATTCACCGCTATACTGTAGTTCCCTTTGCAAATCGGAGTCGGTTTTACTTCAAATTGCACTTTACAGGCCACACTTGAAAAATGAAAGCCAATTGTTCACAACGGTCTTATATTTGCTGAAAATATTCTCTTTTCTTCAAGTCAGATTGCTCCATTCAAAACAAAAAAAACCTTTTTTTTCTGGGGGGGTGTCACCTCTCCAATGTCCGCAATACTCACGCGAGTATTAAAACTGTCAATGGTCGTTCAGCAGAGACCCACGTCTCGGAATGAGGATCTCAGCCATCAGTGAAATGATTTGGGATGGGGCGACCGAATCGAACTTTTTGGAGTGAGGTTGCAGTTTCGCATGCCGACATGGTCGTGTGTCCTCCGAGTGTCCCGAGAGAAGATAGACAGACTATAATTACCTCGGGCAGACTTGAGCTCAGGCAGACGAAGGCTAATGCCCCCGCGAGGATTTGTGCTAGCGCCTTATACAAATCAGATGAAGGTCCCGCTGTCAAAGGACATCCAATGGCAAAAGAAGCCCTCGCGGTCCAAACCACCCGACTGCTTTTCCGCAGAAGGGGAAAACCGAACAAAACCGAAAGGGTACCGTTGACTTTTTGTAGCGCGCTCATTTCAAGACGTTGAATTCCAGAACACGATGATGGTCCTGCCATTTCGAAATGCGTTGACATGGCCAAAAGGGTTTTCTATCTCCCATTCTTGTTGTTATGTGAATCCTCTTTGGAATTGAAAAAACATAACCAAAAAAACAACCACAACTTTGTTTTAATTTTACTCACTGAACGGAATGAGAAATGATCTGGGTGTGGATTTGGAATTGCTTCTTCTTCACATGTACAACGGTCTCGGGACCGCACTGTTGTTCTCGCCCAACCGAAAGGTTTCGGTCCAACAACTCAGCAAATTGTTTCGGGGCAAACGACGTGCTTGCTTTGTCTACAATTGTTTTGGGCTTCATTTTTTTGATTGGATTTTTTTTTTACAGCGAGGCATCACCGGAGCGTTTTTCGTTGGCGATTTTCAAAAGGTGCAAATCGTCTCGACGGCTTCACCTCGATCCTTAACACGATCTGTCGTGCGATTGGCCGTTTGCTGCGAAAGCGACCGTTCGGTGCGAACGGCAAAAAATCGAAATGCAACCGAGAGGGAAAGGGTCCAATGAAATTTGCCCTCTGTCCATTGTGTCGCCGCTCGACGGCGATCGCACTCGATGCGCTTCGCTGCGACGAGCCTAACTTTCCCTTTGCCCTTGTCGCAGCCATGGATGGAAGCGGAAGAAGTTGTCGTCTGTGAAAAGCCCTCGGCGGGCCCGGCCCACGTTTGCGGTCGTCCGCGGCGGTGAGCGCAAGCATGACGGACAAAGCGCTGTACGGTACGCCCAAAAGCGCCGGTCGGCCCCCGGCGGTGCCGGTGCTGCCCCCGGAGCCCATCGACATCATCCGCGTCAAGGCTCGCTCTCGGAGGGTCAGGCTCAACGTGGGAGGTCTGACCCACGAGGTCTTGTGGCGAACGCTGGACCGCCTGCCCAGGACCCGCCTGGGGCAGCTGCGGGACTGCAACACCCACGAGTCGCTGCTGGAGGTGTGCGACGACTACAGCCTCTCCGAGAACGAGTATTTCTTCGACCGCCACCCCGTGGCCTTCTCCTCCATTCTCAACTTCTACCGAACCGGCAAGCTGCACATGATGGAGGAGATGTGCGCCCTGTCTTTCGGCCAGGAGCTGGACTACTGGGGCATCGACGAGATCTACCTGGAGTCCTGCTGCCAGGCCCGCTACCACCAGAAGAAAGAGCAGATGAACGAGGAGCTGAGGAGGGAGGCGGAGACCCTGAGAGAAAAGGAAGGCGAGCGGGAGGAGGAGGAGCTGGGCTGCTGTCCTGACCAGAGGCAGAAGCTGTGGGATCTGCTGGAGAAACCCAGCTCTTCGGTGCCGGCAAAGGTAACGCCCGCCGCCGCCGCCGCCGCCCATTCCGGGCCTCGGTCGGGCTTTTTACTCACGAAAGCCGCTTCATGGACAGGCTCGCTATTTGCCGCGTTCCCGACGCTCATTTGGTCACCGGGTACGCTTGATATCGGCACATCGCGGCTGGGTAACCGGATCGCAAAACAGTCATTGCTCTCTATCCCCATTCGTCGCAAAACCAGTCTCCATGTTTTGACAAAATATTCACCGCATCCGCACCCAGAAGGGATGCCGCTGGCCGCGCTAGAATTTGCTGGGGAAGTGAAGCCGTGCCGTGTGGCCGCATGGCTCCGGAACCCTGTGCCTGCTTTTTGTCCGGTGGCCATCTGCCTTAACCAGTCCAAGCGAGGCGAAGGTAAAACAATTCCCAAAAAAAATCATCATAAAATAAGTTTCAACTGCATGTTAGGTGCGATATGAAACGCGAGTTAGCGGCACATGCGTAAGTTGAGCAACCAACCGGCTCATTTCTAAATATATGGCAGATCTATTTCCGAACGGTGGGGTCAGCAGGAGGGAAGCTTCTTAGGCCACTTCCTGTGTGTCACTCAGCTCCTCGCCAATAAGTGAGCCTGCTCTGAGCGTCAGAGTACAGCTGATTAGATGCAAGTATTAGGTGCGAGACACACACACACACACACACACACACACACACACACACACACACACACACACACACACGCACACCCAAGCGCACAGTTTTCGACACGACTCCTTCTACCAATTGTAAGTTTTCCAAGAACACCGATTAAATGCATGCACATGGTCTTCTTTCGGTCAGTCCGATGGGATTTAGCCGCTTTCAATGTCCCGATCAAGCCTTTGCTCTCCAACTTGATGTGTCTCGTCAACGGAGCCTCGCGTGAATTAGCGGGCAAAGTTTGGAGGTCGGATGGCCCCGCTGACACGACGCTATCCCGACAGCTACGGTGGCTTGGGTAAAATGTCATGTCAAAGGACACTGTGTATTGAAACAACAGGGAACTCCGAACCAGACCAGAGCGGCCGAGGGAGCTGATGGCTAGATAAAGAGGGGGGGGTGCTGTCGGCTCCCTCGGCCGCTCTGGTCTGGTTTGGAGTTCCCCGGCTTGGTTCTGCCTTTGGCTGCTGTCACGGGGTCACATTTAGCCAACCGCCACCGTGACTTTCAACGTCATTCACGGAGCGGTCGCATTCGGAGCAAGAAATATGATTCTTGGTGGAAATGACAAAAATAACTGTGGACGCCCGCTTTTCGCTGGGGATAGGGACTAGGGACCGGGCCGTCCCGTGGAAAATGAAAATCCAGCTGGCGTCGGCAGCCACGATAAACGCATTTACTTGATCGTTTTCAATCCCCTCAAAAATGTTGGATCAACTGCTACGAAGCATTTTTCATGAAAACTTTTCCAGAATTATTATTATTATTATTATTATTATTATTTTTTTGGTGCTGATGGTGTGTGAGCCAATGGGGATTGATTACACAGACATCAGTTATGACTCTGCTATGCTGGCGCCGGAGCCTATCACAGCCGGTTACACCCTCGACCGGTCTCCGGTCACTCGCACGGCCCATCAAGGGACAAACAACCATTCGTAGTCGTGAACGGATCCCACGCTGCCCGCGCACAAGTCAGGCGACGAGACCACTGCAGCCTCAGCGACTATCATCCTCATAATGCATATATGTAGATATATAACAATGCAACATGGCTGCCGAGATGGCTGTATTTGATTATTTTTTTGATACATTTTTGATTCGTATTTGAAGAAAAAAAAAAAAACGCGACACACCGCAGCCGCAAAATTTGAAGGGCGGCGTGGCGAGGGATCACCGTATGATGGACACGGTGTTCCAGAGCCACCTCGGCAAGGGCCATTTTCTTCTCCTCGCGATCCATTGTGCCGTCAACGTTATTCGAAACGCCAGTCACGACGCCCGGTTGAATGAAGGCGCGTTCTGAGAGGTGGCGGAGAGTCGGCGCCACACCAATGATAGCACAAGCAACATGAGCTCGTCGCCGTCCGATGAAAAGCCACGGTACTTGGCGCTCCAATATCGACATGGGAAGTTAATGATTTGCACAGCGCCGATCCATTTTAGCGCCACTCCGCCGCTTGCCAATCACGTCTCGCTGCAGAATTCAACTCTTGTCGCGTTGGTACCCATCTTCCGCCGTCAGATTGAAGGTGAGGTTACGCAAGTGTTGTTGTTTTGACCACCAAAGTGTTGCGCTTCGTCCATTTTTGCCATTTCAGGCTTCATCCGGCGCCACTCGAGGTCGTCGGTGGTCACGCCTCAACTTGGTGACCATCTTTTCACTTGATAAGCTGAAGGTCAAGTACTGCGCGGACGGAGTTGAGTCTGACTCTGGCTCATCCGATCGCCGCCGGTGCGAATAGACCGGCCGCCAGGCTTTTGCAAAGCAACCCTCACGTCCGGCGGGAGGCACGCAAATCTCTTCAGCAAAACGCTCAATGCATGCGTTTTCCTCACAGAGTCCCTGTTTTTGGAAAGAAGGGTTTTCTGTCGAAAGCCGTTCGGTCATACACGCGCCATGTTTGATTCTTCCCGTCGGCGGGGGAAAGAATGAGTAACCACTTCTAACAGCTTTCTATCCTCGCTATAGATAGCAAGACAATCCTATTACAATTATCCAGAAATGTCCGAGCAAAGGCTGCGCTGAGAGACTGCGCCCGCCCGCGCCAGCTTATGGCGCCTCACCCTTCCAGCTGGAGTTCATTTGAACAGCGCGTCGTTTATGCTTCGGAGCTCATTTCCATACCGTTTATTCTTATTCGCTTGTGGAATCACCCGACTCTGTTTTCACGACGAATACTTCTTTGATGTGGCGAGGTTACGTTCATGAGGACAGGCAGATAACTGTCGATCCCAAAGGGGGAGGGGAAAAAAAACGGTTGAAAAGAGCAAATGGAAGAGAGACAGGACACAGACGGACACGTTGGAAGGCCCGCAACTTGTATTTTTAATCCGTTCACTTGGAATGAAATACCGGTTGGGGACGGTTAAAGGTTACGTTTGTGTTTATCAGACCACCGTCGGTGGTCTGTTACGCTTTCAGCGAGTTTTGGGACAACGTTGGGATATGAAAAGAAATCAGAATGGCTCTATCGGCCTGCATTTTCTAGGTTCTATTTATTTGAACGGAGTTTGACTCAGCAAACAAACAAACAAAAAGCTTCCTTCGGTTCTTATTTTCATCTTGCCCATTTAAAATCAATTCCGTGTTCATTTCCTTCCGATTCCCGAATGCAGAATTGAATCGTCATTCGATTCATCTGGCTCATTTGGACATTTTTGTCATTGGCATCTCAATCTTAGCAGATAATTGCCAGTTGGACTTGACTTTGGAGTCAGCCAATCCTCCACGAAGCGTTTCCAGTTGGTCCGGATTGCCGCTGCTCACCTCTCGACGGGTACTCGCGAGAGGAAGCGCATACCGTAACTCCTCCTCTGGCATCCCTTCACTGGCTACTATTTGTTTTCCAAGGTGGAAACTGCCCGGGCCCGAGCTTCCCTCTCGGAGCTCCCTGCCCGGCTGCCTCTCGCTAGGAGAGTTACAAAGCGGCGGCTCCGAGGGGACGGCGCCTTTTCCGTGGCCGCTCCCGCTCTTTGGAAGGAACGTTCTAGGCCAGCCCCCTCGCCTGCCCCTCTCTCAAACTCGTCCTTTTTATTCAATACACTTTGATTTGGTAAAATGGATTTCTTGAAAAGGAAATGCTGTTGTGTGCGAACCAAAGCAAACTAACATCGGGTCTCCCCCCCCCCCCGGTCTTTCAGATCCTGGCGATGATCTCCATCCTCTTCATCGTTATTTCCACCATTTCCTTGTCACTCAACACCTTGCCGGAGCTGCAGGTCGTGGATGAATTTGGCCAGTTTAACGACAACCCGAGCCTGGCCCACGTGGAGGCGGTGTGCATCGCCTGGTTCACCATGGAGTACCTGTTGCGCCTGCTGTCGGCGCCCAACAAGTGGAATTTCCTCAAAGCGCCGCTGAACATCATCGATTTGCTGGCCATACTGCCTTACTACGTGACTCTGTGCCTCACCGAGTCCAACAAGAACGTCATGCAGTTCCAGAACGTGCGGCGCGTGGTCCAAATTTTCCGCATCATGAGGATTCTGAGGATCCTGAAATTGGCCAGGCACTCCACGGGGCTGCAGTCTCTGGGCTTCACCTTGCGCAGAAGCTACAACGAATTGGGCCTGTTAATTCTCTTCCTGGCCATGGGCATCATGATCTTCTCCAGTTTGGTCTTCTTTGCCGAGAAAGACGAGGATTCCACCAAGTTCACCAGCATCCCCGCCTCGTTCTGGTGGGCTACCATCACCATGACCACCGTGGGATACGGAGACATCTACCCTCAAACCTTGCTGGGCAAGATCGTCGGCGGGCTCTGCTGCATCGCCGGCGTCTTGGTCATCGCCCTCCCCATCCCCATCATCGTCAACAACTTCTCCGAGTTCTATCGCGAGCAGAAGAGGCAGGAGAAGGCCATCAAGAGGAGGGAGGCCCTGGAACGAGCCAAGCGAAGCGGAAGTATCGTTTCCATCAGTCCCAAAGGGGCTTTTGCGCGAAACATGGAACTCACGGACGTGCTGATCGAAAAGAGGGACGACGCCAAGTGTCCGGCCGACAACCACTTATCGCCGAGCCGCTGGAGCTACCACAAGCGCTACTCCAACGCAGATTTGGGCAGCCCCGGCCAGTCCAAAGGCCCGGCCGCCTACCGGGAAGTGGCTCGAGTCGGCTCGCCCGACTGTCCCCCGCCCTTGACCCACAAAGGCGGCCCTCAACCCCTCGGAGCCAAGGCGTCGGAATGTGCCCATGACAAGGCCGCGCCGGCAAAACTCATCGAAGAGGAGCAGGAGGTGAATGCATCGCCCCCCGCCCCGATCCAAGAAACGGCCGAGGATTTTTCGGCAGAAAGCCGAGAAAAAGGTTCGCGGGTTCCCGGTGTCGGAGGTCGACAAAGCGGCACCGCTCGACAGCTCTGCGCTCCCCCTCCCTTGGATCTGAGTCGCATCGGCGCCGCGGAGCTAAACCGGAGCGCTGACGGCAGCCGCAGCTCCTCGGCAGATGGCAGCGGGCTGCAAAAGACCACCGACCGCAAGCTCAGCCCCGGACGGCAAGAGACGAAGTCGCCTCGGCTGCCGTCGCCGTCCCGATCCATTGGTCCCGGCGACTCTCCGGGGGAAGGCGAGGGCTCGGCGGCCAAGAGATTAGGAGAGGGTGAAGGGCAGCTCACGGGCTTAAGCCACCAGGGGAAGAATCACACGGAGAGCTCCGCCGTCGGCTCGGGCGGCCGCTCCGGCCCCCCGGGGAAGGCCAACCTCCTCAACTGTTCTCAGGAGCTGCTAACTCTGGACGGAGGGGCAAGGGAGGCGCCATCGCAGGGCGGTGACAGACAAGAAAACCACATACCGCTTGCGAGTCTGTCGCCCTCCCATGAAACCAGCATGTGAGCCCCGATTCCACCCGAGCGCTCGGCCTCCTGAAACCGACCATCATCCGCTCGCTCTTTGGACAGGGATGAACTTGCGTCCCGTCCCTCAAGACGCGACCACGAAGGCCCATTGCCTGATGGAGTTGTATCTCTGGATGCGAGGGGCGTCGCTCACCCAAGACACGCTTCTCTTTCATTTGACGCCGAGAATCCCCATCGACCGGCGATGACTCGCGTGAGCGAACACAACCTTGAGCAAAAACTTGAAGACATTTTTCAAAAACGGTGTCTTTTGCAATACGGCAAAATCTAGGCCAGGGGTGCCCGCGGACTGGTCCCGAGTCGATCGCCAGGGCTGTCGGGGGAAATGGCGGATCAAAAAAACCCCAAAACAAAACAGATTTGTGTGTCTGTGTGCGTGTCCTTCAGATGATTTATTTTTGTGTGAGTGCACAATGCACATCCTATCAGTTTAACCCAAAACAAAACAGTGTCTATGTGCGTGTGATCTATTTTGTGTGAGTGCACAATGCACATCCTATCAGTTTCACCCATAAAGTATCAAAATCAAATTTAAAAAAAGCGGGTGACCTTTATCTATGGTGGCGCATGATCTGCACCGCCGTAAGTGGTTAGCGGTCAGCAGTCTGCAATTGCCATATATCTAGGGTGCGCGTCAGTGTTTTTCTTGGATGCTTGTACGGCATTCTGTTTTCCCTCCCCCTTTTTTTTTTTTTATAATAGCTAAAAAAAAAAAACTGACTGAAAGGGGACGAATGAGGAACAGCATGTCGTTGTTTTTGCCGTTTGTTCACACGAAGGGACAATTTGAGAGGAGCAACAATTCATCGTGTATTGGAAGTGCATCGGCCAAATCGCCGGCGTCACAAAAAGTACCACTACGGAGGGAATCGTTCAACTCGGCCTGAGTCGCAGGTCATAAAGAGTCAGAACGAATCGAGGGGCCTTGACGCCTTCCGTAGACAAGACATTTGCCCACCACTTACTCACGCAAAAGTAAGCGCACTTGTGCATGCGCCCAAACAATTTGGTCTCTATGAGACTTGTGCATGCCTTTCAATCGAATCGTCTTTATTGTACATTCGCCGAGGTTGTCATTCCGGTTTTGATCCCCGTTGGCAATTCTAGCCGCTGACATCTGAACCATCGGGAGATCAAAGGGGCCCAGAAACCCCGGCGGCAGACGCAGCGCTCTGCCCACAGTTTGCTTCCCGCCACTGCAAACAGGAGACCAGAGTGTCTCTTTTCTCATCTATCATTCTGTCTCACGCCCAAGTACCGATGCCAGAGTCGATCCGAGGTGCTAACCGAGGCCGCAGCACGTAGCGCAGCACGTGATGATTGGATTACTCCGACTGCGTGTGCGCGCGCGTGAGTTTTGGGGTATTTTTACTGTGAAAGATGACCGCACATTTTTGATGTGTTGTGCGTTCAAATGAATGCATGGCTGACATTGGATCGATCAGATTGATTTGTCTGTACCAAACGACTTGCAGGGGTGTCAAACTCATTTTTGTCGCAGGGCGCGCTCTCGCTACCGTTACGACGGTGAAACCGGCATCAAAATGGACATGTTTGATTTGCTTTTGAGGGCCGCATCGAATGATGTGGCGGGCCAGATCCGCCCCCCGGGCCTCGTGTTTGACACCCGCCACTTTGAGAGAAAATAGAGTTTGAGAACGGGTACCGACAAAAGAAAACACCAACTGCGTATGTACACCCAAACCAAGTTGAGAGAGTGTCCCGTGATTTTTTTTCTGTCACATGAACTGTGTATTTTTTTTTTGTCTTTTTTTCTTTTTTTTTTTTCTAAAAGACAATGGCGCTGCATTTTCTTGTTGACATGGAGATCTACTTAAGTTTTTTCTGTCACATGAACTGTGTATTTTTCTTTTGTCTTTTTTTTTTTTTTCTAAAAGACAATGCCGCTGCATTTTCTTGTTGACATGGAGATCTACTTAAACATGGGTGCCTTTTCATAAATAGACAATTTATGAGAAGGTGGAAGAAAAAAAAACAAACCGTATCCAAGGAGCAGAGTTCTTTGGTTGTATTTCTTGTTCAACGGACACATCGTGATGAGATGCGAGTCATCTGGCCGGGTTGGACTTTGTGGCACGGTACTTCACGTCAGTCACCTCATTGTGACTCAACTTGTAACACGGCCTGCAGTTTGAACCTCACCGTGCTGCCATTTCACACTGATTTCCTCCGCGTTTGCTGTGTATGCAATATACACTGTGCATATATGACTCCAGGATTGCTGGATTCCATTCGACTTTGGGCGATTGTGGCATCATAAATCACAAAATTAACCCATGACCCATAACGACTGTGCAAAAGATGCAGCCGTATTCAGTTGGCTACGTAAGTCCTGCTGCGGTCTCGTTTAAGGCAAACGTGTACACAAGCGCATTTGCCACTTGGACTGCTATCATCATCCTCGAAATATTGCAATTGGCGTGAAAACCACAAAAGCGTCTCCCCTCCCCCGTTTTTCTGGTTCCCAACAGTTATTGTTTTTTGTGAGGTTCATCATCATCATCATCAATCTACTTGAACCGAATTGTAACAATTAGACAGCTGCATTGCTTGAGACTCAACCGATACCTAGTGAATAGTGACTTTTCATTCATTGACTGAAACATGCAAAATAAATGAATGTGTCTGGATGACCTAAGACTGTCTGGTGTGTATTTCGTGGCTATACTTCATAGAAAGCTCCAGAAGTTTCGCCGAATGCCTCATTTCCTTAAGTACTGTATTTATAATGCTTGCTCCATAATGACGCGAACAAGAATTTGATTTTTACCATTTAAAACAAATCTGAGATGCAAGTAAACTTTTTTTTTTTTGGTTTTGACTCTGAATCTTGCAAGAACATTGCAGGAGAGGGGTTGGGGGGGTGGGGGCCTTCGGACTGCTCTGTGCCTACTAACGCCCGTGGGTCCAGCCGTGGTCAAAGCAGTTAGCTTGTGATTTTTGTCGAGTCGTGGAGCTCACTTTTTTTGTTGTTGATGTTTTCGTCCTTTATATTGCTAACAGGATTTTAGTCTCAGGGTGAGGAAATGCGGTTCGTTTAACGGATGGACGGATGGCGGCAAGTACAGTATTTTGCATAATTACTTCGACAATTGAAAAGATGAATATCGAAGAAGGCACAAGTTTTTTTTTGTGTGTGTTGTTTTTTTTCTCACACACACACCGCCACCACCACCACCACAACATAAAGCTCTGTAATTGTGTCCATGTAGACATTTTAAAATGCACTGTGATTTAAATCGCAGCACGATGACGCCACGTCACGCATCTATGACGTCACGCCGGTTGCCAATAGCGTCCCCTGGCGGCTGCTGCTGCTGCTGCTGCTGCTCGCTGACGTCGCTTCAGCTTGTCATTTTTTTTCAGCCCCGGAGAAGTCCGCACCTTGCATGGTACCGAGCACCGTGTGCTGTGCCGTGGTGAATCCGAGGTAGGCGGCTGCGCTTTTGTGGAAGACACCCGTCGACCGTGATCGGTAGCTTGTTAGCGTTGTGTGACATGAGAGCTCGCGCTGCGCTGCCAAATGATGCTCATCATAGGAAAATGATCCGCAATGGCGTCTCTTGTTTGAGCTTGTTCGTGCCGAGTGTTTGCTCCAGCGGTGTGAAGAGGTGTCCTCGTTCGATTCTGTTGCAGATAGTCGCCACAGTCATCCTCGTTCATGAAATCATTCCGAGTAAGATCGAAATCCACGAAATAAATGGAAAACGCTTTAAAAAGAAACGAAAAACTGGAACTACACTTTGCGTTCATAAAACCGCCGAAAACTAACGATAATTGAAAACGTCCTTTATTTTGGCCTGTGTCGTTTAATATCATACATGAGTTTTCCAGGTTAATTTGAAATGTATTTATTTAGTGATACTGCACATCCGTACAAAGAAGGAAAGTCAAACAGTCGTTTGAGATTTGCTTTGTTTACTTGACTAAATGCTTAGTGCCCGATTTTTTTAATCTTGCACTTGACAAATACTCCCTGTCTTTAAAAAAACTACAACAAAAAATGAAACGAGTAAAAACTAAATGGAAACCAAGCATTTCAGAAAACAACAACTAACGGGCTTGCTTAAAAAAACGGATCCCGATAAAGCTGAATTGAAAAATGGAAAAAGTCAACACAAAACAAAACCCAACTATAATGGAAAAATCCTCAAACTAACAGTGCACAAATAGAAACAGAAAACCATTGACATCATCATGAGTGCGAACCGCAGCTATGCTGTCCTCATGAAAGTCCAAAAAGGGAGCAACTTTGCCATCAGTGCCCGAATGGAAATTTAGGTGCGCTTGATCAAGAGTACTCATCCAACAATAACACGGAGTTAAGATGATTTATGTATTTATTTTCAAAACCAAATGCTCAGTTGCTGACCTTTTGACCTTTGCTTGTGTCTGTAGTCAGGACCCATGCCCTCCCTGTCAGAACAGCTACAGGAGGCGCGCAGCCAGGGAGAAGTATGTCTCTACTCTGGCGGCAGAGTGGTGGAAGTGCGGGCGGGTGTGATGGTGATGGCTCAGCTTCCTTTACCGCCGTGCTCCAAGTACCACCACATTGCCGCAGAAACCATGGTGATCGAAAACAGCTTCGGCAGCAACAGAAAAGAGGTGAACGGCATTTGATTCTCATTTTTGCTGATATATATATATTTTTTTTTTTGTGCAATACTTTTTCCATCCATTGTCAAAGCCGCTCATCCTCAGTGTGCCGGAGCCTATGCCGGCTGTCTTTGGCCAGTAGGCGAGGCATTGTCAAAGTCGCTCATCCTCAGGAGGGCCGTGGGTGTGCCAGAGCCTATGCCGGCTGTCTTTGGCCAGTAGGCGAGGTACACCCCAGGGCTAGGCAGCGGCAAATGTTGTGACCCGGCCAGGGCCCGCAATAGAGACGATGACCTCTGCACTGTGAGCCTGCCAATACTTTTTAATATTTGGGATTTGTATTGCTTTTGTCCGGGATCCGAAAAAGGAAAAAGGGGAACCTAGATGGAACTACATTGTTGCAGTTTGTCTTCCTGGGAAAAGCATGTGAAGCATTTTCAACGCCGAGTGTAGCTGAGAATAAGGTTCATTGCTACACGACTTTTTTTTTTGGTCATAAAAAGAAGCATAGACTGAGCCGTTTTGCTCATTCCGATAAATGCTCTTTGGTTTTGGAACGAGCTCTTATCTGAAGCCACAGCTAATGGTGACTCAATGGAATTAAATCTGAGTTGATTTCTAAATCTCAGTGGATACAAATGATGGCAATTGCCAAATCTCGGAAAATGTTGCACCCTTGCAACACTCCACCAGTGAACGGCAGCAACTCAATGTATACGCATTAGCTCATGCATATTTCAGTCGAGATTACGTTTGCGGGTTGGCGGTCAGACGATTGCAGTTTTCTTTTGAAAATCTCACCCCTCTTCTCTTTGCTTCTGCCAGACACTCACATCACTGCAGCGCTTATCGACAGCTCTGAACATCTTGGAGAAGTATGGCTGTAATCTGACGAATCCCAACAGACCAAAGTACTGGAGAACTGTCAAGCACAACAATCCGGTCTTCAGGGCCACCGTTGATGCGATCCAGGTAACGGTTTTGGTTTTCAAAAGAAGAAAAAAATGATGGCACGGTCGGAAGAACTTCGGTGGGGTGGGGTTATTTTTTTTTTTTAATTATTATTATTTTTTAATCACGCCAAAATTACAGCAAAAGGTGAAAAAAATACTTTCAGATCAAGTGCATGAGAAGAAAAAAGAAGTCCAAGATCACTTTTCCAAAAGAGACGTGAGCCTTTTAATTTGTGTGTGTCTGTGTGTCGCGTGTGCACCCTCGACAGCCACTAGGGGGAAAGACAAGAGCCCATGCAGCTGGGAACCCCCCCCCCGCCCCCCACCCCCTAGAAAATGCCGGTATCCGTGTCGAAATCCAAAGAATGACACACCAGGGAAGCGAACTATTCAGGGCCGCAAATTTGCGTTATTGCCAACATCTTCCGGTTGCTGTGTTGAAGAACGCTTGAATAAATGTTGATGGAAAGGCGTCAAACATGTAATGGGAGCAAACGCCTTCCCTCCTCCTTTTCCCAGCCAGCCGGGGTGCAAATTCAAGGCGCAATCAACGTGTCCCGCTGAACCTTTGATGGTCTTGCCTGTCTTCTTCCAGGGAGGGAGGGCCGTGCTTTGTCTCTACGGTTACTCCAATCAGCAGCCGGATGGGCTCAGCTTCCCCGACGATGTCGCCGATCCCGATGTTGGCAAAGTTGCGGCAATAACTCTGGAGGTGATGAGCCTCAGGATGGAGCTGGAAATGCTCACCAAGGTGCGACTGCTGTTCGACGCCAAACCCGTCTGTGGTCTTTTCGGTTTCTTTTTTTTCCCTTTCAATATTCCACCTTGTTTGCCGCATGTACATATACGCGATGTATTTTACAACATGAGCATTTGCTCTAAAGAGCTGCAGGTATGTGACACAACGGTTGCATGGAACTCAACGGAGTCCCATTATCCCTCCATCCATCCATTTTCCAATTCGCTCCTCCCCAGGAGGGTGGCGGGCGTGCCGGAGCCGATCCCAGATGTCTTTGGAGCTTATTTATTCATATCATGGAGGGAATCCGTGCCGGTGGACTTTTTTCCTTGTCATGCCGTCGGGACTTGCGGTGGAAGCGTCGATCAGGCGGTCATCGTCATGATGGGGCCGAAGATCTCGATTTTTTTTTTTTTTTTTTTAATGCGCCACGCATGCGGCGGATCGCTTCGCAACCCAGTCGAAGTGGACTTCAAGAAAAATGAAAACGTGCTGGAGGTTGTATCGTGTTTGATATTTGTTAAGACATTCATGATTTCTTCTCCCAGGAGACTCATCCTCATCCGGAATTCTACGAGAGAATCATTCCTACCCTAAGACACAAGGTGAGCGCCAGCCACGATGACAAAGACTGTTGGAAATCAATGAATTGCCCTTGGTTGAAGTCGTAAATATGGATCTGCACTTCCGACGGGGTTTGGGGTTGCAGAGAAGGCTTTGAAGGACCCGATGGCATGCCCCGGAATTTTATTGAAGGCTGTCCATTCAATACGTGGCTCAAAGATCTGCGTTGGATGTTTTTGTTTTTTTTCTTTCAATAGCTGATCCATCATATTTGTACGCACGGTCTGAGCCGGCTCCAAATTAGTTTGCAGAGTACAACCACATTGAGCAATCACCGATTTGTGCGTGAAAAGCGCGTATGCAGATTTGAAGCACGAATTCGTGCGGTTGGTGAACGAGGCCCGTTGCGATGTGCGATGAAAGCAGGTGGCGGCGCGTTTTTCCAAAGGTGGCCCTGGAGAAGAGGAATGAAGTAGAGCAGAAGTGAAGGGAATATACGGGCTACTGCAGGTGCGTGAATGAGAGAGGTGCACGAGGACATGCGAGGCGACAGGGAGAAGCGAAGGCGGAGCCCACTTTCAAGCGGCGATGGGCAACTTCCAAGCGGCCGCCAGTTTCACGTCTCTGCTTTCAAGTCAACCCCGTTCTTATTTTACAAATACGTTAGCGGGCGATGGCCTCTGAGCCCTGCCGTCACTTTAGTATCGTCGTTCATCATGTGG
>NW_017805742.1:1778607-1791980 GCF_001891065.2 Hippocampus comes
TTCTTTCTTACCCTTGAACCTCACCGCGCAATTCCATGCGGTGGGCGTGGCCACCGTCGCCCAGGTGACCCGCATGAGAATAACTCCACGGTCATCCACCCGTCCATCCGCGAAGAAGAAATGCATCCGGAAACAGCTCACGTTATTGCAGGATGCGCAACTTTTCACCTTCTTGTTGTTGTTATTTTTGTTGAAAGAAAAAAAAAACAAGGTGCAAACATTTGCTCTTGAAAATGACTGAATTGATCTGAAAAAGAAGTCATCGAGTCGCAAAAGAAGTCCTTTTGAGGCTTGAGATGTATTGAAGAAGAAAAAAAAAAGAAATGACCTTGTTTACGATGCCTTTCAGAGAACTGCGCCGTCTGTGGAATATTCCGCATGGCCGTCCACTGCCGGACTTGCCTCCAAGGCATGTGTTGCGAGTGTGACCGAGTGTACCATTCCTTTCCTGAAAGGGCCAAGCACCGCCGAACTGCCGTCCCATCGACGACCTCTTTTGCCCCGACGTCTAAAAGTGGGAGGAGTCAAAGGTTAGACTGAATATATCTCGCAACACAGCATATGTGACGCACGTCGTGCGCCCCCCCCCGCCTCCGAGTTTCTGGTTGGTTTAACTCTGCCTTCCGCTTTCAGTCCTTCCACCTGGCGTTGCCTTCACTGCACCGCCGTCAACTCATCCCAGCTCGCGCTGTGCGAGGGTTGTGAGCGCCCTCGCTCCGAGTCACTCGGCTCCGCTGCCGATCAATCTCCGCCGGCTACCATGACAGGTCTGTTCCATCGATCGGTGCCTCCCTCAACCTCTGTGATCTGATCGTTTTCATCCTGCTGTTCATTTTTTTTTTTTTTTTTTTTTTTTTTGGGACGCGTTGGAAAAAACTGAGGGGTGTCGAATCACGTTATTTTCTCTGTCCAGAACTGAGGAAAAAAAAGAAAAAAATTACCTCCATGTTGTTTAATTAAAAAAAAAAAAAAATGTGCCGGTACATAATACAATCCAGCCACTCTGTAAAAACAAAAAACAAAACCAAAAAAAAAGTCAACGACATCATTCGAAGCCACAAACTGATCTGGGCTCAACATTGACATATCTTTGTCTATGTTAGTGTGTCTTGAAATCAAGACAAGCTTCCCTCGTCAATGTGGCAGCAAACCACAGAGGAGCGCTAAGAAATAAGCCACTCCCCATTTTATCGCGCCGATATTTTCCAAGCGATTCCGACTCGAGCGTCGCTTGCAATTGCTCAACTTGAATCTTGGAAAGCAGCTGCTTTCACTGTTTCAACACAGAGTGGCAGTGCAAGAGCTGCACCGTGGTCAACGCAGCCGGCAGCATTCTGTGCCAGGTGTGCGAAAGACCTCGCTTGGCGACGCGACCTCCGCTTCCTCCGTCGCACCCACCCATCACGCCACCCAGACCGCCGGCGCCTGTACTGGGCATGCCCGGGGACCCTGACAGCCAGGTGAGGTGCTGATTTGGCTCCGCATACATTAGGAGAGAAACTTCACACACATGCTAACGCTACTCCAGATCTGCTTGAAGCTGTCGCTGCCCATTGGAGGTGTTCGATTCCGGCTTTCGTCCCCGCGTGGACTTTGCGCGTTCTCCCCGTGTCCGCGTGGGGTTTCCCCGAGTACTCCGCTTTCCTCCCGCATGCCAAAAAAAAAATCCAGCGGATTTGAAAAAAATGGATGGATGGATGTTTTGGAAGCTTTTGATTCTTATATGATTGCGCAATGGTTTGATGCTAAGTTTTGCGGGTGTGTGTCCCCCCACCCTTCCTTTTTATCATCCATCTTTCTGGCCAGTGGGTGTGTCAGTTCTGCACGTACCTCAACTACTCACCTGCCACAGTTTGCGAGATGTGTGACCTGGCCCGTCCGGAGCCCGCACCTCTGCCCTCAAAGCTCCGCCCTCCCTCTCCAGTCCGACGGGTCCCCGCCCTGCCGGTCCGAGGCAAAGGACCGACGCAACGAGACCCAAACTCCTGCAGGCAGCGGCGAATGAAGGAGGACGGGCTGAAGCTCATCCGGCTGATTCGAGCAAGTCCCGGTCGCGGCCGGCACGGTTTCACGCGCTTGTCTTCTCGTGTCTAAGCATTTGATCATCGGGTCTGTGTCAGGATGGAGAGAAGAACGGCGTCAGCCCAGAGGAGGTGTACACGTGCGTGAGGGTCGCCAAAGATTCCGCCGTTCTGCCTTGCAAATGGTTGAAGTCGGAGCTGCCTCGGCAATTGGACGAGATCAGCTTGTTGTCGGCCACGCTCTCCCATCCGTCCGTATGTAAACGCGAGCCCGCACTCGTTGGCCGTCTCTCGCGCCCGATTGCAATTGAAACCACTCGCGATCGCAATTCCGAGGTGACTGACCCCCAAGGTCACTCAGCATGGTGGAAAAAAGTGAAGTCGGCGACAATTCTCAAACGACTGACCTCGGTTCTTGGTTGCTCGGGGGACTTTGATGAAAGTATCTCACAGTTACGACGACACCGGGCTAGTGTTCCAAATCTTGGCGACAAAAATAAATAAATAAATACATACATATATGTCTGACACACACACACACACACACACACACACGATGCCTCCTTTGAATCAGCTGTACTCTCAATACAGAACAGGTGGTATGAGGCCCCCGCCGAGGATTCCGGAAAAGCAAAAGTTGCGGTCCAACTTTCCAGAGCGGAAGCCAAGCAGGCCTGGCTGACAACAGGAGGCGATTCCGAGAGGGCTGCCAGACAAGCCCTGCGAGAGCGACTCGCAAAAGTAACTCCCAATCGTCCACCGCGCGAGCGATCGCCGCACCCTTGACCAAGTGCGACCGCCGCCGGCGTTGACGGCCGTTGTCACGTCTCTGCCCAGGTCAAGATGCTGCGTTCTTCGGGCTTCGGCGACGAGGCTCATTGTCATGAAGTTTTGAGGCAAAGCGGGGGGGAGGTGAGAGGGGCGCTGGCTTTCCTGCAGCGCCCCCTTCTGCAACCCTTTCATGAACGCATTTGGAGGGACGAGCCCGAGCCAGCGCTGGACATCCGTCACCCCGACAAACAGGTGAGCTCAAGTGCACTCCGTGTAGCCGGCCCTCGGCGGCGCGCCCCCCGGCACCGGAGTGTCGGGAGACCTCGAAGCACTTTCCGAATCGAGACGAAAAAGTTTGGCGGATGACCGTGACGGAGAAGAATGGCGGACGTTCAGAAGAAGGCGCCCGTGTGCCCTTCTGCCATTTTTCCTGCCTTGGCAACCAGGAAGTGGCCCGTGACTTGGATCAGGCCGGATCCATTCGGATGGCTTCTACGGGCTTTTCCCTTTCACGGGCGAGCGCAGGGGGAGGCAACAGGGGTTCCCGGAGATCCATATCCTGCCTGTTTTCGATCACTGCCTGTTTTCAAACCATCAGCTCATCGGCAAGCTCCGGAAAAGCCCGAAGGCGATCCTGATCAATTGAATCGGGTGCGTTGGAGGAGGGAGGCCTCGAAAGCGGGCAGCAGAGGTCTCTCCGGGAAGCCCGGCTCCGTCCCCCACCGTGCGTGTGTCATCTGCTAACTTGACCTGGAGTTTCTCAGCATTTGTCTCGTGTTTGTGGATCTTTGGCTTTCAGCGTATATGTCGGAGATTACTGGCGGTGTACGATCTACCCAGCTGGGGCCGCTGTGAGCTGGCGCTCTCGCTTCTTCGGGAGCACAACGCCCCCTACTCCCTGGAGGATGTCGTACAGGCCGTGCGGGAGTCTCATGACAGGGAGTTCATCAAAAGAGTCCTGGCCAAAGAATGTCCCATCTGCCTTTCCGTTTTCCCCCATAGTAAGGTAACGGCGGCGGCTCTCCTCATCTTTTGTTGCTGTCGCTGCGGACGCGCAGGGCGTTCTGTTGCTTTCAGGCTATTCGAAGGTCCCATTCGACCTCGGGCGCGTGTGTTGGGCTCAATCCGAGCGGGTCCGTGGTGTGGGCTTTTCAGATGCAGTCGCTGACGTCGTGCCAGTGTTCCGTGTGTTGCGGTTGTTTCCAGCAGCACTTCACCATCGCCGTCAGGGACAAGCATATCAGAGATATGGTGTGTCCGGTCTGCTGGGAGCCCGACATCAATGACCCCGAGGACCTCAACAGCTACTTCTCCACCTTGGACATCCAGGTAGATGAACAACACGGCACAATTGCATTTCTGTCTCTGATTCGCTTTTGGGCATTGAACGGGAAGCGACTTTTCCTGGAGAAAAGGAAAAGTCTGCTCCCTACTTACCAGCAAGCACTGATGCAAGAACAATCAGGATCTCAAACAGCGTCCTGTTAAAGCACTGGTGTCCAAACTACGGCCCGGGGGCCATTTGCAGCCCACTGTCCGTTTTTCAACGGCCCGTGACGTGACTATTTCCCACCCCAAAAATCCAAACTGACATACAAATTACCATGGGCCGCAAGGTTTGCTAAAAAAAAAAAATGTGAAGGCGGGCAGAGTGAAAGGGGAGGCTGTCAGAAAAAGGCGAAATTTGACTTCTCGACTGACTTGAGCAAGTTGAAAAGCGGCCCTTTCATCCTTCCGTTGTTCTCTCGGCCACCCCTGCGTTGGAGGAACCAAATGATTCAATCGACAGGCTACACCGGCAGTAGCTACGTGTGGCTATTTTAACATTCGCGAATATGGCGCAGTCGGTCCTTCTCTTTTTCTCTTGATCGCAGTCCACGTTCATATATGAGGGGATCACGCAGCTGTTGACATCAATGTGTATTTCAGCTGCGAGAATGTCTGGAAGCCGACGTGTACGAGCTCTTCCATAAGAAGCTGACCGAGCAGGCCCTCATTAAGGACCCCAAGTTCCTGTGGTGTTGCCATGTCAGTTCTCTGAAGAGTCACGAGGCCCTTCACGACCGCACGTCACCTGAACGCAAAGCATTCTCGCCCTCCTTTCCTTTCCTTTCCTTTCCTTTCCTGTCCTTTCCTTTCCTTTCCTTTCCTTTCCTTTCCTTTCCTGTCCTTTCCTTTCCTTTCCTTTCCTTTCCTTTCCTTTCCTGTCCTTTCCTTTCCTTTCCTTTCCTTTCCTTTCCTTTCCTGTCCTTTCCTTTCCTTTCCTTTCCTTTCCTTTCCTTTCCTTTCATCTCCTCTCCTTCCCTTTTTCTTCCGTTCCCCTCAAGCCTTGATTTTCCTTCCCTTGAACTCTCCAATCCTTTTTGTCCCTCGTGTCTTTCTTGACCCGTCCCTTTTCCTTTTCTTTGCGGCATTGCTTATCATGTCCTTCCCTGTCTCGTCGTGTCTTTTCTCATTCCCTTGTCTTTTGCCTTCACGCCCTGCCTTTCTTTTCAGACTTTTTCCTTTCCTTAACCCCCCCCCCCCCCCCCACACACACACACACCCCAAATGAATCAAGAAACAGGGAGAGTCTGAAGGGTGAGGAAGATACATGAGTGGCGGATGAATGTGCACAAACGATTGGGAGTTGCTCAGCGCACGACGGGACAATCCCCAGCGGTGGCGGCTTACAACCAGCATGACCAAAGGACGAGTCAGTCCAACGTCCGAGTCGACCCTTGGAAGAAAGACTCCGTTGGGGTGAACGGTGGATGACGACGACAAGCAAAGTTGCCTGGACGCCGGGATGGGACACTCAGCGCTCGGAAGAACAGCTTCGGCCCTTTCAGCGCTCGCTTTCCTCCACTGGTTTGCCATTCGGACAAAAGAACCTCCTCAAGCTTGTGATGTGCTTGTTTTTTTTTGTCTGTTTTTTCCTGTCTGCAGTGGGAATCTCAGCATGCCGGTTTGTCCTGTGAGCAATACCAGTCCTGGAAGAGAGAGAACGATCCCGAGTATCAGAAACAGGGCCTGGCTGGCTACTTGCGAGACAACGGCATTAGTGCGTGTCTCACACACACACACACACAAAGACACTAACTTGAATCATCCTGGTCACTGGTCAGCAGTAAAGTTCTAGAAAGCCGGCACTGGATATTTGTACAGTGCTGTCTTGATTTCTTTGTTCATTTATTTATCGATGTATTCTTTTGTTTATTTCGAGTTCGGTGTATTCATTGTTCAATCGAAACGAGGTATTTTGTGAAGAAATGGGGGTAAAAAAAAAACTCTGGGTGTAAGAGCCTCTCCATTTGACACGCCTCTCTTTCAGCCTGTCCCAACTGTCGCTTCCAATATGCGCTGTCGAAAGGAGGCTGCATGCACTTCTGCTGCTCTCAGTGCCGTTACCAGTTCTGCAGCGGGTGCAACAACCCGTTCCATACGGTACGTCTGCAAACCCCTCCGCTCGCCATCCGGTTCAAGTACCAGAAGTACCAACTCTCGAGCCTCGCATCTCCTTTCCCCACCTAATGTGACTTGGGACACGTACTTTTGTCTTTCTCCTGCCAAGACCTGCGCCGTGGATGAGTGCACTGTGTCCGGGCTGCACGCTCATCACCCCCGGGACTGCCTCTTCTATTTGAGAGACTGGGAACCTTCGAGACTGCAGGCTTTATTGGAGGTATGCGAGTTGGGGTCTTTAGACTCGGAAAGACGACCGCTCTTGCCTTATTGGATGCAGGCATCGTCGTCAAGTATCGCAGCGCGTACAATTTGAGACAAAAGTACGTTGACCCGATGGCGGTTTCGTATCACTCGCGTCACGGTGAGTGGATGAATGAGTCAAATTGCCACCGGTGGCAAAATCACCCTCGATAGAAATTTCACAAATGCTTCGACGTGTTCTTTGGAGGCGCACAAACAGGAAAGCGGGGAGAAGAAACTCAGTGCTTTGAAAAAAAAAAAAAACGAAAAGCCACAACTTATATCGAATGTCACCAAAGAGTAAACTTAAAAAATTCCTGCAATAAACCAGTTAAAAAACAATTTAAACCATAATTAAAAAAAAAATGGTGAAAACATTTGAAGTATTCAAATAGTTGCTCATATTCATGAGTGATTGACAACTTTTTTTTTCTTCTTTTCCTCTCGTTGAATGGCAGAACAATGATGTTGCCTACAATACTGAGCCCCCTCCCGGAACGCAGACAGGTAGGTGACCCGACTCCACGAAACACCACCGAGAAGATATTTCAAAGACATGGTGTGCAACGGGACGGTGGACACTTTTATTGGCACAATTTGAAGGGTTTGAGTTGTTGTTCTTGTTTGTTGCTAATCCAGATCACAAATCAGTGCGAGGAACGTACGTGTGTGCCAGGCATTGCACAATAGGAAGTCGGGAAAAATTGGCCGGGTCCATGACTGCGATGCAGTTGCAAAGAAGTCCCGTTCCTCCCCCTGATTTGCACGTCGACTCATTAGAAGAGGGTTTTTTTTTTTTTTTTTTACTTTTGGTCGCACCGTGGGAAATGTCGGGGGGGGGGAGGTTGGAAACCAACGTCGGGTATCTCTTGGACCATCACCCGCGGTCATGGATTGCCGCCATTGCAATCCACGCCCTTGGTGTGTCTCCTTTTGTTCTCTCTCCAAGGGCTGTGCGGAGTCATCGAGCAGAAGGATGATGGAGGCCAGCAGCCCGACTCAGCTTGTGGAGCGCAGACCCAAACTGGACATGCTGGACTCTGCGAGTATGAGAGATCCCCCCCCTTTTTCTTTTTTGTTTTTAAAATGGCTTCCCTCTAACTTTGGCGCTCCTATCCAGGAAGCATTATCGAGAGTACCTGGTCAGCTTGATCAACAGCAACTCCATCGACCCGGCCCGACTCTACAGCTCCAACGAACTGCTGCTGGCCTGCCGCAGGTACAAGGTGGAGGACGCCCGCAGGGATGCGGAGGACGCATTCAACCACTACAGCAGGCTGCTTGAGGTGAGCGCGGCGGTCGCAGTCGGGAGTCTCCGGGTCGCCGTCTCCCGACATATATTTTTGTTTCGTTGTTCATCTGCAGAAACTAATGGATGAAGTGCCGCTGGGTGACAAGGTCCCGCGCAAGAAATAACTGGTGCCCGACGCCATCGCTCCTCGTACACATCACTTAGGAGATTTTTTTGGATACGACCAAAGTGGAATTTTGATTTAAGCTGAGAGGATGGCAAATATTTTGAAAGGAACTTTCATATCGTCACCCTCTTAAAATCATGGCCCAAGTCGTTTTGACATGACAAAAAAAAAAAAAAAAAAATTAGTTTTTTTTTGCTTTAATAAACATCTTTAGGAAGCGGGTCAACCTCGTCTAAAATCGGCTGCATCCTAAATTAAACCGATCATTTCTTTTTACCCCTCAAATGAAATGATTCAACCAACCATCCATTATTTGAGCCGCTTCTCCTTCGGAGCATCACGGGTGCACCAGATCTCGGGTGTCTTCGCCCCCCCCCCTTTTTTTTTTTAAACAAACATTGGACTCTGAGCACATCACTAAGGAAGGTCAGGAGAAGGATGACAAAGAGCTGACCACGAACTTCAGGGACGGTTGCAGCAGCTGGTGGCTGAGCTTCTTCAAGGGCACTTGGTCTTTTCACTGCACCTCCTCACACCGCTGTGGCCAGTGCTCCTTTGCCACTAGAGTGAAGGACAAGCAGGAATCACCCATGATTGTAAGATGCGTCCAAAAGAAAAAGGGGGTTCTATCGTGGAACCAAATGGTGAGTAAGTCAGAATAGCAGACAGCCATCTCCTACCGACGCCATTTGGGCGGCTTTTGGGAAAAGGGGAAAAAAAAAAACACTTTATTTTAAAATAATGACGTGGGGGGGGGTGGATCCGCTCATGGCGCAGATTGACGCACCGCGAGGATGCGGGGGGTCCAGTGTATATTGACCGAAACCAGAGCGTGACGGTCGTTTTCTGAGGCAGAAAAATCACTCGCACCGTGACAACGCGGAGGATGGAGACGTTGGAGAGTTGGCCATTCGCTGACTCGACTCGTGCGTGTCGGCAACAGAGACTCTCCACGCTTTGCTTTGTCAGCCACGACGGGTACATATGAAGTGATCAATAAAGTCCATTTTAAATACCGCATCTCGTTTTGTGAGAGCTCGTGCCGCGACACGGCCTTTTGGATTGGCCGCCCCATCGGCCACATTTCAACCCCACCTAGCTGGAATTCAATACTTGACATAAGATGGCGAAAAACAACATAAGCCCGAGTAGCCTATTCATTTACGGTCCTTGACCAACTGCTCGATGTAAATGGTCTCTCTCTCCTTATTTCTGGAACTTTGTACAAGCACCATTCAGTTTTTAATGTTCCGACAGGCCAATCTTCAAACTTAAGCTACGGAAAGAGGAAGCTGTGCTCGACAGAAGACGCTATCTTATGGAAATGACCGTTTTCGAGCTCGTGGTCGCCAAACAATTGCTGTTAACGTGCTCATTCGAGCGGCGAGGCGCATACCGAGATCCTGTGATTTCATTGCCATGGTTACAGCGTTTCCACTGGTCGGGTTTTTTTTTTTTTCATTATTTCATTCTGTAACAAAGCTTCAGTAAGCACACAAACTGGAAGGGGGGGGCAGGATGATGTCATCCTTTTTGGTCACTGCCATTGAAGAAGCTGGTGTGCAGCCTTTCTCCTCTTCATCCGTCATCACCTCATCTTCACCTTCCTCGGCCTTGCGGGGGTCCGTCTGCTTATTGGGACAACCCGCCGAAGCGCAATTTGAGCTTCCAGGCACAAAACGGCCTCAAATGTCAGCGGAGGCCCACTAAAGAAAGCCACCCAAAATGCGCTAGGAACCAAGACGTAAGCAGCTTAGTTTTTTTATTCAATTTTTTAATTCTCGTGGATGATGACCTGGCGGCAGTGTAGCGGGGCTGCCGCTGCCCGGAGAGAAGGAAGAGGAGGAGGAGCAGGAGGAGGAGGGCAGAAGAGGAGGAGACGCGCAGAAGGGTGTCGACGGTGAGCGGAGGCAGGGGTGGAGGAGAGGCACAGAAGGTGGGCGAAAATATCCATGAGGCTTTTGATGAGCTCGCAATAATGGCCGCTAAATCTGACGGGGTCCTGAAGATGAAGAAGAGCGACGTGGCCTTCACGCCCCTGCAGAACTCGGAGCACTCCGGCTCGGTGCAAGGACTCCACCCGGGCGGTCAGCCCGACTCGGCGGGCGCCGGGGACGCCGACTTCGCCAACGGGGAGTCGCGATGCTGCGGCGCCGGCGGAGGCTCCAACTCGGCGTGTCTGCGCTTGGGCAGGGAGCAGGAACAGCAGCAGCAGCTCAAGTACACGCTGTGGGACTGCCTGTGGATCGTAGCCGCAGTAGCCGTGTATGTGGCCGACGTGGGCACCGACGTGTGGCTGTCAGTCGACTATTACCTCCACCGAGACTACTGGTGGTTCGGCCTGACGCTCTTCTTCGTCGTGCTGGGTTCCTTCTCGGTGCAGCTCTTTAGCTTCCGATGGTTCGTTCACGACTTCAGCGCGGAGGACGCGGCGGAAGCCGCCGCCGATTGCTCGCACATGGACGGCAAGAAGCTGCTGAGCGGCTCGGCCTCGCACGGCGACGTGAGCGCTCAGCATCCTCCGACCACGCCGCAGAGGCAGGCGTCGACCGCCAGTAAAAACACTCCGACCAACAGCACCGGCAGCGCCGCCGCGGGCAGACGGACTCGGAAACGCTCGGCCTCATACTCCGCGTGGATGTGGTTTTCTCAGTCCCTCATCCACATCTTCCAGCTGGGCCAGATATGGAGGTAGGATGGCCGCGCGGGTGTCCGCTTGTACGGAACGAACGCATGGCCGCCGCGCAGCCTGCGCGCGCGGTCACTTTGGAATCACAATGCGCGTTATCGTCGCTCGCCAGTCGGCACGCGGCTGCCATCTTTGGCCCTCGACTTCCACGACACGGCAAACGCCATATCGTGGCATGCTTTCGCTCCATCCCTTTCGCGCAAAGGAACCTTCGCGAACGGTGCCGTACGTCCGTTCCGCTTTCGACTCAAACGCAGGAGTTGATTCTCGCACACAACTCATGGCAGGTAGTGAACCTTACTGAACACCTTTCGACGGATCGTGATGATTTTCACGGTGCCACTTCTTAGACACGCCCACATTTACCAAGCGTGGAGTCATTTTAGAAAATGCCAAAATGAAATATTTTTCGGTCAAGGGCAATTTAACAATATACACCAAGTAAAAATCATTTATATTTCGTTGATTTGACAAAGTCATCGTTTTCCCCGAGGTGGCATCCTGACAGCGACTAACCCGGAAGTGTGACGTCACTTCAAGACAACAATTGCTGGGCTCACTGTGCAAAGCCAGTCAAAGATAGACTCGGACAGCGACGTTTCAAACTTAGCTGAGAGGGTCCGGTTGTTTGAAGAGTTGGAGGGAGAGGAGGCTGTTGGCAAGATGTGTCTTGGCCCATCGGCAGGTGCTCAGGATGCGGACATGGAGTGCAGATGCGATCGGAAAGACTGGCTCGTGTGAGTCATGACATTTTTGAAGATCGGCCGTCACGATCCCAAGTGTCTAATGGCCTGTCCAGTGTGCCATATTCGTCCATATTCATTTTGCAAGATGTTGCATGCATAAACTTAAATGAGGGACTCCCTGGAGCCGACTCCGTTGCGGTCAGTTGATGACAGAGCATCTTACTCAGAATGTCTGTACCATTAAATAATTGAACGAGCGTTGTCTAGTACTCGCAGCGGTCCACCGGCCTGACAGGAACGGGTTACAGGTCGGCTTTTGCCACGTGTCCGCCGGCTGTCTGCCAGAGTTTCGTTTGCACATGACCACGCAGAAATAGCTCGGCCTATTTGGTGAAAGCGCAACCCGGCGACATCTCCCGTGTGCATTTTCTGTTTGCGCGGAACCACATATGCATTCCTATTCCAAATCGAAATTTCCATATCGCTGCTGTCAACCGCCGCGATACATTTCGGAGCGTCTACGGCAACGTCTTGATGGCGCCTCCACTTCATCGATCAACACGTGAGCATGCCTGCTCCGAGTGACTTTGTCGAGCGAGCCTGCTTTGTTGCAATACTAAGTTTGGGTTGTCACGGTGATTTAAGGAGCGGGTGGGACCGCAGTTCAACAGCAGCGGCGCTAAGGTTCTCGCCATCAGGAAACCCCAGCCGCTCTAAATATTTCACTGTGTGTGCATGTTGGAGCCTTGTGTGTGCGTGCAATGTGTGCAAGGTGTATCCACCTCTTGCATGATTCATAGCCGTCTTGCACGGACGGACGACTCTCTCTGACCACGAGACACGGCAGGGCCCGAAGGAGCAGCTGGCATCATATATTCAATTGATTTCAGCGTTTTTTCGTTTGATTGTCTTGGTGCTTTCTACTCTCTTTGTCATGAATCTATTGTTTGTTGTCGGATTTTCGTTTTGCTCCATGCACAGCACTTTGTAGAAAGTGGTGGTTGTTTTCAAGGGCTCTCCAGACACACTTGAGTTGAGTTGAATAATCCGAGATGTCTTCATAGTACGCCTGTCTCTTCAGTGAAGGAAGATGAAGAAGAAGTAGAAGAAAAAAACCTTTATTTGTCTCACAATGGAGACATTTGCATTCGCAGAAAACCGGGACAAAGACTCAGAAGGCAGTTCATGACTCATGGCTAGGAACATGGAGTGCGGGACCGATACGGGCCATGTCGGAGCTTGGTCGGAATTCATTTCTGGTCAGGGATGGGCTTCGCCGAGTTTGCCCTCAGTCACCAATTCTGCTCCTAAGCTTTACGGACAGAATTGCGAGACGCGGCCGAGGTATTGAGGGCGACCGCTTTGGTGACGTCGGTATTGCCCCACGGCCGTTTGCAGCCGCTGTGCTTCATCAAGCCTCGATCTTCAACTCTCACTGGTGCAGTTCGCAGTTGAAAAACATCAGGGCCAAGTCAGAAAAGGGCAACGTGTCCTCCCTGGCCCAAGAGCTGGCGTTCAAGCATTTTTGGGTCATGCTCACGAGTGAACAAAGAACGGAGCTCGAAAGGCGGAAATGTGCGGCTGCCGCCGTGATGAGGATGCCGGATCACCGTGTTCTTGAGCTGTGGTGTTCTAGTCCGCGGCGACGACAAGCTCTGCTGTAGGCAAGATTTGACAGGTGAAGAAAGACCGTTGAGCGATGACCGAGCAATTTGCAAGAAGACTCTGTGTGCAGACTGGCTTGTTCTTGGCCTGCGTACGAAGACCCGGGCCACCCGAGGACCTCGCTGACCTACTTTAGCACCTTTCTTATTTTAGAGCGGACAGTGAGAAGGGGGGGCAGATAGAGCGAGAGCAGAATTTGCAAGAATGACACCTGACCGCACATTTCCGCCGTCAGAAAGCTTCTTCCAAGCCGTCAAGTGTCACGTCTTCGAGACGGTTCATCTCGCGCTTCCTCGCAGAGCAGCTTCAAGCTCGGGCCCAGCAAATTTCAAATGGATTGATTTGGGACGACCGACCGCTCCGATTGCAGCGTGATCGATGACAGCTGCTCCGCGAGCGAGTGCGTTCTGAATGGATGAAGTGTGGTTGCCATGGG
>NW_017805742.1:1792455-1810524 GCF_001891065.2 Hippocampus comes
GAGAATGCAGGCCACCAAAAAACAAACAAACAAACAAACAAACAACAACAAAAAACTACGACGTTCATTGCAGCATTCGGTCTCACGCATTTCCGAAAAGACCAAATCATCATCGTGCCGTGTCTGGAGCCGGCTTGAGATCTGATCGTGACCAAAATGAGATCGCTCTCCAAATTTGATGAGGTTTTCCTGTCGTGTCATTCCAGAAGGCACTTGTTGTTGTTGTTGGAACTGATAAAATCAATAAATACATAACACGACAGAAACTCGCCACTTGCCTTTTGGTTTGCGGGGATGAACGTACGGCGGAGTCGCTTCGAGTCGACGGGATTGACTCTGGCCTCATCTCATTGCTCCAATTGCGCAGTCCTCGGTGCACACGCCTCCGTTTACACGTTCGCACCTGCCGCCGGATATTCCATCGAGGAGAGGGGAGATGACACAGGAGCAAGGCGGGAGGAGGTAGAAATGTTTTGTGGACATTTGCCCGATGAGCCACTGGGAAAGGTCACGTCGCCGCAGGTGGTTGCGGGCGCCATTTTGCAGGAGCCCGCGCCTCACCGACCCAACGTGATATTTCTTGACGGGAAAAATCCAGCGCTTTCCAATTCCTTCTTTTTAACTCTTCTTCAAGACGGGAGGTAAATAAACAGCAAAGCGCCCATAATAGTGGTCCTTTGATGGAGCCGTCTGCTCAAGATGATCCCAAGCGCGTGTTATGATGATTGTGAAATGATGGTATTGACCACTTTGGGATGGTTTTCTTCCAGGTACCTCCATACCATTTATCTGGGCGTTCGGAGTCGTCAGAGTGCCGAGACGGAGCGCTGGCGTTACCACTGGAGGATGATCTATGAGTTTGCGGACGTGAGCATGCTGCATCTGCTCGCCACCTTTCTGGAGAGCGCGCCGCAGTTGGTGCTGCAATTGTGCATCATCATACAGACGCACAAACTTCAGGCTGTGCAAGGTAAAAAAAAAAAAAGTGCTTGAACGCTTGCACACTAGCTCTTGTATACAGCACTCTGTGCGTGCGTGTGTCTGCCAGAGACTCACAAAAAGTTTGGGATATTCGGCTTTGAGATGAAATTTCAGGACGAGCCTAAAAAAAACCTTGAGGTCAGCTTTGGACATGTCCAGGTGTTCGATGTTTCCGTAGTCTTCGCACAAGTGGCTGTTCTCTAACGAGGAGCTCCACAGCAACCTTCACAACAGGCGTCTGATCCTCGAAACGAGCGATACATGTCCCGGTTCAGTCAGAGCCGGCGTTGAAACAGTTGCCGTCCTCACGCTGTTTTGACCTCATGAGACCAAGACGACAATGCAAGGAAAGGGTCTGGGATGGAAAGGGGGTCCGCGTTGCGTCACGCGGCACCCGAGTGACCGACGCGTGTTTGTGTGTCAGGTATGACAGCGGCGGCCTCCCTGGTCTCCCTGGCCTGGGCCCTGGCCTCCTACCAGAAGGCCCTGCGAGAGTCTCGGGAGGACAAGAAGCCCATCGCCTACCTGGCTGTCATCATCCAGTTCTGCTGGCACTTCTTCACCATCGCGGCCCGGGTCATCACCTTTGCCCTCTTTGCGTCCGTGTTCCAGCTCTACTTTGGCATCTTCATCGTGCTGCACTGGTGCATCATGACCTTCTGGATTGTCCACTGCGAGACGGACTTCTGCATCAGCAAGTGGGAAGAAATTGTGTTTGACATGGTGGTGGGCATCATCTACATCTTTTCCTGGTTCAATGTGAAGGAGGGGCGGACAAGGTGAGAAAGAGGCCCGTCCGTTCAGATTCTCGAACGCGCTTTCGTTTCATCCATTAGCGGAAGCGCTTTTCTTTGACTTCTCATTTAATGGGGATACTGTATTTGTTTGTTGACCTTGTTTTGTTGCGCAGGTGTCGCCTTTTCATCTACTACCTGGTGATCCTGCTGGAGAATACGGCTCTCAGCGCATTGTGGTACATCTACCGCTCACCTCAGCCCACCGACTCCTTCGCTGTGCCGGCGCTCTGCGTCATCTTCAGTAGTTTCCTCACAGGGGTGGTTTTCCTGCTCATGTACTACGCTTTTTTCCATCCAAACGGCCCGCGTTTCGGACACTCGGCCAGCTGCCAGCGCCTCGACCTGGACGCCGGCGCTCAGTTCTCCACGTTGCCCTCCGAGGGCGGAACCAATTCCCTGCGCTCCAACCGGGGAGCCGCCGCCTCCGCCGCCACGTTGGAACGCGACGCCGGCAAATACGCGGAGCGGGATGGCTGCGCGCCGGTGTTTCAGGTCCGGCCCGCCGCGCCGTCCACGCCGTCGTCTCGCGCGGCCCGCCTCGAGGAGACGGTGGTCAAGATCGATCTCTGCCGAAACCGCTACCCGGCCTGGGAGCGCCACGTCCTCGACCGGAGTATCCGCAAGGCGCTTTTGGCCATCGACTGCTCGCCGACTCCTCCGCGGCTGCAGTATAAAGATGACGCCCTGGTGCAAGAGAGGTTGGAGTACGAAACCACGTTATAGTGCTCCCGAAGCTCCACTCGCAATCGGCCAAACCGACGGGGGCGACCGCATCTTGCCACCCCGTCTGGTCCCTCCCCCCTTCTTTCTCTGTCCGCTCTGTGACCTCTCAGCGAAAAATGGGCCCCGCTGACACGATCGGTGGAGAGGCGACGCTGGTCACGAGCTCCTCTTGCGTTTGTTTGATTTGGATTGGATTGTCTTGACTTGGGCTCGTCAGGGAATCCGTTCCTGTGTGCTATCGGAAGAGTCCATCGCACGGAGCGTCGAAAAGCTCAAAGCCTCAAAAGAGGCGGGTGCGGCTGTTTGATCCCAGGTTGGCGTGGGGTGAGGTCACCTAACTCGAGTTCAAAATCATCAGATGTCGCACGTGTATCCTGAAATCACACTTGAATTTCTGAGGAACACTTGGTTCGGAAACTTCCAACTCTCCTGTTAGAGAGTTCGGAAGCGCAGCTGTGCAGCTCACGTCCATTTGACAACCCCAGCTGTTCCCGTTGCCGCTGCCGAAGCGTTCCATTGCAAACAGCAAAGGATGCGGAGCGCCTAACGCAGGGGTGTCAAAGTCGTTTTTGTCGTGGGCCACATTCTAGTTCCAGTTTCCCTTGAGGGCCGTTATGAATTTTGGGAAACCGTATAAGTGTGTTAAACCCCTCCACGCATTACATACACAGCGCACAACAAATTGATGCATAACTAGTTTTAAAATCACAAGTCAAGAATAATGACTGTTATGATGGATTACATATGACAATTTGAAATTTTGGTTCAGACTTTAGCAAGCATCGTGGAACTTGACATGCTAGATTTGCTGTCGCGGGCCACATAAAATGATGTGGCGGGCCATATGTGGCCCCCGGGCCTTGACTTTGACGCCTGTGGCCTAACGGGTGACGGCACGGGAGTCTCTCCGCCGACTTTCATCGTTCTGGCCCACGCCGGCAGAAGGGAAACGACTTGAAGACAATGGATAACGCCAGCATTTCTTCCCAGTGGTCAAACCTGGCTGGCGGAGAACAAAAAGCGACGCAACTAACGCGCCCGTCTCCTCTCTCCAACTCGCTGCCATGAAAAAAAAAGACAAAAACCAAACCCAATCTCCCCGGCAGCTCAAGAACAGCCCCGTTCCACTTAGCTGACACCCGTTGATGTCGTGAAGGAGAACAGAAATGAGGAATGGAATGGAAACGACGGGTGCGGACAGTCCAAACGAAACGGCCAGAAAGGAGAGGAAGAGAGCGCCGGCAAGGCCAAATCGAAGCAAGCGGGATCGACAAAGCTCCTCCGGCATTTTCTCACTTTTTCGCGAGAGTCTAGTTCTGGATGTCAAGTATCGTGCTAAAGTCTTCGATCACTCCCCATGAGAGATGTCGTTTTAGCACATATGATAACGCCGGAGTACGGGGGGGGGGGGGTCCAAACTTTTTCGTTTGAGGATGAAAGGGCCATTTTCAAATTCTTCAACCCGCAAAAGCAATTGTGGATTTTTGGTCTGGTCCAATCCATTTCCTCAGCTTTCTGTTAAGGGTGTTACGGCAGATAGTGGAGGATTTGTTGGGGAGGTGGCCAACAGCCCTCTCTCTCGCAGAGCGGATCCGGCTCTGCGCTGAACAGCGGCCAAATCTCCCGCTTTCTGCACCCCCCAAAAAGTCCAAACCGGAGTCAGGTGACCATTTTTCAAACGGTTACTCGAGGATCGTTCGTGTGATGTCTTCAGCCATCGGCCATTGAGCACAAAGTGGAAGAAATGATTTGGAATGATCTTGATTCCCGGCAGGGTTTTGAAGACAAATTGTGTTTTTCTTTTCACTGTTTGTCACTCTGCAAGCCCTTCACAAATTTTCATGTAAAGTGGTTGGCTCTTTTTTTTTTTGTTGTTTTCTGGTCAAAATGATGCCTGCTGTGAATTTTTCTTTTCATCATGAATGTTTTTTTTTTTGTATCGTTAAAATACGACTATTTCTAATTCGCAAGGGCACCTCTTTTTCTGCCAGCCTCCCTTTTCACTCTGCCCCACTTCACCTTTTTTTTTTAACTAAACTTGCGGCCCACATCAAATCTCATTTTTTGTTTTTTCTTTTTTTTTGGGGCGGGCCGTCGTTAGGACACCTCTGCTGTAGTCTGCTCTAAAGTTGGCGAGTAAATTGCAGGCTAAGGAATGAAGTAAAGTGACTGCACGTAAATTACCACCATCACCACTAAAAGCTGAGGTTGTTTGTCGCTCTGCAAGCTCTTCACAAAATTTAATGGAAAGTGGTTGGCTCTTTTTTTGTTGTTGTTGTTTTCTGGTCAAAATGATGCCTGCTGTGAAAAAAGTCATTCGAACAATAAAGATGGAGGTGGCCTAAGACTTTGCACAAGAGAGCGTGCGTGCGTGCGTGCCTGAAATTGTGGTCAAGATCCAGCGTGTGCAGATCCACGCGGAGGTCCGTTGAGCTCTCGGGACTCGGCGTTGCCCCCTTTGTTGACTCGAATGGAGTGTGCTGGAATGTTTGCAATGTGCAAGGACCACGTTGGCGACAAGAAATGATTGGTGCTCCAACTTAAAAAGGCCAATGACCGATGAGGACGCCCGGAGTTTTATTTTCGCTTGACTGGCAAATAATGCAACTTCTCCTTTCTCGCCAGACGGAGCCTTGAATCTTTTCTTCCCAATTCAGTTTCGTCTTGGAAAAATCTGAAATTTTTGGTGGCTATGAGTAGACAAATTGACATTTGAAAATGTTAAGATTTGCCTTTTGAAAGGCCATGCATCCATTGGACCCGTCAAGTTGGAATCGACCGGAGAGGAGACATTGACTTTGTTTTCAACTTCAAAGTTAGAACTTCATATCATTGGAGGTCTTTGTTTTTGTTGCTTTCAAAACAGCCGCTAAAGCAATGAAACACAGACAGGTGAGCGTGTGAAATGAGCACAGCATCCCGGATGGCACAAAGGCTCTTTTTTTTTCCACTTCAGAAGCTCATTTTCGTCTCTCTTTTCGGGGAATCGGAAACCGGTCGTTGCCGGAGCGTGTCGCCGTGACGTGTCGGCCGGACACTTGTCGCAGGCGTGTGATTTGTCAGCGTTTTTGCACTGACGTCGGCGTAGCGTGGACCTCTTCTCTTGACACAGCAACAGGCCTGCTCAAACCATCATGAAGGGGAACCGCCGTCTTAGTTTGAATGAGCGGCAACACCAAGTTTAGATCATTCAAAACACAAATGATGATGGAAATCAACTTCTTTAACCCGTCCCACACTTGTATGAGCGTCTGTTCAAGTCTCTGCGTAGACAATTCGATGACACCGCATATCGTGAATATGGCAGGTGATCAATTTCGAGCTTAACTGTAAATAAACATATGCAAAATGTACATGTTGAATTAAAAATAGAACATTTTTCTCTCGAGTTCTGACTGTGAAGAGTGTCGTTTGAGGTTGGACGCCAATAGGATGGCTGTGACTATGACAATATAAAGTACTTCAGAGAATATGTGTGGTGTATTTTCAAAAAAAAGAGACTTCGGTTTCAGAAAAAAGGTCAGTTGCATTGTGTCCCAAGTACTAAAATGTGGGGGGAATGAAATGTGTTCAATGGATGAAGAATACTTTTTTTTTAAATCCACAATGACAAAGATTTTTTTTTAAATTGTACATGTGGAGTTTCTTTTTTTTTGTTTGTTTTGATTTGAATCCCATGCAACACAAACTACCAAAATTCATTTAATAAAGTACACTGTGGTCATGTGGATGGTCATTTTGGCTCCTATACTGTAGATGCTATTCTGCATTCCTGTTTTACAAAGTGAGGTGTTTTTTTCCCCCTTAACTGTATCACACCTTTATAATAATTAACATTTCAATGACTTGCCCTTTTCACTGAAAGTACATAATAATGCAACATGTTTTTGCTAAAGGGTATATGAAACCACAGCTGCGATCCTATGAATGAGTATAACGTGTCGAATTGAGGGGTGATACAGCACAATATACAAAGAGATAATACCAATAGGAGTACAATATCACGCAAAACAATGGAACTCTCTCGTCAATACAAACGCAGACTGGGTGGTAGCCACGTAAGCGCGCGTGGCAGAGACAAATCCCTAAATCCTTCATTTAAAAAAAATATATAAAAGTACAAGTTAGGCAGGAAACCAGACAAGAACCTTCATGCTTCGGATTCTCATGAAGCGACAAAAACATCGATGTACTCACAGGTCAATTCCAATTTTGTATTGGGTCAGGCTTCCTATTAAATGGTTTCATGTTGCGGTATTTCTTTCAAGCACCATAATTATGATGAGAATGGTTATGACAAGTAATATGAACCATGGCTTCAAATTTAGGATCAGCAGCATTCACTCCGACACAACGCTTGAAAATAGATGTTCTGTTTCCAAACTTGATATATAAATCGACGTTAAAGTGGCTGTATATTTATTATAATGCGAGTGGCGCATATATCTAATCACAGACATGAGAAAACATCAAAAGGCAACCCGAACCATATCATTCACAAAAAAAGCTATTACTAATGTAATAATAAGTCAAACTTATGATCTCGACGATGGCGGCGTATTGGACGTCGAACAAAAGGCGACTGTCACTGCAGAACAGCCAGCACCTGTCTTCTGCTCCAAAACAACAGAGGGCAGCCCTCTTATATGTGGGTCGATTAATACGAAGAGAAAGAAGAAGAAGACGACGACGCGGAGGAGGACGACGACGACGACGAAGAAGAAGACGACGACGACGACGAAGAAGAAGACGACGAAGAAGAAGCAGCAGTACTCCTACCGGAAATGCAAAAGCAGCCTTATACGGAAAATAAACCACCAGCCGAGTTACTTTTCGAACAAAAACTGGCGTTTTGGACGTCAACTTTTCTTCAATTCAGCTGACAAGATGTTTAACAGACAAACGAGTCTCTGGATGGGTGATGTATGCTTGAAGTCCCTTCACTTTTGTAGCGTTCTCTTTGTCCTAATTTTAGTTAGTTCCGAGCGCGACGCGTGCGAAGCTTTCGTTCTCGTTTCGTTTACTGTCCGCAATCTTGTTGACTTGTCATTGTGTTCGCCGTGAACGCGACCGATCACTTGAACCCGTTTGTAGGATATCTTTTCACCTTCTGTTTCGAGCTGTTAGACGTGGCGATAGATTGGCCGTTGTGTATTTCTCACGCTTGCCCGAATGCAAACGTCAGTATCTTGACTCGATCCGACATGATGCGTCACTTGCCCGCAGTGCTGCCACGCTTTGTAGCGTTATCCCCCCCCCCTCCAAAAAAAAAACAAAAAACAAATAGTAATGTGCATGATGTAGGGACTTGTTGTGCGATGAATGGATCTATTGTACATGTTCTTTCCCCCGTTTGTTTAGTTGGACCCATACATGGATGAGAACTTCGTCAAACAGGCCTTTAGTGCTATGGGCGAAGCACCGCTTGGAGTCAAAATAATCACTCACAAGATAACAGGGTAAGTTACCTTCAAAGATTCGTCTCGCGGTCTACCTTATGGCAGCGGTTCTCCATTTTTTACGTCGTGTTACCAACAAAAAGTACCACCATCACGATTAATAGTAAGCGTCCATCAACAACGACGCTGAACCTATATTCCTAAAAGAAGTCATTGGAACATTATGAACAGGTTGAACATAAATTCCTCGATTCACTATAGGATTATTATTATTATTATTATTTTTAAACTTAAGTACCGATTCGCTGGACACGTATTTTGCTGAGAAAATTGTAATGAAATTGTACTTGCTGAAATGGTAAAAAGCAAATAGTTCCTTATGCAAATGCATTGTACTTAAGTGAAATAAACTGTGCCGAGGCAGTGATCCTTTCAAGTCCCAACCGTATACAGTACGTACCATACTGGCCTGTGGTGTTGTGGTGTTGCTGCAGCAGCTTTGTCCCCAGAGATCTGTTGAAGTCGAGATGTGCACTGACCACCTCCGCGGGACGTCATCGATATTGCCTCGAAGAGGTGACATTTTCTTTCAGCGTGTCCCTCACTTTTTTTATTGTCCTGTTGTGCAGGGGTTCTGCGGGATACTGCTTTGTGGAGCTGGCAGACGAAGCAAGCGTTGACCGCTGCGTTCAAAGACTTAACGGAAAATTGGTTCCTGGCTCAAACCCGGTATGGCCTCATTACGAGTTGCGTAATGTCATCAATTCTCCATTCCATATGTGAATACGACTCACCTTTCCTTTTTCTTCAGTGGTATTCTGTATTTTAATAACGTCACGCTATCATCACAGCGAGTGGATAGTGGAGCTCAATTAGCAAACGTTCTCCATTTGTCGTGGTCGAAGCAAAATGCTTGTTTCTAAGTTCACGCGCTGTGGTTTTTCTTCACAAAAAAAAAACAAAACCAAAAAAAGAGGCTTGATTTCAGCGTTGACCCCGTAGTCCAATATTAAGTGTATTTTCCCTTTTCTGCAGGCAACACGTGTGGCATGTATGCATTTAGATGCGTTGGCATGCGTGAGAACGATTTGACCGTGAATTAAGTGGCATCCGAGGAAACGTAGTCTAGGGATGCATGAAAGTACCGCGACCAAATTACTGTCGGCCCTGCGAGCCGGCCAAGTGGCCGGGCTCTGCCGTCCATGCTGGCCCGTACCCGCTGCCGAGAGGCGGCTCGTACGTGCGTGAACTTGTGTTTGAAGCTGGTGATTAAAGTCTCTGGTAGCAACTAACTGAGGAATGGGCTAAAGGCTGGTCTAGGTGGCGGAGGTATGTAAACACAAATAACCTGAATGACATCTCTTTTTATTTCCCAGCAATATCAGTGCTATACTACAGGACTTGGCCGAGATTGTGGTTGTCTTAGTGTGTCTTCTCTTTTCCCATCCGCAGCCTCGAAAGTTTAAGCTAAACTTTGCCACCTATGGGAAACGACAGGAGGCGGGGTAAGTTGGAGAAATCGCACCGCTCGTGTCCTTCTCGTCTCTTTTGCCGGACTCGCCACCGAGAATAGGTGGAGACCACTTCACGTGTATCTTTGGCATTCACCAAACGGTCTGAAATCTGTCAGAGTGGCACCAGAGACATGGAAAGCACGCAGGCCATCTGAGGATCGAGATTTGGCGGCATTCAATGAGCCGCCATCCCGTTTTCTGCAATCACACGAGTATGCAAAGAGGGTCGTCGGAATCATTTTCAATGCACGTAAAATGCCGAGTCCTTGGCGGGGACGAGAATGCCCTGAGCCGTACATCGATACATAACCGAGGGGAAGACTTTGATTCTGTCCGTTCATCTCCAAGGCCGGAGTTCTCAGTCTTTGTGGGCGACTTGTCCTCTGAGGTGGACGACAGCCAGCTCCACCAAGTCTTTAAGAGCTTCCCCTCCTGCAAGGGGGCCAAAGTCGTCACCGACCAATGTGGCTATTCCAGGTATGTCAGCTCCCGCGGTAGGAGCAACTCCAGCTGAATGAAATCTCGCCTCGAATATATGCTGTATACCGGTGGTTCTCAAAGCTTTGGACACCAAGGGCCAGCCCCAAAATCTTGGACCACCACCGTGGCAGTTTTTTCCCCCGGGAGTCGTTCCCAGATCAGAATTGAAATGTGCAAAACCGTCACATCAATTTGTACAAGATAGCAAGACGTCACGGTTTCGTCGCAAAGGCCATTTGCTTTCTCCAAATTGCTCGAACAGCTCTCAAAACGAAATAAATGCACGTGTCGCTGAACACGTCGGCGACATTCCGGCCGCAAGTCTTTCAGAATCGGATTTGTTGGCCCGGTATGCAAGAAACACACAAGGAATTTACTTCTCGGTTACAACCCCTTCAGAGGAAAAAAGACGACAGGGTTATTAATCAGCAACGTGGGGGAGACGGAACGAGAAGCCCGGTGGGTCGCTCACATCAGATCTGGAAGGAAAACCATCAGGAAGACGCGACCCGATCGATTCCAAGCCAGAGAAAAAAAATAGCAGATGATGAAATGAGCCCCTACTCGTGGGAGCTCCGATAAGCACCGCGCCACGTGACCTGACGTCTTTTTGGTTTTGTCACCCGACGTCGTATTTTCTGGACATGTGGCGTCGGCATTCGAAGGCGCTTTTAATTCTTGCAATGTGAGCAACGTACGTAAAAAGACGGGATTGAACCCAAAAGCCAAACTGGACATCATGCCCTGTAGTCTGAACGTCGCCCACCGTGATGCAGACGGGGAAAGACGGGAGTGACTAGTATGCGGCACCAGACGGGCGGGGGGAGTCCAAAAGTGAACACGGGACGATATCCTTGCGCGTGCCACAACGTAGGAATGACAGTGCAGTCTGCCCACTTCCTTTGGGCCACACTTTGTTCCATTTCTTCTTCGATTTCCTTTTGACGTTCGGGTAAGCCGTTTTCAACTAAAAAGAAAAAAGGTTTCCAAGGGGAAGTTTGGACCTCTTTTGCCGCCGTCAGAGATTCACTCTCTCTGTCTCTGACTCGCCCGGAGAATTTCAAATGAGGCTCGGTCCCGTAAAATCCGAACTCTCAGAGCTGACGGTGTGGCAATATTCCAGGCACGTGTGCCTCGCTCTGAGAATCACCGGTGTACTTGGATGTGATCGATCAGTATGATAACAAAGCGTGTAATCGTAATTTGTTTGTTTTTTTGTTTGTTTGTTTCTGTCGTCTAGTAGCTTCTGGATAACAACACAAGGGACCTCGGTCACTTGCGACATCCATTTTTTACTCAAAGCCTGAAGAACTGTTTTCTTGTCATGCTAAAACTATTGTTTTCCCCATTTAGGCTAAGCAAGAGCAACTCACAATTGAAGTGATGCTACTTCATGTTAAAAGTAAAACCACAAGTTTCAGTTCTACCATAATAATACCCATATATGCATATATCTCTCTCAATATCTGTTCTTAATATCACTTGCTTTGCAATCACAAGTACGAATTGTAGCCCGGCGCCGAGAGGAGGTCTGACTCTTGTCTCGCTCGCAGAGGTTACGGCTTTGTCAAGTTTGGAGATGAGAATGAGCAGAAGAAGGCAATCGAGGAATGCCAGGGCACGATGCTCGGGGGAAAGGCCCTCCGACTCAGTCTTGCCGTGGCAAAGGCGTAAGTATGCTTTCCCTCCTCCTTGTCGTCATTCGGCTTCGAACCGGCCCGAGCCTGGAAAGTTTGTTATTTTGAGCTTTGCATTCCTTCTCCTTGACTTGCTGTGCAGCCAGAAGACGAGCACCTGGGTGGGCCCCAGTGCGAATTACACGGCCAACTACAGTCAGCCGCCATCGAGTTATTTTGGGAACCCCAACGGCGGGGGTCAAGGTTACTACTCTCAGTGGGGCAGCTACGATCAGTACGGCAGCTATAACAGCGGCGCCTATGGCGGCTACAACGGCGGCTACAACGGCAACTACAACTACAACTACGGACCCTACGGATACCCGCCGCCCAGCCACACGGCGCCGCCGCCGCCGCCCGCGGCCTTTCCGCCCCCAAAGTCCGACGGGACCGGAAATGCGCCGGTATGTGAGATTGAGTGTCACTCTTGCTTCGGTGAAAAGCCATCCGCGTATTTGGGGAAAGACGCGTCCGGGCCAGCGGTTCCCCCGCGTTTTTACACCAAGTAGTAGCACTTGGAAAAAAATACTTGGCTCTCCAACGACAATCATCCTTTGAAATTGAAATACCGTTGTGGATCAGTTGACGTCCTCATATTCTGAATCTCCGTTGGTCCACAGCAGAGTCAAGAAGAGACCGGCGGCGGCGAGGAGAACGCGGAAGGTAACAAACACTCGAGTCTCTCACTTTGACTGTGCAGATGAAAGCCTCCTCGTTGTCCGATGACAACGGCGGTTGAACGCGGGTGGACCCTTCGTCCGGCGGCTGTCGATAACTTCGGAAATCCAAGATCATTTTGGATGCTTATCGTTATTTGGATCATTATCCGCTCTTACGGGCACAAGATCATTTCGTAGCACTAACAGTAGGCCGAACGTTAACTCCTGCCATGACCCTCAAGCAAAAAATGGAACTTGCGCAGATTTGTTCAATAATGTTGAGGGGACTACATTTCTCCATTTCCCGAGACGCGTTGCTGAAGCCAAGCGGTCGGGATTCCCTGGAGCTCCACTTGCTTCTTTTGTGAGTGCAAATTGGCACTCAGCCACTTCCGAAGGCACAGGCTTGACGCGCAACGCATCACGGCGCCCGGGTCGTCGGCCAGAAAGCGCTTTTGGTTCCGTTTGTCTCTGCCCGGACGCCGCTTACCGTTTGCTGTTTTGCAGTGCCCTTCCAAGAGTGCGACGTGGAGCAGTGGAACGCAGATTTGATGCAGCGCAGCGAGGAGCTCTTCGATGCCTTGATGGACTGTCACTGGGAGCCACTGGACTCTTTTGACTCTGCCGTCCCGTTACTCTCCTAATCCATTTCAATCGGGCCTTGATTTCCGCCTCTCATTTGACCCCAGGACCTCTGCACGTGTCTTTGCCCGCCTATCCAAACGCCGACCCCCCACATCGAGCTCCCGAGCGTCGTCCTCAAATGGTGCGAGTACGCTATGAGGTGATCGTTTACCATGTTGGTGAGATCCGGTCTCACGAGGAGGAGTGACGTGAGACCTCGTGCCACCGTGTGCGCCAAAATACGCGGGTCACCTTGCCGGGATGTTCACATTGGCCGGAGCGGCGCACCCTGAGCATCCGAGTTGGGCCGAGGCTCACTGCAGAAAACAAACAAATGATCCCTTCGATTCTTGGGATGCTCACTCCAGGAAGGCGCTCGTTTTGTTTGTGCACACGTGGGATTCTTCTTTCTTGAGGCAGGTTTTTGTGAAGGAACCCTAAATGAGGTCGTGATTGAACTTCGGGGAAGTTTGACGGATGGTGTGATTTTTATTTTTTTTTTTTTAAAGTAACCTTGTCGTGTGAATGCCTCGACCTTCGGAGTATAAATACTTGATGGCGTTGCTGTTTTCTGCCTCAAAGGATGGATGTCACAGCAGCATCCTGAACTGTTCATTGGGATGAGGTTTTTTTGTGTGTAGAATACCGTAGATATTTTATCTTTTCTGAAACTGTTTGGTCTATAAAAACACTTGCAATAGGGTTGCCGGGCCTGGTCATTTTAAGACTGAAAAGGTCAAAGGGCTTGCGATGTGGATGGATACTAGGTATTGATGTGAATTTACAACTATACCTACATCCATGTATATAGCGCTTTCACAACAGCTGCAGCTGTAACAAAGCGCTTAACAAAACAGTTAAAGTAAAATAATAAACACAACACATAAGCGAAAGAGGACTTCCCTCGCCAATTGAGCACATTGATTCAGTGGCTTATCTAGCATGGAAACGCCACAATGGGATGTGTAAAAAGTTATTGTTTAATGAACAGCAGCTATAGTACGCTTTCCTCTTTTTTTCACCGTTCTGACACACACAAAACCAAATGTTTAAAAGTGAGACTTGATGAAAGTGTTCTAGAATATGAGAGAAGTGATCAAGACCCTTGAAAAATAGAGCAACAGATGTTTTTGTCTTGGGTTTTTTTCCAGAAAATTGTCAGATGAAATCGGGGAAGGAGGACAATGACGGCTCACGTCAATGAATAATCCCAATCGTTTAAATTCTCTTGAAAGCGACAGAGACTCAACAGATGTTTGCATCGATAATCTGATTTTAGTTGCTGGGTCTGAAGCACACAGAACAATTTGTTTTGTCTCAAAGTGTGGATTTTGAGTTGCTGGACAAAATACTGTCCGTCCCAGCAAGTCAGGACATGCGAGCCATTGAGGCAGAGTGTCTCAAATGTGATTTCAAACATTCAGCAAACACCACTCACATTTTCGTAGCGTTCATCATTCAGCGCGGCAGTCTCACCAGTTTTCACATCCCGTTTTTCTTCTGCGGTCACCCCCAGGGTGGAGCCCACAATCCTTCCATCACCTGAGTTTCCACTTGCGTGCTGACTCGGATCTCCGTGTTCCGAGGCGGTCTTAGTTTTGGAGCAAACCGAATCCAGGTCTCCCAGGGCAGTACCAGCAGGGACCCTGGCAGTACCACCCCTGATACAATCCCCTCCAACTCAGACAACCGAGAGCCCCTCCTAAGAGCTGAGTGGGGAACTGGGGAAAGTAGGCGAGCAGACAGACGAGCAGGAAGAGCCAGAGGCTGAGCAGGAGAACACAGAACAGGAAGAGGATCCTCAGCGGGGCGTCGGAAACCCCACCCCGGCACAGGTAAGGGCCGAACACCGCCGTTTCTTCGGCGAGCAGGAGGCAACAGAGACACAGGAGGAAGACGTCCTGGGAAACCTCATATCCTCTCCACAGCATCCCGGCTTTGAGGCATTCCGCCTTGCTCGCCCCTTCTCGCAACACCAAGAGAGGAAGCGGACCGTCGCCGGTTTCCGGGCTGCCCGGAAGAGGCTCGTAGCAGCTTCCGGTCGCATTTTCGAGCGCGTCGAGAAGTTTGCAGAAGACGAACCACAGTCCACCGGCCGCTGCGAGCCGGGAGAGATGACGGAGTGACAGCGAGAGGGAACGGCGGGAGGAGAAGGACAAAAGGAAGACAAAGGAGCCAACAAAGACGCACGTCCATCCCCAGCCAGATTTCAAAAACATCCTGGAAGAACATGAGTAGTATAAGTGTAGTCTTTTGGGGGTGCTCCAAGCTGTTAAGAAACGAATACAATTGTGTGCTCTTCCCCTTGTAAATCTTTTTTTCCCTGACAGGCCTAAAATAGCCGTGACGAAATGTAATTTCGAGATGGAAGAATGTAACGTGGTGTTGTGAGCCGTGGAAGAAACCGGTCCTGGACATGTACAGCCGAAGGCGCAAAGACTTCTCGAGTTTCCGCAAACACCTGTTTATTCTCAACAAAATAGCAATTCCTCAGCTTCACCGCGCACCACTCATGAGCGCAGCCGTCGGGTCCACCTGACTTGAATCCACGACAAAAAGGAAAAAGTGTTTTCCCGAGGTTTCCGGAAAAAGGTGATCGGGTGACATTTCAAGAGGCGCCACCGTGTGGCGCGATACCGTAACTATATCATAACGGACTGTCGTTAAAAATAACGACGGCAAAGTGACGGCCTGGAGGACCGGGCCGGCCTGAAAGAATGACGACGAACGATGACGGATTTGCGAATGACGCGCCTGCCCTCGGCGGACAGGAAGCAGCCTCACCTGTAAAGGAAGTGGCTTCTCTTGGCAAAGACGCTGTGCCGGGATACCCAGAGACTCAGCACCGGGCCGAACGTGACGGCGGCAGACAGCGCGAGGTGGAAGTGTCGACGGAACAAAGTGTTTCCCAGCAGCCGGGCGGCCAGGTCCGTCAGTATCACCAACACCGCGTTGAGGACCATCTCTCCCGACGGCGCAAAGCTCTCACCGGGACACAAGAAATGGCCTGTTGCCGTCTCCAACAAAGTCCTCCAACAAAGTTCTGTCCAGCTCTCGCCGTCACGGGAGATAGGAAGTCAGGCTAGGATTCCCTGGATGCAAGACAAAATAATCGCGTCGGAAAGAAAACACACAATTCAAATTGAGCATTGATTGCTTACTGCCACGATTCGGTCCGACGCCTCCGTGCAGGGGAAGTCGAGCGAGCCAACTGCTTTGCGGCATCTCAGTCTGGCAAATCCAGCCGCGAAAATTCCCAAGTCACGGTGAGAAGGTCCGACTCGCGACAGGACGGAGTGTCTGTGAGCACTGCCGGAGAAACACGAGCCGCCGTCCGTCTTCTTTGACTTTGGGCAACAATTTGACACGAGTCAGTTGCTGCGTATTGGCTGACCCAAATCCCTCCGCGGAGACCGCCGCAACCTGAAAGCTCCTCGTCCAAGACGCCCAACCTCCGCGCGCGCTCTCACACGCACACGCGCGCGCACACGTACTGGATTCAGCAGTATGATGGGCCCCTGGCGATGTCCTTTTGGCTGGAAATCACTTCAAAGGTCAAATAAAGTACAGTAACTTGATCGTATGTAGGATTTATCTCACAAGAAGTAAGAACACACAAAGGCATGAATATTAAACATGGCATATAAATTATGAATGCCTATTAAAATGGAGTGTGTGTGTGTGTGTGTGTGTGCGTGCGTGCGTGCGTTTATTAATAGCACTAACCTTTCCGCTGAATCGGGCTGAAGCGCAACAGCTGCGGCAGTCCATCTGCTTCTCCTTGTGGGCTCGGTGGGCAAAATGGAATGACTCTCGGATCATATTTGACCAAGCATATGCTGTATGCTGTTTATGTGTCATTCATGTACTGTTTCACTGTATAATTGCGTGACTCGTTGTTACTGCACTTCCAGCACTTGGTAAAAAGACAAAACACGCAAGGAATTGACTTTCCCAGCGACGAGTCGTCCGGAGGAGCATAAACAACAATGACCAACAGGGGGCGACAGAACGCAAAGCCTGGCGGGTCGCTGTCGAGCGCCCCGATATTTTCTGTCGGTGTGAAAAGAAAACAACCGGGAAGAGGGGCGGGTCCACATGACTCGAAACTCCAGGAATCGAGCTTTTGGGTCATGTGAAACCGACGGGAACAGTGAAAAGACTGAAGTGACCCAAGTGCAAGTCTGAGCTCAAGACTCAAGTGGGACTTTGAATAAGTGCTGCAATGCCCACCCCAAACCACACCCAATTTGACATCCAGCAATCGCGGTGAGGCCCTTCATTAGCATAACCCCAACCCTAATTTGCATAACCATGCCCACCTTCCAAGTTCTGGCCAATCAGATTGCTCTATATTTACATAACCACACCCCAAAGAGCCCACCAATCAGAGAACACTACATTTGCATAACCACTCCCCCTTTCTACCAAGTACAGCATATTATCGTCATATTCCACCCACTTTCATAGCTATCAGCGAATCATTAGGCATCATTCCTGCCAGGCCACACCCACTTTCTTTTTTTTCTGCCTGGAAAAAAAATCCAGGAAAAAAAAATTGGAAAATTAAAAAAAAAAAAAAATTCAGAAAAAAAGTTTAGAAAAAAAACAGAAAATAATTTTGTTTACATTTTTTTTTTTAAGTTAGATTGTGGTGATGTGTTTAAAAATGAAGTTGAGTTGAAGTGTTCTTTGTAATCAAGCTTTATTTCTTTTGCAGAGTAGACAATCACAAAAGCAGAGGAAAAAGTTGGATGGCAGTCTGCTTGTTGCTGGGCGGCGAAGTGGTCGAATCTTGAGAAGAACGTGGGACAGGTGTGTTGACCTGAGAGGAAAGGCACCCGTGAGTTACACGTAAGTCAATTTCTTGTGCAGACAAAGATGTGTTGGGCATGAAACTTACCAGGGAGATTTTACTGCAGCCTGGGGGAGAAAAAAAAAAGTCAAAAAAGTAGTCATGATGGTGCATCGAACACGAGTGTAAGTCTCCTACTTTTCAGGCTGGCTGAAAGTTTGACTTCAGCACCTTGCGAATAACAGGAAGAAGAGCAAAAAGAGTTGCCTGCAGGTGTGTGCTCATAGGTGGACTCTGGCGGTGAGCAGGTGACTCCCTCTTGTGGCACGGAGGACCCAAGAACAATCTTCCTTCAACTCTGAAAAATGAAATAAGGCTTGTTGTGTTGGGTCTGTCTCAGTGACACACTGAGGCTGCTGTT
>NW_017805742.1:1813700-1865219 GCF_001891065.2 Hippocampus comes
AAAAAACGACCATGTATAGTAAGGCGTTTTGAGCCGCAAAAAACGACCATGTATAGTAAGCCGTTTTTAGCTGAAAAAAACGACCATGTATAGTAAGGCGTTTTAACCCGAAAAAACGACCATGTATAGTAAGGCGTTTTGAGCCGCAAAAAACGACCATGTATAGTAAGCCGTTTTTAGCTGAAAAAAACGACCATGTATAGTAAGGCGTTTTAACCCGAAAAAACGACCATGTATAGTAAGGCATTTTAACCCGAAAAAAACAACCATGTATAGTAAGCCGTTTTTAGCTGAAAAAAACGACCATGTATCGTCAGGCATTTTTGGACGAAAAAAACGACCATGTATAGTAAGGCGTTTTTACCGGAAAAAAACGACCATGTCTAGTAAGGCGTTTTTAGCCCAAAAAAACGACCATGTATAGTAAGGCGTTTTTAGCTGAAAAAAAACAACCATGTATAGTAAGGCGTTTTAGCCGAAAAAAACAACTATGTATAGTAAGGCGTTTTTCGACGAAAAAAACGACCATGTATAGTAAGGCGTTTTTCGACGAAAACAACGACCATGTATAGTAAGGAATTTTGAGACGAAAAAAACGACCATGTATAGTAAGGCGTTTTTAGCCGAAAAAAACCCACCATGTATAGTTAGCCATTTTCAGATGAAAAAAAACGACCACGTATAGGAAGGCGCTTTTAGCCGAAAAAAACGACCATGTATAGTCAGGCGTTTTAACTTGAAAAAAACGACCATGTATAGTAAGGCGTTTTTAGCTGAAAAAAAACAACCATGTACAGTAAGGCGTTTTTAGCAGAAAAAAACGACCATGTATAGAAGTCATGGAACTTCCTACGGTCACACTTTTATGTACGGGCGCTGTTTTTTGGACTTCTCCCATCGTACTTATTTATTTTCGTATTTCCAAGTTCGATTGAAAGACGCCAGATATTGTTGACAGGGGATTGTTCTTGCATCGCTAAAAAGAATCCAGTCGTGGCCTTGAAGGTTTACCCCGATCTTATGAGATCATTTCATCAACGGACAAGCTTTCCTGGCTTTGCCTTTGAAGGCCACCCGCCGACGCGGACACGTTACTTGCCGATAAAACACGGGTACGCTGCCAAAGCGCCAGGCGAAAACCACAGCTACCGTTGACGATTGCCAATTTAGACTTTTCCCGGAAAGCACAGGTTAAAAAGGTTACAGCCTTTGTTCATCGGTGTTTTCAATTGGGACTTCAGATCAACGTGTGGTCGCGGTCTCTGTCATCACTCGAATCTCACCCCTAATCCACCCGGCGCATTGACTGACAAAACGGGCAGCTGCCACTGAATCTAAAATGCCTCTGCCTTTGCACTGCTGCGGAATATGTTCCATAGGCTTGAGCCAAGAATGGGAATGAATAAAAAAAAGGACTCGGTCCAAGTGCGGACCGCCGTGCGGAACTGTTCGCGTAAGGCTGAATGTGAGGCTGGCTTTGTCGAGCGCCTTGGGCGCGCCATATGCTGGAGAGAAAGCTTTATATACTCCAAGTGCACCCGACAACCACACAGGACATCCAACAAATACTGTGTATGTGTGTGTATGTGTTTGTGTGTGTGTGTGTGTGTGTGTGTGTGTGTGTGTGTTTATATATATATATATATAGCCGTGTGTGTGTGTGTGTGTGTGTGTGTGTGTGTGTGTTATATATAAGCACACACACACACAGTATAACAAAGTCCATGGCAATCACGTTGAATAGCGCGGCATTGATTGAAACATACTTAAAAGCTTTGAAAAAAAAAAATCTCCCAAAACCTTTGACCTTATTTGAAAGGTCTCAATGAAGGTCAAAAGTGAAATCAGATCATTTTCTCGAGTTCATGCATTTTTTTTATTTTTTTTATATCCATCTCCAGAGTAGTGCCTCACAAGCCATGAACGTCACGGCTTGTCATGCGGGCATTTCAAACAACATGAGGAAAGCTGCCAGTTCTGTCAGTCGGCTGTTGTTTTGCATTGCCCATGATTGTGTGTGCATGGCTTAGCTCATCTACTGGAGCAGTGACTTCATTTCTGGCCCGCTGCTATCAGGTGTAAATGCCACCGCCAAGTGAGGTCTCTGAAAGACACACACACACACATACACACACACACACACAGACACACACAACACACTGAGTGTCTGCATTGTGTCTACGTTGCGGAAGAGTGTGGTCAGAAAAGATATGAAGGGGTTATAAATACCAATCAGATGTGCTGTCGAAGAAGGTGTCCAAATGCTCAAAACCCAAAATAAAATCATCAATGCAGCGAGCTTGTGTTTGGAGCGAGTGCTCAATGTCAAGGTCGAAGATGAGACCTCTGCGTTCTTTAGTGCCCCCACGTGGCTGCCTGTGGTAGGTGCAAAACATCACTCTCCTCCAGGTTCTGGTAAAGGTCTGAAGAAATGGGGTCCAACTTGGAGATATGATACTCGTTTTTGATACAGCTTGTCCTCGTCAGGGTCAAGGAGGAGATGGAACCTATCCCAGTTGACTCTGGGCCTGAAGTGGATGAGTCCCCGGACTGGTCGCCAACCAATCACAGGACGCATACAGACAACCAACGCTTTACACTCACACCTTCGGCGGGGCCCTTCAAAAGTCTTCAATGACATTAAATCTCAATTTGAATGGAAACTACTCACTATTTTTTTTCCCCCAAAGCGATCAACATCTTAGTTCTTTGCCATATATATATATATATATATATATATATATTTTTTTTTTTTTCAAGGGGACATAAAACCCGCAAGTCAAATCGGGCATCAATGACCAAGTTAGTCATCAACTTTGTGGTTCAAGGTGCACACCAATGAGCTATGACATTGCCCCTGGGCCGCGCTTGGACAGCTGAGCATACGTACGACATGCAGGGCATTCGATGGCAGCGCAAATTAAAACGTGCATCATTCAGGATCCATTCCTTTCAAGTATGTCCACGAGTTATATTTGTTTCATCAATCAAATGACATTGGCTGATTTCACAATTGAACCCACACCGCTTGCGCCACGACGCCAACAGTGAGCAATTTACGAACAATAATACAATCTTCAAATTTATTATTTAGTGAAAGCAAAGGAGTCAAAACTCCAAACCTTTTTTGGGGGGCAGGTGGGGTTTGTTTGTCCACAAGTCACTGATGGCGTCGTGGTGAACTCACCTGACCCGTGTGCGGACGGCGTGGGATCGGTTACCACTCAGTGATGGTGTGGATGTGGGGGTGTTTTTACATGTGCCCTGCCATTGAAAAAAAAAAGAGATCACATTTTTTCCAGTATTTTTAGTCCTTAAAAAGTTTTTAATATATTTTTAAAAGCAAAAACAAAAAAAAACCCCAAACATTTTTTAACACCCAATTATTATCCTCCGATTGCGATTAGCTGAAAATGACTGATCACACACGCACACCCACGTATTCACTCAGCGTGTCTGTTCTCGCCGGCATCTTGACAGGCATTTCCATCCTCTCCGAGCCTCACTTTGGAAAAATGATTTGGCAGAAGAGTTGACGGACAAACGTGGTCCAAACAAAGATAGTGGAGAGTCTGCGCTTTGGATGACTCACCTACGAGTTATGCGGGAGAAAGTTCCTGGCGCCGTTCCCAAAAAGTCACATTATTTGGGCGTGAGGGCTCCAGACAAACAGGGCGGGAGGGCGGCCAAACAGGATGAAAGCTGCGCAGAGCCAGGTCACAAGTGATGAAAGTCACGGAGGCCTGTTTGTGTTTGTGTGTGCGTGTCGTGTATGTGTTTGGATGGCGGGGTGGCGGCCTATTAAGGCTGGCTTGTCGGGGTTTATAAATTTGATCCCTGCAGGTTGCACTGCAGCTTCCTCCTCACCCGGATCTTGTAAGTCTGCTCCATTTTCAGTATCGTGTCTCATCAGAATGAGCAGATCGAATTTGGAATTTGTTATAAATTGTTATCTTACACGTTAATGGAACAACCAAAGGGTTTCGCCGCGACACCTTCTAACTCGTTTCCTTCCTCTCTCTTGTAGCTGAAGTGCTCTTTCTACTCGCGTCGTCTTCAGACCTCTTTGGAGTCAAACGCGCTGGTAAATGATCCTCCACATCTCATTGCTTTGACTCCACTATTCATTCTCAAAATGATGATTCCAAATTATGAAAAAAAAGATGATCATTGTCCCATGATTTTCACCCATTTGATTTGTCATTGTTAAAAAAAATACAAAAAACGCTGCGCTTAGGATGTTTTTTTGGAGGGAGGGATGTCCTCATCCTCTGCATTTTTACAGCGCAACCATGGGGGACGCAGAGATGTCAGCGTACGGCACAGCCGCCCCGTACCTGCGGAAGTCGGAGAAGGAGCGCATGGAGGCTTCCACTCGTCCCTTCGACATAAAGAAGGAATGTTTCGTCCCCGACGCGGTGGAAGAATTTGTGAAGGCTTCCATCACAAGTCGAGATGGGGACAGCGTCACTGTGCAAACGCAAAACGGAAAGGTCAGTGGTCCGCCGGCTTGCAGACAGCAACGCCAAACAGAAAGTACACTATGGGATCAATGGCTATTCCGACTGAATCGTTCTGGTGAGACGGCGATTCACGAAAGCTAAACGTGCATGAATTACCCGGCATGCGTCGATGTTTTGCCTTTGTGGTTCCCGGGACGTTTCTTGGTTGGCCTAAAAACAGCGAGGAGGACAGATTCAAGTTAGACTTTCAAAATAAAGTGGATTCTGGTCATAGTCCAAGTACTATTCGCGACACTTTTGATTGTAAATTCAAAACTCGATTAAAAAAAAAACATTTGTTGACAGTTCAACGGCAATGCTGCACTCATGTTCCGTAGACGGTGACCGTCAAAGACTCCCAGATTCTGCAACAGAACCCTCCAAAATTTGACAAGATTGAAGACATGGCGATGTTGACTTTTCTCCATGAGCCGGCTGTGCTGTTTAACCTCAAAGAGCGTTATGCGGCATGGATGATCTACGTGAGTACAACCGCAGTCGAAACCAGTTCAATTTGCCATTGTCCATACAAACAAGTGATGAGGACACAAAGGTCCGCAAGGAATTTGAGATACAAGTATTCTCAAAAGAAAGCGCTACGGTCAAACCTCACTCTGACGCCGGTCACCTTTCAACCTTTCATGACTTCGCGGAGCTTTTTTTTTTTTCCACCCTCTTTTGACAGTGCACTGTTTTCTGCTTCCTGGTTGTCAAAGTCCACAGTCTGTGCACCACATCTCAGCACAGCTTGCCAAATTAACGTTTGCAACAAAAACAGGTTGTGAGCTTTGGTTTCATTCTGCAGCACGCTATTGTAAAAAAATAAAGCCGACTGAAACTGTGGTGATTCGAAGTACAACAATGTACCTTTCTCCATGATGGTAAAATGACGACGTGATTTAGGTTATTGTGCCCCCTGCTGTTACATTTGAGGGTTGCATTGAGTGTCAGGAAGTGGGCCATGTGGATCAGGGGTGAGGTGGGTTTGAGGAAAGAAACAAAAGCTTCGATTTCTTTTCATGACTCCTAAATTTCGCCTATCGCGGCTTCTTATCGGAACGTAACCCCCGCGACAAATGAGGTTCGCCGTAAAAAAAAAAGTGATTTCCACTGTGTTTTTTTTCTCTCCTTGTGACAGACCTACTCGGGGCTGTTCTGCGTCACGGTCAATCCCTACAAGTGGCTGCCGGTCTACAACCAAGAGGTGGTTGTTGCCTACAGGGGAAAGAAGAGGAGCGAAGCTCCTCCCCACATCTTCTCCATCTCTGACAACGCCTACCAGTACATGCTGGCAGGTAGCAACTGTCAAGCAATCTTAAGCCAAAACGCAGTTTGGCCAAATTTTAAGACTAACAACGTGAATTTTTTTTTTTTTTTTTTTTGGTAGATCGTGAAAGTCAGTCCATTTTGATCACGTAAGTATTTCACTCATTTTTCTGTCCATTTTGACTCAATGCAGGAGCGATATCGAGACATCTGCCCTTAAATTGCTCAGTTCTGAGTGACGCTCTGAGAGAGGTATTCACGTAACAAGATATATTTGGGTCGCTGATGGCGTAGTGGTAAACTGGCCTGACTTGTGCGCGGGCAGCGTGGGGATCGGTTCCCGCTCAGTGACGGTGTGAACGGTCGCTTCTCTCTTCATGTGCCCTGTGACTGGCTGGCGACCAGTTCAGGGTGTAGTCTGTCTCCCGCCCGAAGTCAGCGGGGAGAGGTTCCCGCAACTCCCCATGACCCTTTTCAGGATAAGCGCTGTTGAAAATGGACAGATGGGGGAGGGGGGGGATATGACACTCCCACATTGAACACATCTTGTTGAATAAATATCTCCTGAAAATCCACAAGTAGCCAACCGGAATTGAGAACTATTAGCTTGTATTTCATCTCCTACGAGTTGCGTTGTGGATGTATTCCCAATCATGTGCACGGTGAGTTTCCAAGACGTGTTGTGCGTTGACTGACAACTCACTTTGTGATTACAGCGGAGAATCTGGTGCCGGAAAGACTGTGAATACAAAGCGCGTCATCCAGTATTTTGCAAGCATCGCGGCTGGAAGCGTGAAGAAAGATCCCAATGCCAAAGACAAGGTACACGAATGATGATGTGACGCAGGTTTGCGACGTTTGCTAAACAGACATCTATTAACATGGTACATCGGACAATGCGGTGTTAGTCAGCCCGAGGAAGTCGACTGTAGGCGTTAAACACGTGGACAAACTTATCATTCAAAAATAAGAACAGGAATGAGGGATAAAAATGCAATGAAAATCAGACGCTGCTTTTGAATTGTGGTTCTTTTCAAATCGAAACTCATGAACAACAATAACGGTATCCCAGCAGCACAAATGCACGAAAATCAGATGTCGCTTTCCAATTGTGTCCCCCAACAGAATGAGTTTGAAAATCAAACTCACGAAAGGGAGCGGCGACAAAAAAGATGGCGGCCTTCATATTTTGGGGCAATTGCCGCAATCCAGCAATTTTTGGAACTCTTAATACGCCGTGTGGTTATTTTGACCCAGTCTTGATGAGCAAACTGCTGCAGATGCCTCAGGTTTGGAAGGGTGCTTTTAGATAGATCGAGAGGTGGATACTTTGCGATAGATAGACAGGCTAGAACAGAACAGAGGGCATTTATTTGGGGTTGCACAGCCGCACCCTCGGGTAGATAGAGGGTGTGCACATTTGTTATTTGTTACATCATCTCAGCTGTTTTTTTTTTTTTTTGTTTGTTTTTTTTTGAACAGGGGTGTGTAGACTTTTTCATCCACTGTTGAGAGAAAGATAGAAGGTGTCTTTTTTCCAACAAAGCCAATATTTCTTTCCAACAGGGGACCCTGGAGGATCAAATCATCCAGGCTAACCCCGCCCTGGAGGCTTTTGGAAATGCCAAAACGATTCGGAATGACAACTCTTCGAGATTTGTAAGTTGTGATTTTCGGTTGTTTCGACACATTGCCGCAATATCCGATTGGATGTCGAGAGGTCTTCACCAGTCCCAACTCCATCCGCCAGGGCAAATTCATCCGGATTCACTTTGACACCCGAGGAAAGTTGGCTTCTGCTGATATTGAAACATGTAAGAAGAAAACGCCTGCTCAAGACAGACGCATTTTGCTCGGGTGCCACCTCTCACGAATGCCCATCTAGCCAAAGGCATCACAATCTCCCTTTCGACCCGGCAGATCTTCTGGAAAAATCTCGAGTCACCTTCCAGCTGAAGGCCGAGCGAGATTACCACATCTTTTACCAGATTCTGTCCAACAAGAAGCCAGAAATTCTGGGTGAGTTTTGCGTGGCCGATGAACGCGAGCGGTCCAACCGGTGTGTCGGTTTTCTTTTCTGCACCCTGGTCGCCAGCCGTCTTAACGCTTGTGCCCTTGTCTCTCGCTCCTTCTCATTCAGAGATGCTGCTGATCACAAACAATCCTTACGACTACGCCTTCATCTCACAGGGGGAAACACAAGTGGCCTCCATAGACGATGCAGACGAACTGATGGCGACAGATGTCGGGCTTTGACTTTTTAAATTTATTTATTTATTTATTTTAAGCTCAAGGATGTCGACTTTACATTGTATAAATAGTGACCCGTCATGAAAAGATTGTGCGATCTTCTCTTTGACAGAACGCATTTGACGTGTTGGGCTTCACACAAGAGGAAAAGAACTCGGTGTACAAGTTGACGGGCGCCATCATGCACTACGGCAACATGAAGTTTAAACAGAAGCAGCGGGAGGAGCAGGCAGAGGCCGACGGCACCGAAGGTCGGAGCCATCCTGCGTCAAGTCGGCTTAATCTCACTGCGCAAGTAAGGTTTCATTTCGTTTTCGTCTTCAGATGCTGACAAAGCAGCTTACCTGATGGGCCTGAACTCTGCTGACCTGGTCAAGGGTCTCTGTCATCCGAGAGTGAAAGTGGGGAACGAGTGGGTCACCAAGGGACAAAATGTTGCCCAGGTGAGAAAGGGAGAAATTCTACTTGTTCTGGTGTGTGCTTTTTTTTTTTTTTCTTCGAATGGAGCTTGTTCTGATTCCAAATTGTACGAGTCAAAATGCCGTGGCTGGTAGGTGTTTATTGTTGATGATTGTTGCCGTCTTGAAGGTGTACTATGCTGTCGGAGCTCTCTCCAAAGCCGTTTATGAGAAGATGTTTCTGTGGATGGTGATCAGAATCAACCAGTCATTGGAGACCAAGCAGCCTCGCCAGTACTTCATTGGCGTTCTGGATATTGCTGGATTTGAGATCTTTGATGTGAGCTCTGTCTGGTAGTGCTTGAGACAAGATGACAAGTGTTCAATGTACACAATGAAGACGTGGGTGAGGAAATTCACGTCGATCCGCTTTCCGTTTCAGTTCAACACCTTCGAGCAGCTGTGCATCAACTTCACCAATGAAAAACTGCAACAGTTTTTCAACCACCACATGTTTGTGCTGGAGCAGGAGGAGTACAAGAAGGAGGGCATCGAATGGACTTTCATCGACTTTGGCATGGACTTGCAGGCCTGCATTGACCTGATTGAAAAGGTGAGAGACGCTTTTTGGGAGCAGATGCGACTGATCAGACGCACAAAACTCCAATCTAATGCTCCCTCCCCCTCAGCCCATGGGCATCATGTCCATCCTTGAGGAGGAGTGCATGTTCCCCAAAGCCAGCGACGCCACCTTTAAAGCGAAGCTCTACGACAACCACTTGGGAAAATCTGGCAACTTCCAGAAGCCCAGAATCGTCAAAGGGAAACCGGAGGCCCATTTTGCCTTGATGCACTACGCCGGGACTGTTGATTACAACATCAACAACTGGCTGGTGAAGAACAAGGATCCCCTGAACGAGACCGTCGTTGGACTTTACCAGAAGTCGAATCTCAAACTATTGTCGATACTCTTTGCAAATTACGCTGGAGCAGATTCAGGTACCAGTGAGTGGATTTTTGAATTGATCAAACTAGAACGTTCTGTTATCTGGTTCTAATTTGCTCTGAACAGCTATGGAAGCTGGTGAAGGCAAGAAGGAGAAGAAGAGAAAGGGTTCATCTTTCCAGACTGTTTCTGCCCTTCACAGGGTATTTTTCTTTTCTTTCTGTTTTGGTCTCACTTTGGTCCTTAATAATCATTCGACATGAAAACCACTCATGGCTATAATCCATCACGAATTCATCCACATGAACAGGAGAATCTGAACAAGCTGATGACCAACCTGAGGTCTACTCACCCCCACTTTGTGCGCTGCATCATCCCCAACGAGACCAAGACTCCTGGAGCCATGGAAAACCCGCTGGTGATGCACCAGCTGCGCTGTAACGGCGTGCTGGAAGGCATCCGGATCTGCAGAAAGGGCTTCCCCAACAGGATCCTCTACGGAGATTTCAAACAGAGGTGGAAAGACACCATACACATACTGTATTTTTATACCCAAACATGGATTCACATTTTTTTTTCTTGAAGTATGAGTTGTAAAATAGGTATGGTCTAGATTATTAATTCAGATGATGATTGTTGGATTATCTTTGGTAAAATGTGCTTGGTCAGAATTTATGGTCACCGGTGTTGCATTTACTTCAACAATTCGGATGTGAGATGCGTCGGGAAGGAAAGTGAGAGCTTCATCTGCAAAATGATTCATTAAGAAAAGAAGCAGGTTAAATATTTTAGCCTTACGACACTACCATATTTACAGTGTTTCAACGATCAGAACAGAGGCTAAAATCCAAATGCAGATGTGATATTTTTTTGCGGCAGAACGGTGGCCGATGGGGCAGAACACCCAGATCACCGTTGTGGCTGCGAGGTTCATATTCGTGATATATATCGCAATGGAGTGGCCTAGTTTTCAGCAAAATCAATTGGTGATGAATGCTGATGACTGTAACAGACCCCATTTGATCACCCGAGGTATCGCATTTTGAATCCTGCTGCCATCCCGGAAGGACAGTTCATTGACAGCAGGAAGGGAGCCGAGAAGCTCCTTGCTTCACTGGATATTGATCACAACCAATACAAGTTTGGTCATACGAAGGTGCTGCTTCTCGTCCTTCTTGTTCTGAAGGATCATGAAACATGATTTCTCTGGGTCAAGCGGAAATAACATGAATGTCCATTCTGACACCGACAGGTGTTCTTTAAAGCCGGATTGCTCGGCCTACTTGAGGAAATGAGAGATGAGCGTCTCTCCAAAATCATCACTGCCATCCAAGCCAGATCTCGCGGGCTTTTGTCTCGTGTTGAGTACCAGAAGATGGTGGAGCGCAGGTATCTTCAGCGTTTGCACAGTAGACAGTAGAAATATTTGTGTGCATCCAACCAGATGAATATAAAATATCAGAGTGTTTGATTTCACGTAGTATTAACTCTGCTTCAATTCAGGGATGCCCTCTTAGTGATCCAGTGGAATATCCGTTCGTTCATGGGGGTGAAAAATTGGCCCTGGATGAAGCTGTATTTCAAGATCAAACCGCTTTTAAGATCTGCGGAAGCAGAAAAGGAAATGGCCAACATGAAGGAAGAATTCCTGAAGTTGAAAGAAGCTTACGCCAAGTCTGAGGCGCGAAGAAAGGAATTGGAGGAGAAAATGGTTTCTCTTCTCCAAGAGAAGAATGACCTGCAGCTTCAAGTTCAAGCAGTGAGTCCCACAAAGGTAGCATAGGAAACATTCCTGAACGTTGTTGCTCATAAACAATTATCACTTGGCAGGAGCAAGATAATCTTTGCGACGCTGAGGAAAGATGCGAGGGGCTGATCAAAAACAAAATCCAAATGGAAGCAAAAGCCAAAGAGTTAACTGAACGACTGGAGGATGAGGAGGAGATGAATGCTGAACTAACAGCAAAGAAGAGGAAGCTGGAGGACGAGTGCTCTGAGCTGAAGAAGGACATTGACGACTTGGAGTTAACGCTGGCTAAAGTGGAGAAGGAGAAACACGCCACGGAAAACAAGGTGTGACGACTGCTTGCTTCCTGTTGTGTCCTCGTTCATGAATAGGAATGAGCACCACACTTCCTGATGAATTGTCACGATGATTCCAGGTCAAGAACCTGGTCGAAGAAATGGCAGCTTTGGAGGAAATCATCGCCAAGCTGACCAAGGAGAAGAAGGCCTTGCAAGAAGCTCATCAGCAAACGCTGGATGACCTTCAGAGTGAAGAAGACAAAGTCAACTCTCTGACCAAGGCCAAGTCAAAACTTGAGCAGCAAGTGGATGACGTATGTCTTTCAAATGTTGTCATTTTCTATTCGTGATACTGCAGGTATCAACGTCTTGTTATTTTCATGTTGGATCCCCCTCCCCGGTCAAGCTTGAAGGGTCTCTTGAGCAAGAGAAGAAGGTTCGAATGGACCTTGAGAGAGCAAAGCGGAAGCTAGAGGGAGACTTAAAGTTGACCCAAGAAACTCTTATGGACCTGGAAAATGACAAACAGCAGCTGGATGACCGTTTGAAAAAGTAAACATCTATTTGGCTGATCAAAGTCATCAAGAAGGAGCCTTCATAATAATCCTTTTTATGTTTTAGGAAAGACTTTGAAATTAGTCAGCTGAACGGGAAAATTGAAGATGAGCAAGCCATAATAATGCAGCTGCAGAAGAAGCTGAAAGAGCTGCAGGTCAAAAAAAAAATCACAGACATAAAAAAAGAAGAATTGAAATCGACTGCTAAATATTTCACTGTTGGCAGGCCCGCGTCGAGGAGCTGGAGGAAGAGCTGGAGGCAGAGCGAGCCGCCCGGGCCAAGGTGGAAAAGCAGAGAGCGGACTTGGCCAGGGAGCTGGAGGAGATCAGCGAGAGGCTGGAGGAGGCCGGCGGAGCAACATCGGCCCAGATCGAGATGAACAAGAAGAGGGAGGCCGAGTTCCAGAAACTCCGCAGGGACCTGGAAGAGGCCACCCTGCAGCACGAAGCCACCGCGGCCACGCTGAGAAAGAAACAAGCCGACAGCGTTGCTGACCTGGGGGAGCAGATTGACAACTTGCAAAGAGTCAAGCAGAAACTGGAGAAGGAGAAGAGCGAACTCAGGCTGGAACTGGACGACGTCGTCTCCAACATGGAACACGTTGTCAAGTCCAAGGTCAAGTCGTGTTTCCACAGTAACAGAGCCGACGGCATGTTTATTGAATACTGGGGATTTGCAACCTTGAACATCGGATACACCGAGTAGAACATAAAAATTTGTCAGATGACTATTGTCTGCACTTTTTTCTGGGGGGGGGGGGGACACTGAACGAACAGCTAAAGACAATGATTGTGTCCTGCGGTATTGTATGTTCTTCTTTCAGGTTTATTTGGAGAAGACGAACAGAACTTTGGAGGATCAAATGAATGAATACAGGAATAAGTGTGACGAACATCAAAGATCCCTGAATGACTTTAGCACACAGAAAGCGAAGCTTCAAGCTGAGAATGGTCAGTCAAGCTACACAGGAAAAGGTGGAACTTGTTGAATACGGAATGAAGAAATGCATCCACCTTTTCCAGATGAGTATTTCAGACAGCTCGAGGAGAAAGAAGCTCTCATTTCCCAGCTGACAAGAGGAAAGAATTCTTACAACCAGCAACTGGAAGATCTGAAACGACAACTGGAGGAAGAAATAAAGGTTAGAGTAGACCACATTTCAATCATGTCGCTGTGTGTCTCGGAAGGAACCCATATGAAACGGTCGACTCGTTTTAGGCCAAGAACGCGTTAGCCCACGCCGTGCAGTCCTCTCGCCACGACTGCGACCTGCTCAGAGAGCAGTACGAGGAGGAGCAGGAGGCCAAGGCCGAACTGCAGCGCGGCATGTCCAAGGCCAACTCGGAGGTGGCTCAGTGGAGGACCAAGTATGAAACCGATGCCATCCAGAGGACTGAAGAGCTGGAAGAGGCCAAGTAAGCTCAATACACCAAATACATCACTTGAACATGCCACAGCAACTCCAAAACTGCCAGCAATGTCTTCCCACCATATCGATTATAAAACAATCAACATGAATATGCAGGAAGAAGCTGGCGCAGCGCCTGCAGGATGCCGAGGAGGCCGTGGAAGCAGTGAATGCAAAATGTTCCTCTCTGGAGAAGACCAAACACAGACTGCAGAATGAGATCGAAGACCTCATGGTGGACGTGGAGAGGTCCAACGCCGCTGCCGCTGCTCTGGACAAGAAGCAAAGAAACTTTGACAAGGTCAGTATCAACCATGCCAGTATCGGTTTAATGCTGCTTAATTAGGGCCAATAAAATGGTGGAATTTCGTATCTTATGATGGGGAGACTTAAACATTGGCAATGAAAAGTATGTGAACCCTCTAGGCTTGTAAACAATTTAGATTTCTGTGTAAAGTCACAAAATCGACAAAAAGCCTGCTTCAACTTTGAAAATCAAACCACATTTTACAACCAATTTATCCAGTCATCCGGGTCATTCCAAATGGGGTTCGTACTTTTTCTAGCAACCGTAAGTATCGATTGCAATTCTTGAACTTCAGCGTTACATCTGAATTCTCAGGTGCTGTCCGAGTGGAAACAGAAGTATGAGGAGTCTCAGTGTGAGCTGGAGGGCTCCCAGAAAGATGCCCGAAGTTTGAGCACTGAGCTTTTCAAGTTGAAGAATTCCTACGAAGAGTGCCTCGATCAACTAGAAACCGTCAAGCGAGAGAACAAGAATTTACAGGGTAACGGAGGGAACTGACTTGGCACAGATGGCATTTCATTGAGTGATGACGTAACCAATTCATTGTCAATATTTCCCCAAAAAATAGAGGAGATCTCTGACCTCACTGAGCAACTTAGTGAGGGAGGAAAGGCTATTCATGAGCTGGAGAAAATTCGGAAACAGCTGGAGCAAGAAAAGGGTGAAATTCAGTCCGGTCTTGAGGAAGCCGAGGTACAAGCGCATCGAAACTTTCGTTGGTTTGTGGTGTTTCCAGCCATTACGCAGATAATTCAACAAGTTGGCATCCATCGCAGGCCTCCTTGGAGCATGAGGAGGGCAAGATTCTGAGAGCCCAGCTTGAGTTCAACCAGATCAAGGCGGAGATGGAGCGCAAGCTGGCCGAGAAGGACGAGGAGATGGAGCAGTGCAAGAGGAACATGCAGAGGACCATTGAAACCCTGCAGAGTTCTCTGGAAGCCGAGTGTCGGAGCAGGAACGAGGCCCTTCGTTTGAAGAAGAAGATGGAGGGAGACCTCAACGAGATGGAGATTCAGCTCAGTCAGGCCAACAGGCAGGCGGCTGAGGCCCAGAAGCAACTCAAATCTGTTCACGCACATCTCAAGGTAATCTGCAGAAAAGACGCTCTCGATACAACATCCTGTGGATTACAGACCGGTTCCTCAAAATCATATGGTTTGATGTCATCATATGAAGGACTGCCAACTTCAGCTGGACGACTCCGTCCGTGCCAACGACGATCTCAAAGAGAACATCGCCATTGTGGAGAGACGTAACAGCCTCATGCAGGCTGAGCTGGAGGAACTGAGGGCCGCTCTCGAGCAAACCGAAAGGAGTCGCAAACTTGCTGAGCAGGAGTTGCTGGATGTCACGGAGAGGGTGCAGCTACTGCACTCGCAGGTGAGGGACCACTATTATTGCATAGCCCAAGAGCAGAGAGGTTGACAAAAATGTGCATTTCTCAAAGCCTCTTAAAGTGTACATCACAAGTGGTTAGCGCAGTAAAATCAAAGGCCTTCTCCTATTTAGAACACCGCTCTGATAAACCAAAAGAAAAAACTGGAGGCAGACACTTCCCAGCTTCAGACAGAAGTCGAAGACGCTGTCCAGGAGTGCAGGAACGCGGAGGAGAAGGCCAAGAAGGCCATCACAGATGCCGCCATGATGGCGGAGGAGCTGAAGAAAGAGCAGGACACTAGCGCCCACCTGGAGCGTATGAAGAAGAACATGGAGCAAACCATCAAAGACCTGCAGCACCGTCTGGATGAAGCTGAACAAATCGCAATGAAGGGAGGGAAGAAACAAATGCAGAAACTGGAGGCCAGGGTAAGTGTATGTCTTCATGACAAATATTTTTGTCTTATTGGCAATGAGTGAGGAGCTGCAAATGACTGAAAATGATTGGCCGACTTTTCGCAACGTTATTGCAACCAAATTGTGTTCAAACTAGTTTTGGTATGTTTCCATGTTTTTTTGTTTTTTGTTCTCGGTTAGGTTAAGGAGCTGGAGAGTGAGGTAGAAATGGAACAAAAGAGGAGCAGTGAAGCTGTGAAGGGAGTGCGCAAATATGAACGCCGTATCAAGGAACTCACCTATCAGGTTTGATGCTTGAGGCACTTATCTTGACCGCAGACACACTCTCTTTCTAACTGATTTAAACCCTGCTCGGATTTTGACAGACGGAGGAAGACCGCAAAAACATTGCCCGTCTCCAAGATTTGGTAGACAAGCTGCAACTGAAAGTTAAAGCCTACAAGAGATCTACTGAGGAGGCTGTATGTGTGAATACTTTCGAAGCAAACAGGGTCTCCTATCCCCACCACCAGCCCCATGACTGTCTCTTCTCCGATGCGATTTAAAACAGGAAGAACAGGCTAATGTTCATCTGGGCAAGTTCCGGAAGCTGCAGCATGAACTGGATGAAGCCGAAGAACGTGCTGACGTTGCAGAGTCCCAGGTCAACAAGCTGCGCGCCAAGAGCCGTGACGCCGGCTCCAAGGTTGGAGCGTGATGCACCCGGCCGCAGATACGCCACCTGACCTTGACACACGCCGCGCTCTCTCGCTGACCGCGTTTAATCTCCATGCTGCTTTGAAACTGAGGCGTTACTACTTGTCCAAGCTTGCCATTTCAGCACCTCAGATGATCGTCGCCAACTGTTCAGTTTATTGCTTACTGGCACCTTAACCTGAAGCTCTAAAAGCTGTTTCTTTTGTCTCCCCGCCGACCCCCATCCCCAACTCTCCCAGCTGCAACAGAAAGGCTTTGAGGAGGAGTGACGTTTGCAGTCTCCAGAAATATCTTTGGTTTCCTGTGTGAAGTAGATCCCCTCAATCATCACGATTCACTGATAGCTGTAGTGTCTAATAAAAGCTCATCAAGCATTGCCCCCCCCTTGTATTTGTCTCCCCCTTCCTCGCACTCTCCCCCCCCCCCCCCACCGCTCGATACGAAAGATGATGATGTATGGCATTAAAGAAGACATTTCATGGATTTGAGGATATTACCAAAAGGAAAAAAAGAGGAAAAAAACTCTGTTGCCTTTATCCCCCAATACACCAACTCAAGAACTCCAAACCTCTACAGTACAATCGCTTTTTATCAGATGAAAAATTTTAATAAATGAATAACAGTACACACAACGGTTACTAATGCTCCTAGCTGTCTTTTTAGGCCAAGTTACACATAATACAATTACTCTGAAATGCCCCCCCCCCCAAAAAAAAACTCTGCAAAGCTGGGGTGGTTGAAATAGCCTCATAAAGTCTTTTTTTTTCCTTGCAAAGCACACTTAAAAGTGAATTTTCAATCACGGTCCGATATCGTCCTCCAGCATGAATCAAGCTTCAGACACACATAGAGCTGAATAGATTTGAAGTGATCGTATCTGAACCAATGAGAAATTTTATCTATCTATCTATCCCTAGTAGTTGTGTATTTAATAACAAGGACCCTCATTTTGAGGTGCCCTATAGACCATTCACAACATAACCCATTCATCTTTGCGTCTTTGACAATTTACTGTTTTGAAATGTTTCGAAAAAAAAAATGAATTGGCCACAAGGCAAAAAAAAAAAAAAAAGACCCCCTGTAATTGTTGGCACAACAGGCTCTGCAAGTCAGATGTAATTTGTACAATCTCGGCATGTGTGGTCATTGCTCGTCTTGCGCCTCACAAACGGCAACTTACGTTGTGGATCATGGGGGCATTCGGTTTTGCTTCAGAAGGGTCGAAATGTTGGATCGGTTTTTGTTACATTAAATAAGACCCCGATGGAAAAAAACACGGCACTCACTCAGTTTTGGGTGTCGCGACGCCTGAGTAAGGGGAAGCGCAAATCTCCCGGTCTTAAAATAGAGTTAATGAAATCCCGTCTGCGAGAGCCTCAAGGTCAACAATAAGGCACACGTAAGCCCCAGCAGCTGCTCAGTGAATCCCTGCTAAAGTCTGCCCCTTTCTCCAAATGGCTCTGACGGCGGATTTCAGCGAATGCATTTGTGTTTCTACATTTACTCCTCATAATCATACGATGATTATTTAAATGATTTGTTTGTTTGTTTTTTTTGCTTGTGTCTTTACCAACAAGTTAAACCGTTATGACTTGGATGAAGCTATCGTTCTCTTCTTATATTTTAGGAGTGTTATTTTTTTTTTTTCTTTCTCGTAAACACTGCTGTCACGTTGGAGTCCTTTTAAATTAAGACTGACTCATGATTGGATTGCGCAGGCAGGAGAAGGGTGGCCCCAGACGCGCTCGGGTTGAAATTCTGGGAGCCGTCGGTCTTCTCTTCTTACAAAACACGTCCTCGATACCCCGAGGAGACAATCATGTGTCTTAAGAGCTAACGAAAGGAAATTCACACGTCCCCATAAAGAGGCGAAGAACATGCGTTAAGGATTAACGGCATTACGTGCCTTGGCCCGAGGGAAGAACACTGACACAAGAAGTAGCAGGAGATAATCTTCACACCTCGGAAATGAGACATCTTTAGGGGGTGTATAATCGTCGGTCATATGCCATTCGGTGGCATTGTGATTTTCGAGCCTTATTTCTCATCAAATGACACCCTCCTCACCTTCCGTACAAAACCACAAGTGGTGTACAATGAAAGGTCCAAACATTGAGAGGGAAGCCAGCAAAACTGAAAATGCAATAACAACACTGTGAAGGAAATAAAAAGCACCATCATGAGCATCGTGCAGCTGCTCTACACCGAACACCTCCACTTCTTGCGGGCTGCACCTGCAGCTTCTCGCGTTGCCCCGTTTGTAAATGTGTTAGGGCATAAACAAGGTCCCATATGTTGTCTCCTTAAATGAGAAGAAGTTTGACCTATGATCAGACATATCTTCACTTGGTCTTTAGCGGCTGCAAAGAATTTCTCGCTTCCATTTGGCAACCTGACGCCGGCTGTCGCTAAGAGGGCCGCCCGCTTGTCAGCGGCTGTTGACCTTCTTTTTATCTCTGAACCCCTGAATGGACTGTCATCACCGGTGCTTAGGACTGTCTGCCCAATCCCTGTTATAGCACACGTCGAGGATGCGGGCAAGTTTAAAAAAATGGTTCGATAAACCGTAAGAGAGTTTTTGTTTTGTTGCAGGCGGGGTTTTTGGTTTTGGTTTTGTTTTTTGTTTTTTTATTTCAAAGTCAAAAGACAATTCCAAGGCAATTGTGAAATGATCCAAAAACACCATCGGCGTCCGTATTGGATCGAGAATTTAGAGTCTGACATCGTACAGATACTACAAGGCTGTAACGGGCCATCGTTGTTGCTTAGGCGATGTACTGTACATGCTCACGCAATCCAGTTTTCACCACAACCGAGTCCCTTTCGTTCACTTTGAGTACACGTTTAGATCGGAGTGACATCCATCCCTCCATCTATCCATCCATCCATCCAGACGTTCACATGCAGACGATCACCTTGCGGCAACAGATGCCGCCTGAACGTCAGAAATAACAGTTTCTTTCCATTTTTAGCTCAAAGAGAGCAATTCTCAAGTGTTTGCAGTTTTAGGTTTCAAAACGCTGCCATGCACAATTGAACGGCCAAGCCAACGATGCTGCGCATCCTGTTCCTAAACACAGTCAAGTAAGTACATGAAGTAAACCACAAGCGCATGTCCGGTTCTCAAGGTTTGAGTCGAGAAAAAAGAAAATAGACGCAAAAAAAATGAGTGAAGGAGAGCCCGCTGAAGCGCTTTCTCTCTCTCTCTCTCTCTCTCTCTCTCTCTCTCTCTCTCTCTCTCGCAGGCTCTTGGTCAGGGAGTGGCATTTTGACTGGAGCACAAAAATGCGAAGAGGAACAGTACATACCTGCCACTCTCAGTGTATTTATGTGAAACGGGCATTTGTGTGGCCAACGTGTGCTGCTTGCTGTTGATCCTCGATGCGGGCAAAGCCTCTGTGGCTGCTCTCCTCAATCAGTGCGAGGTTTTAAGAGAGCATTTGACACAGTTATCTTTGTCCTCAAAGACACAATGCCACGTCAACAGGGCTGTCGGGGACCAGTTTTGGAATGCGAGACGGCTACTCTATTGTGACCTTGGCATTACAGTTGGAGTCGGTCATACCGGCGCGGCCCGCTGTTGTTTGCCATCATTACGGCCTTTCGGTGAATCTCAGGCATGTCTCCTGCTGAAGATCTTTGTCTGTGTGGCCTCACACTTGTCGCCTGGATAATCTCACAAAGCAACGTTCTTTATTTAGACCTCCCCACTTAGCGTCTCATGCTGTTTATATTGCAGCAGCGGCCCTTCGATCCGATGATAACTCACCCCAACATGTTACAGAGGCCACTCGAGCCGCCTGAGTAACCGAGACCCCTTCGGCGCACGGGACCTCATGCCAACGTGCCCTCGTTACTTCATGTGGCCTGCATTGTTGCCGAAAGAATACCAGTACAGTTATACATTTGATGACGCACCGACATGATTCCGCTTTACTCCAAATGAAAAGTAACACTATCATACAATAGCGCCGCCGCGTCGACAAGTCTTGAGGATGCTTGATTCTACCCAACATCCATTGTTCCCCGGCAGTAGTTGCTTGTTGGGATGACGACAAAAGAATTCCTCCCCCGGGGTCTATTTACGGATCGAGTCGTGTTTCCCTGGCTGCTTAAGGATACCTCGGATTAATCACCGCCCTGCAATGAGCTCCTAATATGGCCTGGTCAGGAGACCCCATCACTGATAAGACTCTGACCCGCCGATTTCTATATCGCTCTCTGTCAATCACTAACCCCTCCTTCACTGAGCCTCAAACTGACCAACCCAACTCTGACACAATGGCATTCTTGCTTCTAACAAGCATCCTCCATATATGGCGGAGGGGCTTCCTTTAAAAAGGGAACTGATTGCGAAACCCACAATAGGTCACCGTTCTATCACAAGGTAAGGTGTGCGCAACATTGGACTGTCATGGTGGTCACTGCCAGTCACTTCCAGCGTTGTCTTTCTCCACACAGGGCCGTTACACCTCAGTCTCCTCTGTAGGGAATTCTAAGGTAAGACTGAATCTTTGTCCGACATTTCTCGGGAATGCTCAACTGTATATTTTGCTTTCAAGCTTCGAAATGGGTGACGCCGCCATGAAAGAGTTTGGGGCAGCGGCCCCCTACCTGAGGAAATCGGATAAGGAGCGTCTGGAGGCTCAGACTCGTCAATTTGACATGAAGAAAGAATGCTTTGTTCCTGACACTGACGAGGAGTTTGTGAAGGCGTCCATCACCAGCCGTGACGGGGACAAAGTCACCGCTCAAACTGCAAAGGGGAAGGTCAGTGATGCTTCCTCACCAGAAGTGCAGAAAGCAACCTATTCGGTGATCTACAGAACATGAAAAGACGGGGACGCAGAACATTGCCCAATTCCGTACATTTGCCAGACGTTTGTGTGGACATGTATGTCATACAGCATACGGATAGAGATTCTCAAACTCTACAAGAGCACTAATGTTTAGTGAGTCTACTTCGACATAGTCTCCACTCTCAATAAAGCATTTCTTCAAAACGCATGAAAACATAGTCCAATAATTGCTTCCAGACAAGGAGCGTCTCACCTTAATCATGTCGATGTGCATGACTTGTACACTCAACAAGGAAAACACACTCGCGAAATAAAGTTGCAAACCGACGTGTACAAGCTGTTGCGACAATAGCGAGCCAGAAGTACAGCGACGGCCATCGTACGAGGGCATGCTTAATGGTATTTTCTCTTTGTACAGACGGTGACCGTGAAGGATTGTGACGTGCACCCTCAGAACCCGCCAAAGTTTGATAAAATTGAAGACATGGCCATGTTCACGTTCCTTCACGAGCCCGCGGTGCTGTTCAACCTCAAAGAGCGTTACGCGGCATGGATGATCTATGTGAGTCAAGGTCTTTCCAAACTGTGAATGATGGCGACTTGCAATTTTACAGGAAGCAGAGTTCAAGTGCCAATGATCTCAAGCATCTTTTTTCCGTCTTTGCCAGACCTACTCGGGGCTGTTCTGCGTCACGGTCAATCCCTACAAGTGGCTGCCGGTCTACAACCAAGAGGTGGTTGTTGCCTACAGGGGAAAGAAGAGGAGCGAAGCTCCTCCCCACATCTTCTCCATCTCTGACAACGCCTACCAGTACATGCTAACTGGTAAATCTAGCGAGATAAGACCATGTGCTCTCACGTTAAAATAGTAGATACGGTTCTTGAGTCTCTCTTCTATTTCTTTTCCAGACAGAGAAAATCAGTCAATTCTCATCACGTGAGTTGAATTCTAGTCTTCTTTTGTTTTTGGAATGTTTTGTTAACGGAACGATGCCTGAATTTCACCGATGATTGAGCATTTCAACGTGAGCATTCCTGATATTCTTTTTTAGTCAGTTGGAAGACGGGATTCAAGCCAAAATTGGCGATTAAATGTCAGTGTCTTGACACATTTGACCTGCCTATATTTACCGACCGAATGTGGTTGATCGACGACAACCCCGAACTGCGCTTTCAGTGTCTGTTTCCAAGCAAATCAATTTTGTTCCACAGTGGAGAATCTGGTGCCGGGAAAACAGTCAACACCAAGAGAGTCATCCAGTATTTTGCCAGCATTGCAGCTGGCAGTGGGAAGAAAGACGGAGGCTCGGAGAAAAAGGTGTCAATCATGATCTTGCGAAATGATGAATCGACAACCTCAAGTCTTGCATTTGATTTTTTTTCAGGGTACCTTGGAAGATCAAATCATCCAAGCTAACCCAGCTTTAGAAGCCTTCGGAAATGCCAAGACCATCAGAAATGACAATTCTTCCAGATTTGTAAGTTTCATTCATACAAAAAGTTTGTATGAGTGATTTGCACTCATTTGTTGTTGTTTTTCTTTTCAACCAGGGCAAATTCATCCGAATTCACTTTGCTGCCAGCGGAAAGCTTGCATCGGCTGATATTGAGACATGTCGGTAACATTTCATACATGTGATGGCAAGAGCTGGGCATTGACAGTATTTATCTGACCACCATCCTTTTCAATACACGTCAATAGATCTATTGGAGAAGTCCCGTGTCACCTTTCAACTTAAGGCTGAAAGAGACTACCACATCTTCTATCAGATTCTCTCGCAGAAGAAACCTGAGCTTTTGGGTAAATAAATACATTTAAAAAAAGACATTCAGATCACTGACTCAGGCTTGTTTTGTTACGTCTGATGCAAAAAGTCACATTTGTGCTTGACTCTTTCAGAGATGCTGCTCATCACCAACAACCCCTACGATTACGCGTTCATCTCCCAAGGAGAAACAACTGTCGCCTCCATCAATGATGCTGAGGAGCTGATGGCCACTGATGTGAGGAAATCAAATATCTGGCTTGTGAAATAAGAGACGTGCTGTAAGAGTCACAACAACAATTCACGGTAGTCAGGCTAATAGTAAAGTCGTTTTAAGCTTTTTTTTTTTTAAATCCTACCGCAACTTTGTGGTATCACTACAGCATTAGTCTTTTTCGATATAGTGCCCCCCCCCCCCAAAAAAAACACTTTGATCATGAGGCATAAATTTGCTGACAGTGAAACATCATCTGTACATTGAACTCAGGATGCCTTTGATGTGCTGGGCTTCACCCAAGAGGAGAAGAATGGCATTTACAAACTGACAGGTGCCGTCATGCACTACGGCAACATGAAGTTCAAGAACAAGCAGCGTGAGGAGCAGGCAGAGGCCGATGGCACCGAAGGTAAGATGGACTCTGCATTTCCAAAACATGTCCATTTAGATTCAAAGAAAAAAATTGATTGATTTTTTTTCCCCCACCCATACTCTCAATTACTCAGATGCTGACAAAGTTGCTTATCTGATGGGCATGAACTCAGCAGACCTCATCAAAGGTCTCTGTCATCCAAGAGTGAAAGTGGGAAATGAGTGGGTCACCAAGGGACAAAATGTTCAGCAGGTAAATGTTACAAAGTAGTATGACTGTTGATGATGTTGCAAAGCACAAGAGTCTACTACTACTCTATGGCCCAGTGAGACGAAATCACAACATCAGCAGCATTGGGACAGCACACTATACATTTATCCATTGCTCGATATGCTGCAAAGCATGACAATGACGAGTAAAAGTGTATTCGGCTCTTGTTTCCTTTTCTAGGTCTACTATGCGGTCGGTGCACTGTCTAAGTCAGTGTATGAGAAGATGTTTCTGTGGATGGTGGTCCGTATTAACCAATCTCTGGACACCAAGCAACCTCGCCAGTACTTCATTGGAGTTCTGGATATTGCTGGATTTGAGATCTTTGATGTGAGCTCTGTCTGGTAGTGCTCGAGACAAGATGACATTCAGTTTGTGTTCGATGAACACATTGAAGACGTGGGTGAGGAAATTCACGTCGATCCGCTTTCCGTTTCAGTTCAACACCTTCGAGCAGCTGTGCATCAACTTCACCAATGAAAAACTGCAACAGTTTTTCAACCATCACATGTTTGTGCTGGAGCAGGAGGAGTACAAGAAGGAGGGCATCGAATGGACTTTCATCGACTTTGGCATGGACTTGCAGGCCTGCATTGACCTGATTGAAAAGGTGAGAGATGCTTTTTGGGAGTGGATGCGACTGATCAGACGCACAAAACTCCAATCTAATGCTCCCTCCCCCTCAGCCCATGGGCATCATGTCCATCCTTGAGGAGGAGTGCATGTTCCCCAAAGCCAGCGACGCCACCTTTAAAGCGAAGCTCTACGACAACCACTTGGGAAAATCTGGCAACTTCCAGAAGCCCAGAATCGTCAAAGGGAAACCGGAGGCCCATTTTGCCTTGATGCACTACGCCGGGACTGTTGATTACAACATCAACAACTGGCTGGTGAAGAACAAGGATCCCCTGAACGAGACCGTCGTTGGACTTTACCAGAAGTCGAATCTCAAACTATTGGCATTACTCTTTGCAAATTACGCTGGAGCAGATTCTGGTAAGAATGAACTAAATGCACACAGTGTGAACACTGTACATACCCCAATCCATCGCCCCCGGTTGTGTCGCAATAAATGATTTGTACTTAAATTCTGTACTTGTTAACTCACAGATGCTGGAAAGGGCAAAGGGGGCAAGAAGAAGGGTTCATCCTTCCAAACTGTGTCAGCCTTGCACAGGGTCAGTATAGGCACAAGATTTTTTTATTCTATTTAAAAAAAAAAAAAAAAAAAAAAAGATCAGCGTTATCACCCAGATTTTCTGTAAACACAGTATTATTACTTTCACAGGAGAATCTGAACAAGCTGATGACCAACCTGAGGTCTACTCACCCCCACTTTGTGCGCTGCATCATCCCCAACGAGACCAAGACTCCTGGAGCCATGGAAAACCCGCTGGTGATGCACCAGCTGCGCTGTAACGGCGTGCTGGAAGGCATCCGGATCTGCAGAAAGGGCTTCCCCAACAGGATCCTCTACGGAGATTTCAAACAGAGGTGGCACATCTAAATCATTCTCCCCCCCCCCCCCCCCCCCCCCCCCACAACCCAATCATGTAAATTCGTTGGGATTTGACTTTGAAATATTTCATCCATCCATTTTCAGATATCGCATTCTGAATCCCGCTGCTATACCTGAGGGTCAGTTTATCGACAGTAAAAAGGGCGCAGAAAAACTTCTTGGGTCCTTGGACATCGACCACAATCAATACAAGTTTGGACACACAAAGGTAAGTTGTAAAGGGACGCATCTAAACTGAGAGGATTACGGGATGTACTTTTTGAATTCTCAATCTGTGCACATGATTAAAAAATAATAATTCAACTCTTGAGCATGAAATTTAGCTCATGTCTGAGTGAAGGCAGTCACAACACAATGCGGTGGTTTCACGATTAATTGATGAGAATATGAAAAAAATAATTCCGATTTTTTATTAACTTTTGAAATAATAAGGGCAAGTTATTACAGCACCATGACACCAAACAATTTCTGGAAATTGGGATGAACTCCTGGAGAAGGATGATTTCATTTCCAAGCGCATCCAAAAAGGTAGAAGATAATAACAGCGTGTACAATGTCCAAAAGGTGTTCTTCAAGGCTGGTCTCCTCGGGCAACTTGAGGAGATGAGGGATGACCGTTTGTCTCTCATCATAACCGGAATCCAGTCAAGATCAAGAGGTCTCCTGGCAAGAATAGAATTCCAGAAGATTGTTGAGAGGAGGTGAGAGCAATGAGACCGACAGCATTTTCAGGCCAAACGACCACCGTTTGACATTCTTTTAATATTCCTGCATATTTTTGAACAAACGGTTAAAGCAATGGATGACATTTGACAGGGATGCGTTATTGGTAATCCAGTGGAACATCCGTGCCTTCATGGGGGTTAAGAATTGGCCTTGGATGAAACTATTCTTCAAGATCAAACCTCTTTTGAGATCTGCGGAGGCAGAAAAAGAAATGGCCAACATGAAGGAAGAATTCCTCAAGTTGAAAGAAGCTTACGCAAAGTCAGAATCTCGCAGGAAGGAACTGGAGGAAAAAATGGTCTCTCTTCTCCAAGAAAAAAATGACCTGCAGCTCCAAGTCCAGGCTGTAAGTTTAATGATGTCATTGTTCACCTTTTCAGCACTTTTTTTTCATTTAACCTGGGTAGTATCATCAGTTCTAACATTGTGTTTGCAATTTAGGAGCAAGATAACCTGGCTGATGCTGAAGAAAGATGCGAGGGGTTGATCAAACACAAAATCCAGATGGAAGCAAAAGCCAAAGAGTTATCTGAACGACTGGAGGATGAGGAGGAGATGAATGCTGAACTAACAGCAAAGAAGAGGAAGCTGGAGGACGAGTGCTCTGAGCTGAAGAAGGACATTGACGACTTGGAGTTAACTCTCGCTAAAGTGGAGAAGGAGAAGCATGCCACTGAGAACAAGGTGTGACGACTGCTTGCGTCCTGTTGTGTCCACGTTCATGAATAGGAATGAACACCAAACTTCCTGATGAATTGTCACGATGATTCCAGGTCAAGAACCTGGTCGAAGAAATGGCAGCTTTAGATGAAGTCATTGCCAAGCTGACCAAGGAGAAGAAGGCCTTGCAAGAAGCTCATCAGCAAACGCTGGATGACCTTCAGAGTGAGGAAGACAAAGTCAACACTCTGACCAAGGCCAAGTCAAAACTCGAGCAGCAAGTGGATGACGTATGTCTTTCCGTATTATTTATTTGAAAACTATGTCACTGCTCGAGGCACCTCGAAGCTCGAGGTTTTGGAATGCATTTTTTTTTTTATTGCAGCTTGAAGGGTCCCTTGAACAAGAGAAGAAGATTCGAATGGATCTTGAGAGAGCAAAGAGGAAGCTGGAGGGAGACTTAAAGTTGACCCAGGAGAGCCTAATGGATCTGGAGAATGACAAGCAACAACTGGAAGAGCAGCTCAAAAAGTAAATACCAGAAATTTCTTTCACGAAATATACAACCAAGGTAAAATCTCGCTTGGGTAAAAAAATATATTTCTTATATATTCGAAAATATTTCATTCCAGGAAGGACTTTGAAGTCAACCAGCTCACAAATAGAATCGAGGATGAGCAGGCAATTGCGATTCAGCTTCAAAAGAAATTGAAAGAGCTTCAGGTAAAAAAAAAAGGTCCATGAAATGGTTTGAAATGTGTAGTTTTCCCAAACAGCAGTGACTAACCAGCGGTGTCTGCTCAGGCCCGCATCGAGGAGTTGGAGGAAGAGCTGGAGGCAGAGCGAGCCGCCCGGGCCAAGGTGGAAAAGCAGAGAGCGGACTTGGCCAGGGAGCTGGAGGAGATCAGCGAGAGGCTGGAGGAGGCCGGCGGAGCAACATCGGCCCAGATCGAGATGAACAAGAAGAGGGAGGCCGAGTTCCAGAAACTCCGCAGGGACCTGGAAGAGGCCACCCTGCAGCACGAAGCCACCGCGGCCACGCTGAGAAAGAAACAAGCCGACAGCGTTGCTGACCTGGGGGAGCAGATTGACAACTTGCAAAGAGTCAAGCAGAAACTGGAGAAGGAGAAGAGCGAACTCAGGCTGGAACTGGACGACGTCGTCTCCAACATGGAACACGTTGTCAAAACAAAAGTGAGCCAAACATTTACCTTTAATTCAAAGTTGATTGACTTCCAGCCGAGACAGCACATGCGGATGCATTTGCGTACTGACAGCCATGTTCCAATTGCAGACGACTCTCGAGAAGACGTGCAGAACTGTAGAAGATCAGATGAATGAATACAAGACCAAGTTTGAAGAGGCCCAACGTTGCATCAATGATTTCAACATGCAGAAAGCAAAGCTTCAAACTGAAAATGGTATCTAATGTATTGCTTTATTTGAAATTCGTTCACCACAACGAAGTTCAGACATTAATGGAACATGTGGCCAAAATGCTAGGCGAGCTCTCGAGGCAACTTGAGGAGAAGGAGTCTCTGGTGTCGCAACTCACCAGGGGAAAAATGTCCTACACTCAACAAATTGAAGACCTCAAACGACAACTGGAGGAGGAGACCAAAGTAAGGACTTTGCTATGAGGCGGGTGCTGCCAAATTGGCAGTTTAGTAGACAAATATTGTGCTTCATATACGTGACATTTTCCTGACAGGCCAAGAACGCATTAGCCCACGCTGTGCAGTCCTCTCGCCACGACTGCGACCTGCTCAGAGAGCAGTACGAGGAGGAGCAGGAGGCCAAGGCCGAACTGCAGCGCGGCATGTCCAAGGCCAACTCGGAGGTGGCTCAGTGGAGGACCAAGTATGAAACCGATGCCATCCAGAGGACCGAAGAGCTGGAAGAGGCCAAGTAAGAGTTTGATTACCCACCTTGGCTAAAATGTGTCTCCCATCATTTCACCGTGACTTCACTGTGTCTGGCAGATCAGCTTTTTGTTTGTGTTATGTTCCGGCTAAAATGTAAGACGAACAAAATGTTTGTTTGTTGGATAAATGAGCAGCCACTCATTAAGTCGTTTTGCGTGAAATAACGTAACGATAGGGGAACATTCAAAGATTTAAATGATGGTTTCCAAAGGAAGAAGCTGGCTCAGCGTCTGCAGGATGCCGAGGAGGCTGTGGAAGCAACGAATGCTAAATGTTCCTCTCTGGAGAAGACCAAACACAGACTGCAGAATGAGATCGAAGACCTCATGGTGGACGTGGAGAGGTCCAACGCCGCTGCCGCTGCTCTGGACAAGAAGCAAAGAAACTTTGACAAGGTGAAGTGTGCATATGCAAGTGACACTTGTCGAAGTTCTGCAAAATTTAATCAAGCGTTGTTTACATGGCAGTTAGATGGGTTAAGAGAGTTGATTCACTCAGAGGCCCATTCGTGGGATGACAACATTTGGCGATTTAATGCCCCCAACATCGATGACTTGATGAGGGCGAAAAGAAGGTTAAGATTCTTTGCATTAAATTCTTCGACAGGCCATCAAAGCATGAAAATGAAGTTGAGGTCTGCATAGTTTTTCAAATCGGACCTGGGAAATAACATTTTGAAAATCTTGAACACCACAAATACAATATTTTTAAATGCCAGAATGGCTGCGAAACCAGAAAGCAGCGAAGTCCATGGTCAGTCAATACATGCCAAGCCTCTGTACAACAGTAGCAGCCCATTATACAAGAGTATGTGGCTCAATACCTTTCTGTATGTTCACCAGATTCTCAAATCTCGATTCACTGTGCCTTTTTCTTTCCTGGTAGGTCTTGTCTGAGTGGAAACAGAAGTATGAGGAGTCTCAGTGTGAGCTGGAGGGCTCCCAGAAGGAAGCCAGAACTCTGAGCACCGAGCTATTCAAGTTGAAGAACTCTTATGAGGAGTCTCTGGATCATCTGGAGACCATGAAAAGAGAAAACAAGAATTTACAGGGTATGCTCTACTGCTGATGCGTTCATGACAGTTTTATTAAAAGGCTTCAACGGAAATTGTACATCTCTATCCCTCGTGATGTTTTACAGAGGAGATTTCCGATCTCACTGAGCAACTTGGTGAGAGTGGAAAGAGTATTCATGAGCTGGAGAAATTAAGAAAGCAGTTGGAACAGGAGAAGAGTGAGATCCAGTCTGCTCTCGAGGAAGCAGAGGTTCGGAAATGTTACAGTGAAAAACAAATTTCCGCATGGGCGTCATTTGTTCACAGCAATTCACGGGATCCTTTTGTCTGCCAGGCTTCCTTGGAGCATGAGGAGGGTAAGATTCTGAGAGCCCAGCTTGAGTTCAGCCAGATCAAAGCTGACATTGAACGGAAACTGGCCGAGAAAGACGAGGAGATGGAGCAGTGCAAGAGGAACATGCAGAGGACCATTGAAACCCTGCAGAGTTCTCTGGAAGCCGAGTGTCGGAGCAGGAACGAGGCCCTTCGTTTGAAGAAGAAGATGGAGGGAGACCTCAACGAGATGGAGATTCAGCTCAGTCAGGCCAACAGGCAGGCGGCTGAGGCCCAGAAGCAACTCAAATCTGTTCACGCACATCTCAAGGTGATCTTGGAGTACTGCATTTTTGGAGCAAAACATCCGGACGATTACTAGAGTCATGATGATTGCTGTCATCCCATCAAGGACTGCCAAATTCAACTGGATGAGTCTCTCCGTGCCAACGACGATCTCAAAGAGAACATCGCCATGGTGGAGAGGCGGAACAACCTCATTCAAGCGGAACTGGAAGAACTGAGGGCCGCTCTCGAGCAAACCGAAAGGAGTCGCAAACTTGCTGAGCAAGAGCTGCTCGATGTTAGCGAGAGGGTGCAGCTACTGCACTCGCAGGTAACAGACTATTATTGTTAACGGGTGGCTTTCTACGGCAGCACTTGTTTTACTTTTTGAAATCTCACATCTCACTCAAACAATACGCAGAACACCGGTCTGATCAATCAGAAGAAGAAACTGGAAGCTGACGCCTCCCAGCTTCAGAATGAAGTCGAAGAAGCGGTGCAGGAATGCAGGAACGCGGAGGAGAAGGCCAAGAAGGCCATCACAGATGCCGCCATGATGGCGGAGGAGCTGAAGAAAGAGCAGGACACTAGCGCCCACCTGGAGCGTATGAAGAAGAACATGGAGCAAACCATCAAAGACCTGCAGCATCGTCTGGATGAAGCTGAACAAATTGCAATGAAGGGGGGGAGGAAGCAAGTGCAGAAGCTCGAGGCCAGGGTAAGTGTTAAATTCATCCACCTCAACGGGAATAAACCATTGAAATTGCCATTCAGTCCTCGCATCAAAGGCAAAAGTGGCCGAGTTGCAAAGCACACTAAGAACTTATGCATCTTAACTCACCAAGTTACCAGTTAAAGGGCTAAAATGGTGGTGGGGTTTCTTTCAGGTGAGAGAACTTGAAAATGAGGTGGAGTCTGAGCAAAAGAAGAGCAGCGAAGCAATCAAGGGAATGCGCAAGTATGAAAGACGCATCAAGGAACTCACCTATCAGGTGGGATTTCTCTTTTTCAGGTTGCAGAAATATCATCAATAAAAATGTACGCCTCTTTATACATTGTCCATTTCGTCACCATTCAAATTTATTCCATTACTGCGGTATGGCCAGAAACAGCTTTCAATGTCTTATTCTGTTCAAACGAAGGAGCTGAGAGAATATTTCCACTGAACTTGTGTGTCTGACCTGCAGACTGAGGAAGATCGCAAGAATGTGGTGCGTCTCCAGGATCTGGTTGACAAACTGCAACTGAAGGTCAAAGCATACAAGCGATCCACTGAGGAGGCTGTGAGTTGTTTTCCAAGTGTGGGCCAGGAAGCCTTCACTCATGAACACCAATCTCATTAAACATTTCAACGATATAATTTTGTGTTGTGTGCATTCCTGTAGGAAGAGCAGGCCAACACTCATATGAGCAAGTTCCGTAAACTGCAGCATGAGCTCGATGAGGCTGAAGAGAGAGCCGACATTGCTGAATCTCAGGTCAACAAGATGCGGGCTAAAAGCCGTGATGTTGGCGCCAAGGTAAATGTCGCCTTGACGATGTTACATAAACATGACAAGTAATGGACATCTGTCTTCACAAAAGTGAGATTGACGAAACTAAAGGCATGTTTTGTTTTGGGTTTGTTTCGATCACTTCAAATGCAAAGTGTCAACCATCTGGGTTTTGCTTACATTCTGTCATAAAAGTCCGACAGTGTCACGCAAACCATTAGCTCATCCCAAAAGACAGTGCAAGGAACATTATTTGGGGTGCTAGCTGGGATTTGGGCCCACCACTTGAATACCGCAAGAAATACTATTTGTGAGGGTGAGCAGTACGTTGGACAATGGCGAACATATCTGCCTCACAGTTCTTAGGGACGGGGTTCTGAACTCGCATTTGGCATTCCTATGTGAAGTTTGCATGTTTCCCACCGCGTGTGGGTACTCTGGCTTCCAATCTATATTCCAACAACCCGAAGGTTGGGTTCACTAAAGACTCTAAACTGCCCAGAGCTGTGAACGGGATTGTGACAGGTTTGTAATGGCCCGTGATTGGCTGGCAAGCAGTCCGGGCCTTTCGCAGTCACATGGGATAAGCTGCGGCTCACCTGTGACACAAATGAGGACAAAGTAGAAAACAGATGAAAGGAATTTGTAGGTCCGCTGTGAGTCATGGGCCCGGTCAACTTTTCTCCTGCTTCCGTCACTAGAATGTATGTATGTATTTATTTTTGATGGGGGGTTAGAGTGGTGTTAGTTTTGTTGTCTGTCACTAAATCGTGTCACTTTGCCTATTCTTTATTACAGAAAGGACTCGATGAGGAGTGAAACCCACAGACAGCTATGCAAGAACTTTGGGCTCATTTGTAGTTTACTGTCTCCAAAGTATCAGTAGAATAAAGCAAAATGTGCAATAAAATCTATGTTTGTTGTTTTGGGTTTTATTTCCAAGAAATGACAGCAAATATAGCCATACCTGTGGCATAAAGTCCCAGCCAAAAGTTCAGAAAGACCTTTTCATTCAGTATGATGAGGAAGTGTGTATTCATACATCAACACGAGAAGGAGAGAATATGTCTCGACATTACCACGCGTGCTTAGCAACCTAAAGCGACCACTCTGAACAGCATACTGACTTTGGACTGTTATTGAGGCACTTTCCGATATTATTATTGGGCTTCGATATTTATCTGCAAGGGTCAAATTATTTGAAGATTGGGACAGTAAATCCAGTAATTATGAAATCAGTAGAGGTGGGCATCATCGCTACGGCGTGCCCATCAGTGAGCCTCCGTCACTATTTCAGGCCGGCCCGGTCCGTCCGAGTCGGTGGCCAAACGGCATTCAGAATAGATTTACCAGCACTACGTCACATCTGACATGCAGATAAACAACAGACCGAAAAAAATCAAGAAATCAAACGCTTTTGTATACCTTTCAGTCCCACAGCTCTCAATGAAACGTGCACCATATTGTTTTTATTTCACCAATCACCACACTGTGCGTGTGTTACTCCACCGTGAGGACTGCTGCAGAGGTTGCATTCCTGGCTGAAAAATGGGAGAAAATTAAGAGCGGACTTGTCTCCCACTGTCTGTTGATCTGCATTTTGCCAAAGCCAATCTGCACGTCATTCTAAACACAATGTGCACCCACATACACACAAAAAGCCACATTTGTTTTTGTTTTACCTTCAAGCTTCTTTTACCAACATCTTTTAACACGGGGGGAGTCTAAATTTGTGCTGACACAGGAGCAGGAAGGGAATTGAAGCTTGGAGGTGAGATATCAGCAGCCATGATAGCGGATAAAACAGCTGAGATCGAGGCCAACAATTTCAAAGCAAATTCAAATCGGTTCTTACCAAACTGCTGTTTAATGGCACACCTTATTTCAAAAGTCAAGGAGAAGGGTTTGTCTATTTTTCACTCTTCATTCATTATTGTCCATTTTTAATATGCTTATATTGATATACTTTCTGTCTTCTACTTTCTCCCTTTCATAATTTTGCTGCAGTAAATAGGGAATGTATCCATTGTGAGACAAATAAAGGCTTTCTTATCTTATCTTATTATCTAATCATCGAATTTTGCACTTCATTGAGTTAGTGCTTTATACAACCGGAAGAAAAGGGGTGAAAAGAATGCAATTCATCTGTTGATATTGCATTTATAGAATATATAGTATAAAAGCAAGCATAGCCAACAGATCAAGATTCTGACACCGCCCCCCCCCCATCCCTCCCTGCCTTCAATATAAAATGTGTAAGTTTCATCGGATGAGTTGTATTTTCTGAGCGCTTTGCATCTGCTAACCCTCATCCATTCACGAGGGCTGACAGCTGTTGCGTTTCTCAATCAGGGAGAAACAATCCAGACAAGAATTTCACACGGTTATCTTTGTCGTCAAGGCCAATGGAGAGGGAACAATACGATGACGACAGCGCGAGATAAAGGGCGTAGACCTCTCAGGCATCAGCAGTCGTGTGAGGGAAGTCAGCCCATGACCTCAACGACAGCTGCAACAAGCCAGTCTCACAAGTGTGTCGCAAATGGGTTGCCGGCACCTTCACGACTGACCTTCAGAGAACTTTTGGATTAGTTGACCACAGCTCACTGTTTGAAAACTCATTTGCAGGAAGAGTTTGGATTCCAGTTAACAGTTTTCGTTTCTTTCTTTCTTTTTTGGGGTGTTAAATTCCAAATTGGAAAACAACCCCAACAAAAGTGAATTAAGTTTGCATTATAGCATTCATTGTCTGCGAGTGGGCAGTTCTTCTACATTTTATTTGGCTGTCTTGATGGTCATTCATGTCTTGTCTCATTCGTCATGGCTGTCTTCAGTGTGGATATAGTTTTTAGTGCATGGATTGTATTGCATGTACAGTAATCCCTCGCTATAACACGGTTCATCGTTCACGGCTTTGCTGTTTCACGGATTTTATTCGTGCAGTCCCCTCCTCCCCCAGAGAGCAACGGTGCATTGAGTTCTGCATCCTGATTGGCTGAGGGACTGTAGCCTAATGTCAACAGTCCCCGTGCCTCATCACTCTGCAGCTCGGCAAATTTTCTCCATGACAAAACCCACAATGTCGATGAAAAAAAAAAGTCAAATAAAAACAACGTGATTGGTGAAATAAAAACAACATGGACACGTCATTGAGGTCTGTGGGACTGTAAAGTAGACGACACTTTTATTTTTTGTGTCTGTATTTGGCTGTGTGTCAGGTGTGCAGCCCCTGCGTGTGACCAAGTACCCAGAATGACGTTTGGGATGACTCGGAAGGAGCGGGCCGGCCCGAAATGCTGACGGACTCACCGGACTGACGATGCCTAACCTCTCACTGTCACAATGACGAACAGTTTGGAATTGATGAAAACAGACTTAAAATCTTTGACGGCAAATCTTCCAAAAATCAATTTTGACCTTATTTGAAACATAAGCTTCAGTGAAGATCAAAATGGAAACATAGACAAGTCTTCGATTTTGTGTTCAAATGTGTTTTTTTTCTTCTTTTTTTTTAATATCCGACTCCAGTGGAGCAGTGCCTCAACAGTCGTGAGCCTCACCGCACATTCCTGCTCATGTGCTCGAAAAAAGTCAGAGCAGCAAAAGTAGATGAAGGGACGCATGAAGCCATCTTTGACTCAACTTTGTTGTCGTTTCGGGTTATTGGGTTACTTTTGTCTTCGTGGCTTCTATTTGACAGACTGTAAAAGTATTGGAAAACTTTCCCTCCACTTAACAATATCGGGTAACTTTGTGTTGGACTTTGTGTGTGGAAATAGCATAGAAACATGACAATATATTAACATTTACTCCCATTCATGAGAAGAGCGCCACCTTGAGGTTTCATTAAATACAGTATTAGTATCAATATTATTGGTAAGAGTGTGGGGGGGGCGTAAAGGAAACACGTGTAAATATTTTTGAAAGCCTGCATATTTACACAAACAACGTACATTTTACAGCAAAGTCTTGCAAAAAAAAAAATAAACAACAAAAGCCTACGATTTTGTTTTCAATGTACACTCCCTAGGTATGGTTAACCAGTATAATAATAAATACTGGATACTTCCAACTCAAAAGACCATATTTGATACCACTTCAGCATTGCATTGAACAACATTTTTCAAGTGCCCCTCTTTTCACTCGTTCACTCGCATTTGCTCGACACTTAATTGAAAGAAGTCATTCACTTGACTTTGCAAAATTCACTCAGCAGAGGGCACTTGCTAACGTGATCAATTGCAAGGTTCTGAAACAAGCCGACGCGTTCATGTTTGTTTTTCCTCCAGTTTGCTGACTCAAACGTGAACTAACCTTGAAAACAGCGCTGATATTTTCCTCTTTTTGGCTCACCGCCTTCCCCGGAGTGCTGAAAAGAACAGACAGGAACTTGAACGTGTCCATCTTCGCTCATGACAACATACAAATACTCCACATTGACACCGCTGCAAAATGATCATCTTAAGTGAATTACCTGAACCAGACGTTTCCTTCCCCTTGTCTGCGTTTCCTGGCTACATGCCCTGAGCCCACAAAGAGGTCCGCAGACTAAGCAAGTGAGGTGAAAAGACAAGACAAAAAGAAGGATCGACTCCGGTGAGCCCCCAGCTGAATTCAACACCCCCTCGAAAGCTGACAATGAGACCTTTGGCGGAAGGCGCCGTGCGTCAACGTCCGGATACCACGGCTACAGCTGAGAAGCAAGGGCACTGAATTTTTTGCTGCCAATTTGATCAAATTCAGGCCTCCGGAGATGCAAAGATGGAGCTGAAAAGAAAAGCAGCCATGTTTGCAAAGTGTCAGTGTACATTTCACTTCCCGGTTGCTTTTTTTCATCATCAACTGCTCTGACAAATGATCTCTCATCTGAGAATTCCAGAATCCTTTTGCACATTATTGCACGGGCACGATCAAGCGTGCGTCATGACTTTTCCGCATTTGGTTCGATCAAACACACTGTACATCCTTGTTTGCCGAGGGTGCCGTCACCTGTCACTGTGAATCAACGGAGGAGTTAAAATACGTCCCGTCAACTCGTGTCCCCGAGGCGCCCTCTGAATGAACAAACTCCCAGGGGTAGCAAGGAGCAATGTAACAAGTTATCTTTGAACGAACAAAGCGCACGCAGAAGACAGCAAGGCCGTGCCAACGGCTCACCTTATGTCCTCTGCCGCTTTAGCATAGAAGCTAGCAGTCAAGGTCATAGTGGCTCCGGTTTTATTCGATGATCGATGGTGTGATTTTTGTACGTTGCTGTTTGAACAATTACTTGTTCAACTGACTGCTCATTTACAACGTCCAAAGAAACGTAAACGAAAGCGTCATCGCAGGAGCTCAGTGCAGACACTGGAGGGTGGACACGGATCAGGGCGATAAATAGCTGCGCATTTGCACTCTGGCAGTCCGCATCGTGGTAAGAAACTGCAGGACGAAGGCAAAGGGGGTACAGAAAGACGTCTCATGCCAGGCCCATCGAGTCGGCAGGTTCAAGCTTCCACGTAAAAACCGCTTCGGGTTAATTCCGATACTGTACTAGGCCCTTAAAATAGTTGAAGAGAAAAATCGGAAGTAAGCCTTGAGTACGCCAGTGAGCATCGGCAGCCAAGCGCACCGGCGTTTATTCTACCAGAAACCGGAAGTCGCCCACTGTGACTCAAAATGGCTGCTATTTTTGAGTAAGGCCTTACTGAGTACTTACTCAGTCACGCAAGATCCAAAAGATTGGACCTGTTTTCAGAAAAAAAGAGGTCAATGACTTTTAGAATGTCTTTATTTACAAATGTACAGTACCTGTACTGTACAAGTGACTGCACGGAAGAGATTTTGGGCTTTTAGGCTGATTTACATCTGCAACAGCATTCACTGAAGAGTAATGAGTTCAGTTCATCAAAGCCAGATACCAAAAAAAAAAAAAAAAACCCACAACAATATACAATTCAACAATGTTAAGAGTCCAGGGAGCGGGGGTATACATCTACGTGAACTGTAAATAGTGATGAGTGATTCTAAAGAGATGCCACAGCTGTGACCTTGGCCCTGTCTTGTCTCTTCGTAGGCAGCAGCTGCAGCTCTTTGGTCTCCCTCTTGAAATGTGTTCCACACCATATCACTTGACAGACTATTGCTGATCTGGCCTGTTTTTGGGGGGGGGGGGGGTCTCCTAAATCTGGTTGCTTCCAAGCCCGCAATACTTCATTTAGAATCGGAACCAGCCCAACGTCTATATGACACACGTCATACGCATGGTGTCATGGAATCTGTGCAGCAGAGGCATTATTGTTCATGCGTTTTGACATTTTCGGAATCATGACACGTAACACGATATAACAATCATTGTTCTTGAAACAATACATGTAGAGACCACATAAAGACTACCCCAATACGCCCAACGTTATGATACAAATAAGATCTGTTTGCATCCCGTTTGTACAATTGAACCGCTATTATTGCTGTTCAAATATTACCGTGTTGGATAAAGGGTCGTCTACTGCCCCCCCACCAACGACCACCCCTTCCTCCGTCATGTCCAATCTTGCTTATTGTTCTCTCGCAGTCAACAAATGGCAGCAGTCGACCGGACCCAATTGGGGGGGGGACATCTTTTTTTTTCTGATATGCAAATGGGATGTCATCTCTCTCAGATCCATCGCCTTATTTGGCTGAGTAACAACCTTTATTAATGGGAAGGAAACCTGCCATCAACTACCAGAACCATCATTCCGCTTGACAGCTGAAGGTAACCACAACGCTACACCTCCTATTCACCACATGGCTTCAGTTTAATTGACCTGCTTGACTTTTTCTTTTTTCTCCACTTCATTTTTTTTTTTTTTAAGTGGAGCATTTTTCATTGAATTCTGTTCTTTCTGGTACATACTTGCTTCTGTCAAGCAGGCACTTGAGGAAACTCATTGGTGCAGCATAGAACATAATGGACCAGACAATCCAATTTTACAAACTAATAGTTTACTTGACTGCTCTCTAAATGGTGTCACAAGGCATTTATAACCAATAACTGTGCATAGTTTTAAGCTGTGCAGAGTGAAAAGCAACCGGAACGCCGTTTTACGTGTCCGGACCTAACGTTGTCTCTTCTCAGGAGAAGACGAAAAAGAAGCAAAATGGGCGATGCTGCAATGGCGGAATTTGGGCCAGCTGCTCCTTTTCTTCGCAAGTCAGATAAGGAGCGTTTGGAAGCCCAAACTCGACAATTTGATATGAAGAAGGAATGCTTCGTTCCGGACCCCGAAGTTGAATACGTCAAGGCATCCGTCACTAGTCGAGATGGTGACAAAGTGACTGCTCACACCGAGTTTGGGAAGGTATACTCTTCATAGTGACCGAGTTGAAACCCAGACAACACACGTTCACCTTTGACCAATCCATCATTTTATTTCCGCAGACTGTGACAGTGAAGGAGAGTGACGTGCACCCTCAGAACCCGCCAAAGTTTGATAAAATTGAAGACATGGCCATGTTCACTTTCCTTCATGAGCCCGCCGTGCTGTTTAACCTCAAAGAGCGTTATGCGGCATGGATGATCTATGTAAGAAAATCATTGGCATCTTCCTGTCATTCTCGTTGTGGTGGAATTTGAGACGTGTGGGGTTTTTTTGTTTTGTTTTGTTTTTTCTCGTTATGGCAGACCTACTCGGGGCTGTTCTGCGTCACGGTCAATCCCTACAAGTGGCTGCCGGTCTACAACCAAGAGGTGGTTGTTGCCTACAGGGGAAAGAAGAGGAGCGAAGCTCCTCCCCACATCTTCTCCATCTCTGACAACGCCTACCAGTACATGCTGGCAGGTACAAACTCTGGTCAACTGCTCACTTGCAATAGTCAATTCTAGAGCACAACCTATGGCTGATAACCACTTGGTTTGATTTACAGACAGAGAAAACCAGTCCATTCTGATCACGTGAGAAAGACAGAAAAACACATTTTGGAGCATTTGATATTATTCTCGAGCTTAACGCTGACTTGTTTTTTTTTTAATGCAGCGGAGAATCTGGTGCCGGAAAGACTGTCAACACCAAGCGTGTCATTCAATACTTTGCCAGCATTGCCGCAGTTCCAAGTGGCAAAAAAGATCAAGCTATTGAGAAGAAGGTGATGCGCACTTGAGACAAAAGTGGAACCTCGACGGTCGAATTTTGCTTGTATGCTCACCTCTACACCCCCCACGCCCCAACTTGGCCATAGCTCATGCCATTTCTGTTATCATTTCACAAAAAGTGAAAAAAAAAACCCCAAACAACCCAAAATATGTATCCTTTTTTATGAAAAAGTTTGACCAAATTAGAAATTGTACGGCCGTAGCCGGGTTCCACTTTGGAGGTTTCAGCACAATTCAAAAAGAATCACAGCAATATTTATTTCCCCACACGCCTCGTGCAAAAGGCAGTAACTCAGACATTTTGTCTTCAGGGTACCCTGGAGGATCAAATCATCCAGGCCAACCCTGCCCTGGAGGCCTTTGGTAATGCCAAGACAATCAGAAATGACAACTCTTCCAGATTTGTGAGTACGAGTGAGGATGGTTTTCAACATTAGGAATACGCGATATGTTATCACGATCAACGCTTTTCTCCTCAGGGAAAATTCATCAGAATTCATTTTGACAATCGGGGAAAGTTGGCTTCTGCTGATATTGAAACCTGTAAGTGAAGCGTTCTCTCGCCACATGAATGTTCCAAGTCACATCTTATCAAGAGTCGCGTGGTGCAATTGAAATAGACAGAAAATCTGAGATGGGCGTGTGACGCTGAGTGATTACACATCAGCTGACTGGGTGGGTAACAGGATATAGCCCATGCTAAACGCTAACACATTCCAGTGTTCGAGTATTCAATTCCCCTAATTTCGGGCACATGGAAACGATGCATACTGCGGGAGTAAGCAAGCCGCACAAACCAAATGGGAAAATTTGCAAAGGCCACTCAAAAAGATTGCGGTTTAAGCTTCGAGCGACAACCTTCTTGTTGCGAGCTACAATGCTCAGCATTCATCCATTGTACTGCCGAACAAATATTCAGATTTTTTTGCTATTTTGATGTTGTAAATGTTGACAAATGCTGTGACAAGAAATGGCAAAACCGTTTTGGGGTTATTTTTTGTTGTTGTTGTTTGTTTTGTTTTACAACATGTGACCGCATGAAACAGATCTTCTGGAAAAGTCCCGTGTGACCTTCCAGCTCAAAGCTGAGAGGGACTATCACATTTTCTACCAAATCTTGTCCCAGGTGAAACCTGAACTTCTTGGTAAGAAATCATGACTTGCCCAAAGAAACTTCTTCTTCTTCTTCTTCTTCTTTTTTTTTTTCATTCCATGTGACCCAATTCTAGAAATGCTGCTCATCACCAACAACCCCTACGACTACGCCTTCATCTCCCAAGGAGAGACAACCGTAGCCTCCATCAATGACTCCGAAGAGCTTCTGGCGACTGATGTGAGCTCACCACTGATTGGAGGATTGTTTTCAATTCATCAATTTAATGATTACTCCTTTGATTTGTTTTGATATTTTTCAGGAGGCCTTTGACGTGTTGGGCTTCACTCAAGAAGAGAAGAACAGCATTTATAAGTTGACCGGCGCCATCATGCACTACGGTAACATGAAGTTTAAGCAGAAGCAACGAGAAGAGCAGGCAGAAGCAGACGGCACTGAAGGTAAGAATTCATTCAGGAAATCTGTGAGCATCACCCACTTTTCCTTGACAAATTTATGTGGAATGTGGACAAATGATGGCCAAATCCAAAGATTCTCTCAGAGGAATTACATCTACTGTAGCTTCTGGTGTGTGTGTGTGTGTGTGTGTGTGTGTGTGTGTGTGTGTGTGTGTGTGTGTGTGTGTGTACACAGTGTACTTCTTATAGATGGTGTCATTATAAAAAACGGTGCACTCACGGTTCCCTTTGCCATGCACTCTTGTAACCTCCTTTGGCTTGCGCTTGATATCAAAGCATCATGAACAGAAACTCCAGAAATCCTGACGAAAGATGTCCAATGCCATGTGGACTCAAGACAGGCTTGTATGCAAATATTTTCCCGACAGAGGCTGACAAAGTTGCTTACCTGATGGGCCTGAACTCAGCTGACCTGGTCAAGGGTCTCTGTCATCCAAGAGTGAAAGTGGGAAATGAGTGGGTCACCAAGGGACAAAATGTTGCCCAGGTAAGTATTTGCGGGCAATCGCTCTTGAGGAAGGGATGGAGGTCACTTTTAGAAGTTGATCAAGTCTTTTCCAGGTGTACTATGCTGTCGGAGCTCTCTCCAAATCCGTTTATGAGAAGATGTTCCTGTGGATGGTGGTCCGTATAAACCAGTCTCTGGACACCAAGCAGCCTCGTCAATACTTCATTGGTGTTTTGGATATTGCTGGATTTGAGATCTTTGATGTGAGCTCTGTCTGGTAGTTCTCGAGACAAGATGACATTCAGTTAGTTTGTGTTCGATGAACACAATGAAGACGTGGGTGAGGAAATTCACATCGACCCGCTTTCCGTTTCAGTTCAACACCTTCGAGCAGCTGTGCATCAACTTCACCAATGAAAAACTGCAACAGTTTTTCAACCACCACATGTTTGTGCTGGAGCAGGAGGAGTACAAGAAGGAGGGCATCGAATGGACTTTCATCGACTTTGGCATGGACTTGCAGGCCTGCATTGACCTGATTGAAAAGGTGAGAGACGCTTTTTGGGAGCAGATGGGACTGATCAGACGCACAAAACTCCAATCTAATGCTCCCTCCCCCTCAGCCCATGGGCATCATGTCCATCCTTGAGGAGGAGTGCATGTTCCCCAAAGCCAGCGACGCCACCTTTAAAGCGAAGCTTTACGACAACCATTTGGGAAAATCCAGCAACTTCCAGAAGCCCAGAATCGTCAAAGGGAAAGCGGAGGCCCATTTTTCTCTTGTCCACTATGCTGGAACTGTTGATTACAATATCAACAACTGGCTGGTGAAGAACAAAGATCCCCTGAACGAGACTGTTGTTGGACTTTTCCAGAAGTCGAGCCTCAAGCTCTTGTCAATTCTATTTGCCGGGTATGCAGGATCTGATTCTGGTATGTTCAGCTTTTAGCTCAGCAAGACCGACCTTAAATGTGATTGCTTCCGGCGCGAGATGTTTAACAGCTCAGTTTTCCTCATTTAGCTCAAGAATCTGGCGGCAAGGGAAAAGGCGGCAAGAAGAAAGGTTCCTCGTTCCAAACGGTGTCCGCTTTACACAGGGTAAGACATTTCCTTTTTTTTTTTTTTTCATTTTTGAAGAGTTCTGCAGCTTCACACGTCTGCTACAGGATCACTGATTATCAAGGAACTTGAAAGACAATGCATTTCATTCCCAATAGCTCTCGTTGACAAATGAGCACAGGTAAAATCAAGGCTCATCTATCCAAGATGGCCATGGCTGCACGAGCATCTGTCACAGGATATAGACGACATCTTGTGTCGTAGACGTTAAATTCGGTACAGTTAATGGCTTGGTCGTTTAGCAGAGTGCAGAAACAAACAGCGTACTTTCAGTACACTGACACGAAAAACTAAATACCCTCCACATCTTAGCAAATGGTTCTTACACTTGACAAACATGAACTAAGGTGATGAAAACCTTGTCAAAAACTTGCAGGAGAATCTGAACAAGCTGATGGCCAACCTGAGGTCTACTCACCCCCACTTTGTGCGCTGCATCATCCCCAACGAGACCAAGACTCCTGGAGCCATGGAAAACCCGCTGGTGATGCACCAGCTGCGCTGTAACGGCGTGCTGGAAGGCATCCGGATCTGCAGAAAGGGCTTCCCCAACAGGATCCTCTACGGAGATTTCAAACAGAGGTGGCACATCAGAGTGAATTACCCATTTATGGCACGCTAACTGAATCAGTTGGATAACTGTCTCGTTTTTATTCTAGATACCGTATTCTGAACCCCAATGCAATTCCTGAAGGACAGTTCATTGACAACAAGAAAGCTGCAGAGAAACTGCTCGCCTCTCTGGATATTGACCACAACCAGTACAAGCTCGGACACACCAAGGTCTGTAGTTCATGCATTGTGGAAGAGAATATTACAGTACTTGTATATGTGTGACGGGCCACGAGAGTGGGCGGCCATATACAGCTCCACCTCGCTGTTGTATCAACACATCGCTGACACTCAGGTGGACTCCGGATGTTCTTTTTATTGCAACACAGCATGGCGGGCGCAATGCTCAAGCAGCAGTCCGTCTCGCTCGCTCTCGTGTCAGAGAAACGCAAACGGCAGCCGCGCTGCGCTGTGCCGCGGGCTGGCGCCACTCACACAATTGAACAGATGAAAAATAACAACGTCAATAACAAGACAGAGGCAAAATTGACAGGAGATTCCATAAACCACGGCGAAGCCTGGTTCGGTCTCGGACAATATCTGGGCAACAAACGAGCATTTGCTAATCACCTCAACATGTAAAAAGTTTCGGTCGACAAAAGCGTCACTTGAACAACGACACAGACACCGATGTGGGCCCAAAACAATTAATAGCTGAGCAGACCGCACAGCAGTAGAAGAAAAACACACTGACATATTAATTCCGAATTGTGAATCAATCCGGACGATCAACGAGTTGCAACTCACCGGCTACGGCGGGAAGGAGGTGCCACACTAGGGTGCCGTTGCGTCACTTCCGCCGTCATTTCATCACGTTTATGCATCACTCCGTGACATATGATTGTTGCAGATTTTTAACAATGTGCTCCAACAGGTGTTCTTTAAAGCTGGACTGCTGGGTCAGCTTGAAGAGATGCGAGATGACCGATTAGCACTCATCATCACTGGCATCCAAGCCCGCTCAAGGGGTCTTCTGGCAAGAATTGAATTCCAGAAGATTGTTGAACGAAGGTAAAATGTCAAAGCCAAACTCTATAAAAAAAAAAAAAAAACCAACGTATCAAACAATGTATTAAAAGCAATACTATCTGGCCAAATGCGAAAAGATGCATGCAAGGCTAAATGAAGACTCCAAATTGGCTCGAGAGTTGCTGTGAAAATCATTCACCAGAATATTTCTTTGCAATGACTGCAAGGGTGGTTTGCAATTAACCAACAAAACAAGAACAATACACATAGTTCAACACAGCTGAAATGACAAGTGGACATTCTTTTTTGAAAGTGGCCATGTTTTAAAATATTGAACACCGAGCAAATATATGTATACCAGTAATTTACAATGTTGATGAAATGATTTCCTTTGCAGTGCAAGTGTGCGGATGCAAGTGTGAATGGCAATCGATAATTAGCTATTGACTATTGGCAATGTTTCCGCTTGGCAACCGTTCCAATGTGCAACTCACCTTCATCTAAACTCTGCTGGGATAGGTCGAAGCGAGCCCAAGAACCAGCAAGTGATCATCATTGGAGGCTGAAAGAAAGGGTTGGGATGCACTGAACCAAGTTCTGGTCGAAGCGAGCCCAAGAACCAGCCTGTGAAGTCGACGTGCTAACCACTGGACTACCGGGCCGCCCCTGAACCAAGTTCTTACGTAAAATCAATGAGCAACTGTCGTCAACAGGGATGCGTTACTTGTGATCCAGTGGAACATCCGTGCCTTCATGGGGGTCAAGAATTGGCCTTGGATGAAGATGTTCTTCAAGATCAAACCTCTGCTCAAGTCAGCGGAAACAGAAAAGGAAATGGCCAACATGAAGGAGGAGTTTACCAAACTAAAAGAGGCATACGCCAAATCGGAAGCCCGCAAAAAGGAACTGGAAGAAAAAATGGTCACACTTCTCCAAGAGAAAAACGACTTACAGCTTCAAGTTCAGACTGTATGTCTCCCGTCAGAAATGCCAGTCACGGTAAGACTGCAGCAAGCCTCCCATCTCATGCTGATGTGAATTTGTTGACAACAGGAGCAGGATAATCTTTGCGACGCTGAGGAAAGATGCGAGGGACTGATCAAAAACAAAATCCAGATGGAAGCAAAAGCCAAAGAGTTAACTGAACGACTGGAGGATGAGGAGGAGATGAATGCTGAACTAACAGCAAAGAAGAGGAAGCTGGAGGACGAGTGCTCTGAGCTGAAGAAGGACATTGACGACTTGGAGTTAACGCTGGCTAAAGTGGAGAAGGAGAAACACGCCACGGAAAACAAGGTACAACCCAGACACAAACCCTCAAGACGATCATGCAGGGAGCTGAAAATATGACTTCCTGTGGCCAGGTGAAGAACCTGACCGATGAAATGGCAGCGTTAGATGAAATCATCGCTAAGCTGACCAAGGAGAAGAAGGCCTTGCAAGAAGCTCATCAGCAAACGCTGGATGACCTTCAGAGTGAGGAAGACAAAGTCAACACTCTGACCAAGGCCAAGTCAAAACTCGAGCAGCAAGTGGATGACGTAAGATGCAAGATGAAAGGTAATCAACCAGTCGTTTGCGCGAGCTAACCAACTTCATTGTGAATATCCCCCAACAGCTGGAAGGATCCCTGGAGCAAGAGAAAAAAGTACGAATGGACCTTGAAAGGGCAAAGCGAAAGCTGGAAGGGGACTTAAAATTAGCTCAAGAGAGTCTGATGGACCTGGAAAATGACAAGCAACAACTTGAAGAGAGGCTGAAAAAGTTAGGGGTTCCAGGATTTTTTTTATAAAAAAAAAAAGTTTGTTTCAAATTACTTTCCCACTGACTGAAATGCATTTATGTCCATTCACAGGAAAGATTTTGAAATTACCCAACTTTTGGGCAAAATAGAGGATGAGCAAGCCATGAGTGCACAACTCCAGAAAAAACTGAAGGAGTTGCAGGTATGGTCACAATCGTATCAAAATGTAGTTTCCTCCATCAATGAAAGGTCAGTTTAGGATCACAATGACCTTTTCCAAACTTGTTTGCTCTCCAAAGGACCTGGGTCAGCTTGTACTGACAATGGCGCTGTTGATTGATATTTGTTGTGTCGTCTACTGAATAAAGCAATCATAATCTGGGTCTTGAGGGTTTTTTTTGGACGGCCTTGTATGGACTCGCGTTCACATTTTGCATTTGAATGTATCGGGTATTAGGCCCGCGTCGAGGAGCTGGAGGAAGAGCTGGAGGCAGAGCGAGCCGCCCGGGCCAAGGTGGAAAAGCAGAGAGCGGACTTGGCCAGGGAGCTGGAGGAGATCAGCGAGAGGCTGGAGGAGGCCGGCGGAGCAACATCGGCCCAGATCGAGATGAACAAGAAGAGGGAGGCCGAGTTCCAGAAACTCCGCAGGGACCTGGAAGAGGCCACCCTGCAGCACGAAGCCACCGCGGCCACGCTGAGAAAGAAACAAGCCGACAGCGTTGCTGACCTGGGGGAGCAGATTGACAACTTGCAAAGAGTCAAGCAGAAACTGGAGAAGGAGAAGAGCGAACTCAGGCTGGAACTGGACGACGTCGTCTCCAACATGGAACACGTTGTCAAGTCCAAGGTAATCCAATGCGACATGTCGTATCTTTCCAAAGTGGAAGAACTATGTATTTGGCAACGATTGTTTTTCATTTTTGAATCACGCATCAGCAGCCCATTTATCATTCACCGGAAGACGAAATATTTTTCTGATCATTGCGCTTTTTACAACTCATTCGTTATGATCCATCCATCCAACCATTTTCGAATGCGTGCGGGTGTGCAAAGTCGGATTCTGTCTCCGGCCTCCCTGTGTGGAGTTTGCATGTTCTCCCCGTGCCTGCGTGGGTTTTCCCCGGGCACTCCGGTTTCCTCCCACGTTCGAGAAATCATGCATGGCAGGTTAATGGAACACTCGAAATTGTCCCGAGGCGTGAGCACGAATGGTTGTTGGTCTATGTGTTCCCTTCGATGGGCTGGCAACCGGTTGGGGGGGCTGTACATGCGTCACGCCCGCGACCCTCGTGAGGATTACCGCTTAACACCCGTGAAATACTTTGAGGACAAATGGGTCTTTTCTTCATTTCAGAGTCATTTGGAGAAAATGTGCAGGTCCCTGGAAGACCAGATGAGTGAATATAAAACAAAGGCAGAGGAGGGGCAGCGCACCATCAATGACTTCACCATGCACAAAGCCAAACTTCAAACTGAAAACGGTATCGCGTGTTGCATTCAGTTTGCGTGATCCCAAATGCACGGAGAGTATGATTGCGCTGTGAACATTAGGTGAACTCGCGAGGCAACTTGAGGAGAAGGATTCCCTGGTGTCGCAACTGACTCGAGGAAAACAATCCTACAGTCAACAAATTGAAGACTTGAAGAGGCAACTGGAAGAGGAAGTCAAGGTAGCGCATGTCCTTGTGATGAAAATAATACCGTACAAAAGTGATGGTCTCGCAACGTGAGGCACAGGGAAACGGTCGACTCGTTTTAGGCCAAGAACGCTTTAGCCCACGCCGTGCAGTCCTCTCGCCACGACTGCGACCTGCTCAGAGAGCAGTACGAGGAGGAGCAGGAGGCCAAGGCCGAACTGCAGCGCGGCATGTCCAAGGCCAACTCGGAGGTGGCTCAGTGGAGGACCAAGTATGAAACCGATGCCATCCGGAGGACCGAAGAGCTGGAGGAGGCCAAGTGAGTCAACGCTCCATCCGTTTATCCAATGGTGACACCGACAGTGTCACGGTAAACTAAGGACCACCGATGGAAATGCAGGAAGAAGCTGGCTCAGCGTCTGCAGGATGCCGAGGAGGCTGTGGAAGCAACGAATGCTAAATGTTCCTCTCTGGAGAAGACCAAACACAGACTGCAGAATGAGATCGAAGACCTCATGGTGGACGTGGAGAGGTCCAACGCCGCTGCCGCTGCTCTGGACAAGAAGCAAAGAAACTTTGACAAGGTTGAATTCATTCCATATTGGTTGCCAGTCACCGCTTTATATTCCAGGAGCACAATTGCAAAGATCTAAAAAGAGGGACGCTCTTTCAGATCTTGGCAGAGTGGAAGCAGAAATATGAGGAGTCTCAATCAGAGTTGGAAAGTTCTCAGAAGGAGGCGAGGACTTTGAGCACGGAGCTTTTCAAACTGAAGAACTCCTATGAAGAATCTCTCGAGCACTTGGAGACTCTGAAGAGAGAAAACAAGAACCTGCAAGGTCAGCTGATGTCAATCTTATCCTTCGTTTCAATCCAATATGAACATGAAGAGAACGGGTGAATTCATGTTGTGTTTCATGTGAACGCAAAGAGGAAATATCCGACCTCACCGAGCAAATTGGCGAGGCTGGAAAGAGCATCCATGAGCTTGAGAAAATACGAAAGCAGTTGGAACAGGAGAAGTCTGACATCCAAACCGCTTTGGAAGAGGCTGAGGTAGGTTGTGCGGGGCGAAAAACCCAACGCGAAATGGGATTCGGTCTGCCACATTGGTACACCAAGCACGTGCAGCGATCCCACATGATTTGAGTTTTGCAGGCCACGTTGGAGCACGAGGAAGGAAAAATTCTCCGAGCCCAGCTCGAATTCAGTCAGGTGAAGGCCGAAATTGAGCGCAAGCTGGCGGAAAAAGATGAGGAGCTGGAGCAAGCCAAGAGGAACCAACAGAGGATTGTGGACAATCTTCAAAGCGCCCTCGAGGCGGAGACTCGGAGCAGGAACGAGGCCCTTCGTTTGAAGAAGAAGATGGAGGGAGACCTCAACGAGATGGAGATTCAGCTCAGTCAGGCCAACAGGCAGGCGGCTGAGGCCCAGAAGCAACTCAAATCTGTTCACGCACATCTCAAGGTATGAACGGCCCGAAGAAAGCCGCCTTTTTAAAGTCGACTTTAACATTTGGGTTTCGTCCTCAAGGATCGCCAGCTCCAACTGGATGAGTCTCTTCGCGCTAACGATGATCTCAAAGAGAACATGGCCGTGGTGGAGAGACGCAACAACCTCATTCAAGCCGAGCTGGAGGAACTGAGGGCCGCTCTCGAGCAAACCGAAAGGAGTCGCAAACTTGCCGAGCAGGAGCTTCTGGATGTTGGCGAGAGGGTGCAGCTGCTGCACTCGCAGGTCAGTTCAAATGCGATGCGATGCCTCTGAATTTATGATTGGCCCCCTCACCCTCCCCCTGCCGTTTCAATCAGAACACCAGCCTGCTAAACCAGAAGAAGAAACTGGAAGTTGACGCCTCCCAGCTTCAGAGCGAGGTTGAAGATGCAGTGCAGGAGTGCAGGAACGCGGAAGAGAAGGCCAAGAAGGCCATCACAGATGCCGCCATGATGGCGGAGGAGCTGAAGAAAGAGCAGGACACTAGCGCCCACCTGGAGCGTATGAAGAAGAACATGGAGCAAACCATCAAAGACCTGCAGCACCGTCTGGATGAAGCTGAACAAATCGCAATGAAGGGAGGGAAGAAACAAATGCAGAAACTGGAGGCCAGGGTAAGTGCAACTCATCCTCGTGCAAACGTAAACGCTGACTACATTGGAAATATTCACGAAGAAGTCCACACGCCCCTATTCAAATGCCAGGCTTCACTTTAAAATATCATTTTTGTTTTTTCAGTTGTGTTGTCAAGGTTATAGGTGACATTACTGGTGGAAAACGTTTGGACATGATATATCTTGGTCTCATTTTTTTTTTCCCCCACCAAATCCAAGAAGCGTGTGTAGACTTTTTTGAAAATCTAGCATTCAAAATAAAGTAACCCCGCATTTCATTGTAAATAAACTTCTAAGATGCCTCTTCCACCCCCCAAAAAAATACTACTAATAATTCATATTGTCCTCCTAATAGATGAAAGAGCTTGAAAGTGAACTAGAAAGCGAACAAAGAAAGTCAAGTGATGCCATCAAGGGAGTGCGGAAGTATGAGAGACGCATCAAAGAGCTCAGCTACCAGGTAAAAGGAAACGAGTGATATGTGTAACACTGCTTGCATTCGTTTTTTTTCTCATTAATATGAAAAAGACGGGTTTGACATAGCTTTCGATATTTATTTCAGACGGAGGAGGATCGGAAGAACGTCGCCCGTCTGCAAGACCTGGTGGATAAACTCCAGCTCAAAGTGAAATCGTACAAGAGGACCGCCGAGGAGGCTGTAAGCGCTCGACAAAGACGACTTTGAAATCTTACTGTCGTGCATTCCCGCAAACAGCGGTCGCTGCCAGAAAGCCGAACGCAAACAAAGTTCGAGCGAGTCTTCAACGACGACCGCTTGTTTTCGGAAATTCCTAGTCCCACTTCAAATGCGCCGGTCATCGCAATGTCGCGCGCGTGTGTGCAGGAGGAACAAGCCAACAGCAACATGGTCAAGTTCCGCAAGATTCAGCACGAGCTTGATGAAGCAGAGGAGAGAGCCGACATGGCCGAGTCTCAGGTCAACAAGCTGCGTGCCAAGAGTCGCGACGTTGGCCCAAAGGTCGGTTTGGGACGTTTTGCCTTCAATGTATTCATGATTGTGTTCAATAGAACGCCGCCATCTTACTTACGCCGTGTATTCCAAATGAAAGCAGGTGTCGCGACAGTCGACCGAACGCCTGTCCTGAATTCTACCTTGGCGCTTTCAGTGTCTGCCAAATTTGGTGGAAATGCATGCATCCATCCAGCCGTCCATGATCCGAGCCCGACGAGGATCACGGGCGTGTGCTGGAATCAATCCCTGCGATCAGGAATTGGGGAAAATCCGTCCTTCCTCTCACGAGGTGATCGTTTGGACGATCCTAGGAAAACAATTTGAAAGCTCACGTCTAAAACCTTCGACAGTATCATTTCATTGAAAAAAAGGCAAACCTCAATTCGAAGAAGCTGCGATCGGCTGGCAACCAGTTCAGTCCGCGGTACGCAGCCTCCTGCCAGAAGACACCTGAGAAAGTCTCCGGCACGCCCGCGACCCTCGTGAGGAGAAGCGGATTAGAAGATGGATGGATGGATGGAAATTCAAAGAAAATTCTCCGACTCACCTTGTCTTTTTTTTCCTGTCATTGCAGAAAGGACAGAATGAAGAATGAGACTCTCGGATCATCTTGTTGCCTCCGAGTCACCAACGGCCCGACTGCGAGTGATTCCCTAAGCGTGTTCAGTAGAATAAAGTGACCTGCATCCCACACTGTGCTTTGCCTTTTTTTT
>NW_017805743.1:0-846 GCF_001891065.2 Hippocampus comes
GCCGCGCCCATGCTTGCTGCAGACCTATTGTGGGATTAGCGATGTGCACAGAACGGATCGTTCTAACACAGGGGTCCCCAACCGCCGGTCCGCAGACCGGTACCGCTCCGCCGGGCATTTGGTACCGGGCCGCACAGAAAGAACTTGCCTTAATTCCGTTGTATTTATTTCAGAATACGAATGATGTTTTATTTTGAAAAACTACCGGATTCTCCGTTACATCGTCTGTCTTACGATTGACACACGTCAAGCCACGCTTCTCCTTCACGTGACCGATTACTTCAAAACAAAATGCGGGAGCTCCCAAAATGAGTAAAAAAAAAAACTGCTGGAGATCGCAAATGACGGCGGCCTTAAAAGTACGTTCGAGACAACTGGATTAAAGTTATGGCTGAATACTCTGAGATGGCCACAATAGACTGTTGCTATTTCCGACATCCTACCTGTGTGAGGCGGGGGTTTTCTGCAGCAACTTCGATGAAAACAAAATTACGAAGTAGACTGGACATAAACCACACACTTGAGGTGTTATTGTCTCCTATTACCCGGAGATGGGACCGTCTGGTTGCAGAAAATCAAGCTCGGTGCCGTGGTGAGTCGTCATTTTCATGCACTTTGAATTTGCGTTGTATCGTATTTTGAAGGCATTAAACATTGCCATAGCAAACGGAGTGTTGCGGCCAGATTAGACGCTCCTTGTGTTTATTATTATATTTCGAAAACGCCACAGTTTTCATGCAGCTCATACCATATTATTTTGTTGTATTATTTCCGCCACACCTTAAATGCCGGTCCCTGAAAATATTGTCTGACATAAACCGGTCCGTGGGGCAAAAAAGGTTGGGG
>NW_017805743.1:1095-22820 GCF_001891065.2 Hippocampus comes
GTCTTTCCAAAGACCCGACTACATGTACAAACACACACAAATGTTTTTTTTTTCTCCTCACCACCTTTCGGATCTCAATGGGATGAGTCCTAGATCTACCGGTAGATCAGGATCGACGTAATGGGCACTCCTGGACTACGCCTCGAACTGACGTCCAAAAACGTTTATTCGTGGAACACCGTGAAAACTAAAAGACATTTCAACACCAACAATCAATAATCTGTTTAACAAGACATGAAACAAACGTACCATGTGCACCTTGTTCAACCGAAAGTAGATTAACTAAAATCAAGTCGATCAAACAGTCACGTTTTGTCTCTCCCTTGCCATCTTTCTTTCTGGATCTCTCTCTCTCCCTCTCTTATTCCTTCGCAATCCGCCACACGTGACCCTGAACCGGAAATGGTCATCGAGAAAACATCCGTTTTCTGCCATCTGCTGGTCATGGTTTGTCATTGCAGCCTTCTGAAGAAACCCACATTATTTATTTTTACCCCACAAGAGAGACCGATTTGAACGTGCATGGCCATTTCGATCACTGCCGTCTGTTGGTCAAGAGTTGCCATTGCAACCTTCTGAAAGAAGAACGTACTATTTGCTCTTACCCTCGAAAATCAGTCGGAACACAAAATGCCTCGCCCCCGTGAAGATAATTGTGGCACATTTGGTGGATTTTTTTGATTTCAGAACACAAAAAACGTGACAATTCGTTCACAACGGTCGTTTTTCACCACTGTTTATCCCTTGTTTTTGGATCTTGTTCACTCTCAATTGCAAGAAGGGCCCCATTGGGACGTCAACGGCAAAAGTCGATTACTGGCCTTTTGTGGTCACCGTTTTTCATTGCACCCTATTGAAAAAGATAACCATATTATTGTTTACTCTCGAAAAATCATTAGGAAAAAAAATGGCCACCCTGTGAAGATAATTTTGTGACATTTGATGGATTTTTTAAAATTTTTGAATCCCAGAAACATTGCAATTAATTGACAACGGTCGCTCTTCACCACTGTTTCCACCTAAATTGGATCTTCTTCACTCTCAATTGCGAGAAGAGCCCCAGTGGGACGCGCACAATAAAAGTCCATCACTGCCCTCTTTTGGTCATAATTTGTCATTACAACCTTCTTAAAGTATCCCACCTTCCTTTATTTCTTACCCTGAAAAGTCGATCACTGCCGTCTGTTGGTCACAGTTTTTCATTGCAAACCTCTTCAAGATGATCACATTAGTTCTTATTTCCCTAAAAATCAGCAGGAGCACAAAATGGACACCTTGTGACTTTTGAAGGATTTCTTAAAATTCCTGAACAAAAACATAATTACAATTAATTAACAGAGGTCGTTCTTCCCCGCTGTTTCCACCTCGTGTATGGAACATTCTTCGCTCTAAATTGCGAGAGGCCCATTGGGACGTGCACGGCAGAAGTACTTCACTGCCCTTTGCTGGTCATCGTCTGTCATTGCAACATCCTTGAAGAATACCACACGATTTCTGATGACAATCGAAAAATCAGCAGGAAAACAAAATGGCCCCCCTGGGAAGATAATTTGGTCACATTTGGTGGGTTTTTTTGATTTCAGAACACAACAACGTGACAATTCGTTTTACACCACTGTTCATACCTTGTTTTTGGATCTTGTTCACTCTCATTTGCGAGAAGGGCCCCATTGGGACATCAACGGCAAAAGTAGATTTCTGGCCTTTTGTGGTCACAGTTTTACATTGCACCCTTTTGAAAAAGATGACCATATTATTTATGACCCTCGAAAAATCATTCGGAACATAAAATGGCCAGCCTGTGAAGATAATTTTGTGACATTTGATGGATTTTTTTGAATTTCTGAATGCCAGAAATTTTGCTATTCATTCACAACGTTCACTCTTTACCACTGTTTCCACCTTGTTTGGATCTTCTTTGCTCTCGACTGCGAGAAGAGCCCCGGTGGAACGCGCACAATAAAAGTCCATCACTGCCCGCTTTTGGTCAATATTTGTCATTACAACTTTCTAAAAGAATACCACCTTCCTTTATTTCTTACCCTGAAAAGTCGATCACTTCCGTCTGTTGGTCACAGTTTGTCATTGCAAACCTCTTCAAGATGATCATATTAGTTCTTATTTCCCTAAAAATCAGCAGGAACACAAAATGGCCACCCTGTGACTTGACGGATTTCTTAAAATTTCTCAACAAATACATAATTACAATTAATTCACAGAGGTCGTTCTTCCCCGCTGTTTCCACCTAGTGTATGGACCTTCTTCGCTCTCAGTTGCGAGAGGCCAATTGGGACGTGTACCGCAGAAGACCGTCACTGCCCTCTGCTGGTCATAGTTTGTCATTGCAAATTCCTTGAAGAATTCCACACGATTTCTGATGACAATCGAAAAATTGGCAGGAACACAAAATGGCCCCACTGGGAAGATAATTTGGTCATATTTGGTGGATTGTTTTGATTTCAGAACACAAAAAACGTGACAATTCGTTCACAACGGTCGTTTTTCACCACTGTTTTTTTCCTTATTTTTGGATCCTGTTCACTCTCAATTGCGAAAAGGGCCCCAGTGAGACGTCAACGGCAAAAGTCGATTACTGGACTTTTGTGGTCACAGTTGTTCACTGCATCCTTTTGAAAAAGATGAACATATTATTTATGACCCTCGAAAAATCATCAGGAACACAAAATGGCCAGCCTGTGAAGATAATTTTGTGACATTTGATGGATTTTTTTTAAATTTCTGAATCCCAGAAATATTGCGATTAATTCACAACGTTCGCTCTTCACCACGGTTTCCACGTTGTTTGGATCTTCTTCGCTCTCGATTGCGAGAAGTGCCCAGGTGAAACGCACACAAAAGTCCATCACTGCCCTCTTTTGGTCATAATTTGTCATTACAACCTTCTAAAAATATACCACCTTCCTTTATTTCTTACCCTTAAAAGTCGATCACTGCCGTCTGTTGGTCACATTTTGTCATTGCAAATCTCTTCAAGATGATCAAATTAGTTCTTATTTCGCTTAAAATCAGCAGGAACACAAAATGGCCACCCTGTGACTTTTGACGGATTTCTTAAAATTTCTTCACAACAACAAATAATTACAATTCATTCACAGAGGTCGTTCTTCCCCCCTGTTTACACCTAGTGTGTGGGCCTTCTTCACTCTCAGTTATGAGAGGCCCATTGGGACGTGCACGGCAGATATCCGTCACTTCCCTCTGCTGGTCCTAGTTTGTCATTGCATCATCCTTGAAGAATGCCACAAGATTTCTGATGAAAATCGAAAAATCAGCAGGAACACAAAATGGCCGCTCTGGGAAGATAATTTGGTCACATTTGGTGGATTTTTTTGATTTCAGAACACAAAAAAACGTGACAATTAGTTCACAACGGTCATTTTTTCACGACTCTTTATACCTTGTTTTTGGATCTTGTTCGCTCTCAATTGCGAGAAGGGCCCCATTGGGACGTCATCGGCAAAAGTCAATTACTGGCCTTTTGTGGTCACAATTTTTCATTGCACCCTGTTGAAAAACATGACCATATGATTTATTACCCTCAAAAAATGATCAGGAACACAAAATGGCAATCCTGTGAAGATAATTTTGTGACAGTTGATGGATTTTTTCACCACGCACACTCGCGATGTCCAGAAATTAACGGGTGCCGCCGGCTTGGACCCGCTGCGAAACAAAAAAAGGCCCAAAGTGCCGACATTTGCAAGCAAGGCCTGAAAAACCTCGCCGTGTAACTCCCGTTGTCTGTCAAACGTTGCCTCGGCAACGCGCAGCTTTCTCGAAGTTAACCGATCCACTCCCCTTGCCGTTTTTAATTTTTTGTAGGGCCCAGATTGGCGCAGATTAAAAGTAAGAGCTGAAAAAAAAATCACCGCGCAACTCGCAATGTCCGGAAATTAACGGGTGCCGCCGGCTTGGTACCGCTGTCGCTGCGCGGAGCAAAAAAAGGTCCAAAGTGCCGGGATTTGCAAGCAAGGCCTAAAAAACCTCGCGTGTCTCTCGCGTTGTCTGTCAAACGTTGCCTCAACAACGCGTAGCTGTCTGGAAGTGAACCGATCCGCTCCCCTTGCCGTTTTGCATTTTTTGTAGGGCCCAGAGAAGCGCAGATTAAAAGTAAGAGCTGAGAAAAATCACCGCGCACACTCGTGATGTACGGAAAATAACGGGTGCCGCCGGCTTGGTCCCACTGTCGCTGCGCGAAGCAAAAAAGGGCCCAAAGTGCTGGGATTTGCAAGCAAGGCCTGAAAAACCTCGCGTGTCTCTCGCGTTGTCTGTCAAACGTTGCCTCAGCAACGCGCAGCAGTCTGGAAGTGAACCGATCCGCTCCCCTTGCCGTTTGGGATTTTTTGTAGGGCCCAGAGAGGTGCGGATTGAAAGTAAGAGCTGAAAAAAGTCACCACGGACACTCGCAATGTCCGGAAATTAACTGGTGCCTCCGGCTTGGTCCCGCTGTCGCGGTGCGAAGCAAAAATAGGCTCGGAGTGCCGGGATTTGCAACCAAGGCCTGAAAAACCTCCCGTGTCGCTCCTGTCGTCTGTTAAGCGTTGCCTCGGCAACGCGCTGCTTTCTCGAAGTGAACTGATCCACTCCCCTTGCCGTTTTTAATTTTTTGTAGGGCCCAGAGAGGCGCGGATTAAAAGTAAGGGTGACAAAAAATCACCGCGCACACTCGCGATTTCCAGAAATTAACGTGTGCCGCCGGCGTAGTCCCGCTGTCACTGCGAAGCAAAAAAAGGCCCAAAGTGCCGGGATTTGCAAGCAAGGCCTGAAAAACCTCGCCGTGTCGCTTGCGTTGTCTGTCAAACGTTGCCTCGGCAAATCGCAGCTGTCTGGAAGTGAACTGATTGACTCCCCTTGCCGTTTTTAATTTTTAGTAGCGCCCAGAGAGGCGCGGATAAAAAGTAAGAGTTGAAAAAAATCACCGCGCACACTCGCAGTGTCCAGAAATTATCAGGTGCCGCCGGCTTGGCCCTGCTGTCACCGCGAAGCAAAAAACGGCCCAAAGTGCCGGGATGTGCAAGCAAGGCCTGAGCCGTGTCGCTTGTCTGTCAAACGTTGCCTCGGCAACGCGCAGCTTTCTCGAAGTGAACCGAGAGACTGCCTTTGCCGTTTTTAATTTTTTGTAGGCCCCAGACATGCGCGGATTAGAAGTAAGAGCTGAAAAAAAATCACCGCACACACTCGCAATGTCCAGACGTTAACGGGTGCCGCCGGCTTTGACCCGCTATTGCAGCGCAACGCAAGAAAAGGCCCAAAGTCCCGGGATTTGCAAGCAAGGCCTGAAAAACCTCACCGTGTCGCTTGCGTTGTCTGTCCAACATTGCCTCGGAAACGCCCAGCTGCCTGGAAGTGAACCGATCGCTCCCCTTGCCGTTTTTGATTTTTTGTCGGGCCCAGAGAGGCGCGGATTAAAAGTAAGAGTGAAAAAATCACCGCGCACACTCGCGATGTCCAGAAATTAAGGGGTGCCACCGGCATTACCCGCCCTCGCGGCGCGAAGCAAGAAAAGGCCCAAAGTGCCGGGATTTGCAAGCAAGGTTTAAAAAACCTCGCCGTGTCGCTCCCGTTGTCTGTCAAACGTTCCTTCGGCAACGCGCAGCTGTCTGGAAGTGAACCGAGAGACACCCTTAGCTGTTTTTAATTTTTTGTAGGGCCCAGAAAGGCGCGGATTAAAAGGAAGAGCTGAAAATAATGACCGCGCACACTCGCAAAGTCCAGAAATTAATGGGTGCCGCTGGCTTGGTCCCGCTGTCGCTGCGAAGCAAAAAAAGGCTCGGAGTACCGGGATTTGCAAGCAAGGCCTGAAATACCTCGCCGTGTCGCTCCCGTTGTCTGTCAAACGTTGCCTCGGCAACGCGCAGCTGTCTGGAAGTGAATCGATTGACTCCCCTTGCCGTTTTTAATTTTTAGTAGGGCCCAGAGAGGCGCAGATAAAAAGTAAGAGTTGAAAAAAATCACCGCGCACACTCGCGATGTCCAGAAATTAACGGGTGCCACCGGCATTACCCGCTGTCGCGGCGCGAAGCAAAAAAAGGCCCAAAGTGCTGGGATTTGCAAGCAAGGTCTGAAAAACCTCGCCGTGTCACTCCCGTTGTCTGTCAAACGTTGCTTCGGCAACGCGCAGCTGTCTGGAAGTGAACCGAGAGACACCCTTTGCCGTTTTTAAATTTTTGTAGGGCCCAGAGAGGCGCGGATTAAAAGTAAGAGTTGAAAAAAATCACCGCGCCCACTCGCAATGTCCAGAAATTAACGGGTGCCGCCGGCTTGGTCCCGCTGTCGCTGCGAAGGAAAAAAAGGCTCGGAGTGTCGGGATTTGCAAGCAAGGCCTGAAAAACCTCGCTGTGTCACTCCCGTTGTCTGTCAAACGTTGCCGAGGCAATGCGCAGCTTTCTCGAAGTGAACCGATCGACTCCCTTTGCCGTTTTTTAATTTTTTTTATGGCCCAGGGAGGCACGGATTAAAAGTAAGAGCTGAAAAAATATCACCGCGCACACTTGCAATGTCCAGAAATTAACGAGTGCCGCCGGCTTGGTCGCGCTGTAACTGCTGATGTGTCGGCCCAGAGCCGGACCCACGCCTCCTCCTGGAGACCAGGGTCGCGCCGAGGCTTTCCGCCTCTTCCCGGGCGGACGGCCGAGGGATCAGGACGGCCGACACAAGGAAGAAAACTGACGTTCCTTTGTTGAGCCGCAGACCGGGGGACACACCAGAAGTTTCTTTGAGCTTGATGCCGGGATTGTTCAAAAACCAAGTACAAAACTCAGTCCAGAGGCCAAGGTGCAGGCTGGTCACAAACGAGTTTTATTCAATGAAAAAACCCGGAGAGGTACGGATGTGCATATCGGAAAACTCTGAATTTCTCCAAAGTTAAACGCAGGTTTTATAGCATTATGAGGGGCCCTCCCCGCTGATTTCATTGGGTAGTTTCTTGATCATTTATCAACTCTAATAGTATCATAATGCGTTGTGTGATTCTGATTGGCTGTGGCCTTCTTCGTTAGCTAGTTTGTAAAGGTATCTATAAATTACTTCATGTCTTGGTTCTGAATTATAATGGTGTCACAATAGCTCTTTATTTTTAAAATATAATGGGGGCCCCTGCCGGGTATTTTTGTGAATGCATGTGTGTTTCAAATATTACCGTGTCCTTGTAGTCATGGCAACTCAATTCGTGCAGTCTTTAGATTTGATTGTGTCTTCGTTGGCTTGGCAGCAGAATGCATCCTTGCCGATCTAATGAAGACCGTTGCAAATGGATTAGCAAGTATCGTCATACATTCGGTTCTTTCCCTACATATTCTTTGACATGTAATTGGCTAACAAGTGTCGTCAATATACAATTTACTTCTTGCTTTTGGCCTACATGTTTCTCTGTTTGACAACCATACGCCCTTTCTCCTGCTATCTACGATTAGCTAACGTAGTTCCATAGAAATGGTACAATGCTAGTAAAAAATAGACTACATATCAATGCTAATTGACAGCCATTCACGCTTTTCTCCATTGACTACGATTAGCTGACGTAATTCCATGAAGTTAGTATAATACTAATAGAAAACAGACACGACATATCCCCCCTTTCATTATGTAACCACACATCATGAACGAAATTACATATCCCCCCTTTCATGATGTAACCACACATCATGAACCGAAATGACCTAAGTCACAAAAAGTTCACAAAATGGAGAACACACCATGAACACGGTATGCACATGCTAAGTAACTAAAAAGTTAGTTTTGAACCAGCATGGATCCAATGTGTACAATCGCTTTGTAAAACGCTGGGGAAGATTGCCGCACGACTTAGGTCCATTACATACCTAGGTCGCCTAACACAGACCGACATTTGCCAGGCCTGGCTTAGCCGTGCCAGGCGGCCATAAACTTAGTGGTCTTCAAAAAACACAATATCAATGTAGGTTATAATGGATATATGATAAATCGTGAGTTAAAGTTCGCAATTATAAGCAATTCATTATCAGTGAAGCGGTTAATAAGCAGAATTAAGCAACTATCACACAACTACAACTGATAGCACACTGTGGGATTAACTACGTGGCTATCACAATTCGCGCATAGCAAGATTATATAATTCACACAGCACATAAATTGAATATGATAATGAAGTGGAGATGTCTTCTCATGTCCAGACGAGGGGAGGACATGCAGGTGAGACGGGGTTGGGAAAACTGCTCCAAGCTGCCTGGGATTATTGTGCCCATAAGAACAGCTGTAGTTGTTGGCTAGGTTGAAAGGGGATTATTGTGCCCCTTGAAGCAGCCGTGGGCGATGTCGCGTCGACCGCAGCTTAAGCAGTGGGAAAGGTAGTTTTTAGAGTCACGGGAGGGTATGGGGAAGATGCAAGGGGACAACTTTTGAAGGATGTCAATGGGGCTGGGCTCACGGTGGTGACATTGATGGGGCTCCCATTTCCATGGCGCGACGAATGGCGGCCCTCCGAAGCCTGGTGCGGCTTTTCACCAAGCCTGCTCTCAGGATAGTGAACAGCTCTCTGGTGTCAGCTGACACCAATCTGGTGAGATGCCGATACTCGGTGGGAGTGAAGTCGGCCAGCTGCTCCACTGTGATGGAGGTGCATCCTCGTCCCAGGGATGGGAAGAAGGCATTGCCAGGCAGACGAAGCCGGTGTTGACGCCATGATCGCCGGCCGGGAGCTGGTTCAGGGGGAGGGTTGCCCACACTGCCGTAGATGGCTTGGGCCAGGAAGGCGGTCCACGATGAGCCGGCCGAAGTGAGTGGGGGAGGAAGATGATGGATCAAGTGAGGCTGGGGAGCGTAGAGTGGCGGCACATAGGTGGGCGGAGCGAGTGATGGTTGAATCAGCCTGGAGAACGTCATGGGGTAGCCCGGGGGTCTCACTCGTGGTCCCATCATCTCTGGGTGAGCACCGACAGGAGCCGGTCCAAGCGCCTCCGCAGGTGAGGGCGGGGGCGGTCCCGGAGGTGTACGTGGGCCCACAGGTGGTCCGGCCCTCCCCTGGTCAGCAGGGTTCTCCCTGTCAGGTGGCCCATTAGGGAGATTCTGCCACCAAGTACAATGGCTCTCTGCCATGGTTCAGTCCCTGCTCAAGGGCAAGAAACAGAGCAGAAGAGTCAACAAGCCAACGCCACTCTCCCTGCTGTCTCTGAACTTCATTCAGGCCCTCTCTCCTCAGTGCTCCAGTAATAGCCTCACATCCCTTACGGACAATGATTTCATGGGTCGAAAAAAGGAGGTCTTGTCTCAATCGGACGGTCATAACCTCTGTCAGGGCTCGAGTTGTCAGATTTTTTTGTTCCCTGCAGGGTAGTCAGACGGTAGTTGTACCAAATCGTGACATACCATGCCTGTATTTGTCGGCCTCTTTTTAAAGCGTAAGTTTGTTTTGACCATTGCCAAGGGTGGGTTCTTAATTCCGAAACCGTTATTTCAAATGGTGGGGGGCCGATGGGAACACAAGGGGAGTCAATCGATTTTTTAGTGGAAGTTATGTAAGTCTTTGAAAGCTCGAATGGGAATGGTCCGAATGGTAGCATGCATAGAATTATTTGCAGGTCCCCATTAAAGGCTCTTTCCCCCCTTGATCGTTTCTTTCCTCTTCTGCGACAGTTACTTTTGGGTTTGCTATCCATGTTTATACTATTTCTTTCATCTCCATGTCCTCGTACAAAAGGCTTTCGTCCGGGTCGCACATATAGGTATTGGTTGCCGAGGCGTGTCGGCCGATGGATCTGCTGCGGATGACAACTGGGAATTGACCTATTGCCGTGATGGCCTTTCCCACCATCATTTTCACGAGGGGGAAGATACAGCAGGTAGTAACTAACGCCACTAACAGAAAAAGGCCTAGTACAATTGCAATGAGCGACAGAACTTTCCTAAAAGTCATCCCTTCGAACCATTTGAACAGCTTGTCCAGCCACTGGGGCTTCGTGTTCCAGTTGGAACTCTTCACATGTTCATCCCTCATTGCTTTTATTTGTTTCAGTATCTTTGTCAAGTTACCTGCTTCTCCCGTATGTATGGGTATCACAGTACAACATTGGTCTCCCACCATACTGCACATGCCCTGGTCTTCTGCCAACAGTGTATCTAGCGCGAACCTATTTTGTAGTGCCATCAGAGAGGTGGCATGTAGCTGCTCGGTCATGTGGTTTACTGCTGACAGCGTCCAGTTCATAAATCGTTGCTGATCATACCATAAGTAGTTTACCCATCTGCTGTTGCGCGCTATGTATTGGGAATTGATTATTGGTCCTGCATACGGGATCCACCCCGTACCCTGACCTGCTTTGATCCATTGTTCTGATATAGCTGAATGCTCTTCCGGTACCCCCATGAGGTTTTGATCCCAAGTAATGTATATATCATAGGGCTGTTCAATCGTATTTGATAATGTGGCCCCTCTAGTTGGTCTTTTCCGTTTGGTAAGGGTAGAGTAAGCATATACCGACACTTGCCCAGTCACCATTACTGGGGCACATACTCCTTTGTACCCATATGGGACGGTGACTCTTATTTTGTCTTCATCATCGCATAACCAAAAAATATTGGCTAACGGCTCACAGGAGCCTATTCTTGGAAGTGCGGTGAATGTGTCAAGGTAGTCACCTTCTACAAATGTCAATGCTCCTCCGTTTTCTGCTACTTGAGCGCACTGTATTGGGGAAGAAGAGGTGGTGTTAATCCGATCATAGGACGAAGTATAATTTACGCCTCGCGGATCGGTTACTGTTGCATTGAATGTATACTTTAACACGGGGTAGCCCGGTACTTTAGTTCTGTTGCTATACCATAAGTCACAGAGCTCTATCCCGAAGGCGATGCATACAGGGTGGACCATGTTTCGTTTAATTCGTGAAATGGGAGGAATGAGCAAGGTTTCGCCAGGAGGCAATCTGCGGGGGCATTGATACTTTTTTGAAACCCACGTGGGATCTACACCGGCGGCCCGCCATAGAACACACGTTGCAAAACACATACCCGTCCCGCACCCACGTCTTTCAAGCCCTGGCAATGGCCTTACTTCTGGCAAGCGTTTGCGGTTGGAGCAGGTGATGCAATCTTGCTTGCTCACCTGCATAGCGGAATACTTCATCCATTGAAAAAACATTTTCTTTTCGGCCTAGGATAGCGGTGGTTAGTTTGGTTTTGCTACCGAGAGGTCGGGTGTTTGTCGCACGCTTCCCTCGCCTCTTAATCACTCTCATGAGGCCTTCGGCTTGCTTCAGAGACATGTCAATGAGTGCTCGAGTGTTTTTAGGGTGACAGTGTGTGCCGTTGCATCTCATCTTGAGTGCGACTGGGCCTAAATCATTACATTGGCTAGTCATGGCTTGTAATGCCACATTTCCGTAGGTCAGTCCAGTAACTATGGCACGCTGGCCTGTGGCTGTACTTATGTAAGTTAGATCCATGTTAGCGAGATTCCCTAATTTTCCCTGTGACGCGGCTACTAGGCCTGCAGCTAGGGCGCAAGCGGCCAACCATTTCTCTTTGTCTTCATATTTCTGGGTCAGGCTGAGGAATAAGAGCGCTAGGGTCATCAGGGCTATCAACAAGGTCGTGGAGAGTAGGCAGATATTCCTGCCATTGCTGAAAGGAGTCCCAGTCAATCGTGTGGAATGGGTTACTGTCATTTTGATCTGGGTTAGGTCCCCTAAGGTCTGCTGATTCAGACCCTGACCCCCCTTCTCCCCCTCCCTCGGGGTAGCTGTAACAGTTTCACTTTTATTCCCCTCGGGAGAGGCTGTGGGGCCTCCTTCTGCTTCGTCGGGGATAGACCGCTCATCTTCTTCTTCCGATGGGTTGCTAGCCTGGTCTGGGCTCGGCTGTGGGGCCGGAGAACAACTGCTTGGGGTGTCGTTACCTTCTCGCGCTAATCTTTGAGACCGCCGTGGATATGGCGGGAACTGGCCTTGCTCGGGTGTGGGCGTCCGTGATCTGGCCCCTTCCTGCGGGGTGGCGTAGTCACCCCTGGCCAGTCCGGGCTGTTCTCTTCCGGACTCTCCTGGTCTCGGTGCCGGGCAGCAGTGGTTGAGATGAAACCAAACTGATTTACCTTGTACTTTGACTGATGTTGGTGTGGCAAGGATGAGTTTGAATGGGCCTTCACGCCGTGTCTCGTTCCACTTTCGCCTGAAGGTCCGGACGTATACCCAATCACCCAGTACCACTTTCAGCACCTCTGGATTGATTTCGGCTTCCCGATCCTCCGCGGTTTCTATCACCTGTTGAGAGATGGCCTTGTGTATTCGAGTTAAATGGTGCATGTAAGACGCTAGTTCTCTTTCGCATTGTTCTAGGGGTGGCCCTGCATAGGGACCCCGTAGGTAGGGCACTGGCATCCGTCTACCGGTCATCATTTCATGCGGGGTCAGGGGGGTTACACGGTTAGCTTGTGACCTCATAGACAACAATGCCAGCGGCAGTGCATCCAACCAGTTCAACTTACTGGTGGCACTTGCTTTTATTTTAGCCAATTTTGCTTTTAGTGTGCCATTGGCACGTTCCACAATGCCTTGGGACTGTGGGTGATAAACACATCCAAATTTTTGTTCTATTCCTAGCATTTTTAGTGTTATTTTAGTTATGTTCGCACCAAATGCTGTCCCATTGTCTGAACTGATAGTGTCCGGTATCCCAAACCTGGGGAAAACCTCTCTGCATAGATACTTAGCTACGAGGTAGCATCTGGGCTTCTTGTAGGCACTGCTTCAATCCATCGACTGAATCTGTCTATAATTACCAAGATGTATTTGTACCCATTCACACGTTCAAACATATCTATATGATCGATTATCAAATGTCTGAATGGACCTTCTGGTATGGGTATGTGACCCATTGGCGCAGAAAACCCTTTCCGTACGTTAAGTTGCGCACAAACTATGCACTCATTTAGGGTTCTGTCAACTGTAGCTGCCAAATAAGGTGACCACCATACTGCTCTTAGTTTGCGTAGCACCTCCCCCCTATGCGAATGGTCTTGACCATGCGCATTCAAAACAGCAATCTTCATCAGAGAAAGAGGCAGCACAAAGTGGCCAAGAGGGCTACGCCACAGGTCCTTCTGTGGGCCCTCATCCCTACATTTAGTGGCGCCTCGTTGTCGCCACACAGAAGTCTCATATGTGCCGGCGACTTTCTGGGCATCAATCAGGGAAGCCAGCGTAGTCAGCGGCTCACAATCGCTAGCAACTAACAATGGGGCCATGGTGCCCATGGACGTCACAATTTTTGCTGCTTCATCTGCATGATTATTGCCCTGGGCTATCAATGAATCATTCTTCTGATGACCTGCACATTTACTAATAGCTAGAGCGGATGGAAGGGTCATAGCATGCAGGAGGGCGGCAAGAGCGTCAGCATGGACTACTGGCGTGCCATCGGCTCTCTTAAAGCCTCTTTGTTGCCAGATTTTACCATTGACGTGGCACACACCACAGGCATAAGCGGAGTCCGTATATACATTCAAGCGCTTACCTCGGGCCAGCTGGCATGCCGTGGTTAACGCTATTACTTCGGCCAGTTGAGCGGAGCAGGGCTGCGGAATCTTTTCTGCTTGAACCATGGAAAAGGTGTTATCTGCGTGCAATTGAACTACCGAGAAGCCCACATGGTTACCTGTAACATCTTTGAAGCAAGAGCCATCAACGAAATATGTGAGATCAGCAACGATCGGTTCATTATTCAGATTCAGATTCAGATTCAGAAAACTTTATTCATCCCCATGGGGTAATTGGACTTAACAGGCACGCTCTGCACAAGAAACATGAAAAACAAAGACGAACATGGGATACAGTGCGAAGGGCCTGTCGGTACTCGCCGTAAGTACAGCGCCCCGAGATCTTAGTTGAGAAAAGTAAACACTAGGGAAGGAGGGGATAAAAAAACCATGCTCGAACAATCTGTGGAGGTCATCCCTCAGCTTCAGAAACTCGTCAGTGGAGTGAATGCACTTGTGCGATGCCTCTGAATCAGGGATGACCATACGCGTAGCTGGATTGACAGTATTACAGCGCAGGATGGTCAGTTCTGGTGCCGACAGGATGACTTCATAGCCAGTTCGCCTGGCTTGGGTCAAGACGAAACGCGGGCTAGTCAACAAAGCATGCAATTGGTGCGAGGTGAACAAGGACACTGGGTGGCCCATCGTCACTGAGGCTGCTTTCTGAAAAGCAAACACCGCTGCGGCCAAGCCTTGATAACAGGGAGGCAGGCTGGCCTCGACATTGTCTAGTTTAGTGCTGTAGTAAGCTAAGGGCTGCTTACCAATTGGAATGTCTTGCATTAACACAGCACACGCAAATCCTTCTTTTTCAGCAACATATAAAAGAAATGGTTGAGAATAATCTGGGTTCCCCAACGCCGGAGCGTTTTGGAGATCATGTTTCAGCGTCAAGAAATTATGCAGGGCTTTGTTATTCCATTGCAGGACAGCGGAAGTCTGAGCTTGTCCCACAGCGCGAATCATGGCACGCAATGGGGCCGTTTTTACTACATAGTCACAAACCCACGCTCTGCTATGTCCCGCCATCCCCAAAAAGGACAACATTTGGCCTACCGTTTGTGGCTGAGGAATATTAGCAATGGCTTCTAAGTGGGCATCAGCAATTTTCCGCACGCTGCCACTAAGTTTTTTTTCCCATGTAGTCTACTTCCTCCTTGCAAAATTGAAGTTTGTCTCTGCTGACCTTGTGTCCTCCTTTTTCCAATGCTAATAGCACACCAATGGAATCTCGTTCACAACCGTCTTTAGTCGTGCTAACGATTAAAATGTCTTCCATGTATTGGATTATGGTGCTATCTACATCCAGATGACCTAAATCCTCAGCGAGGACTCTATTAAAAATTGTGGGGCTATCAACGTAGCCTTGGGGTAGTCGTATGTATGTGTATTGCTGGCCCTCGTAGGTGAACGCAAACAAATACTGCGAATCTGGATGTAGCGGCACACTAAAAAACGCTGAGCACAGGTCAATCACCGTATACCACCGGGCGTCGGGCGGAATGTTTGAAAGCAAGGTATGAGGATCAGGTACAACAGGAGTTTCGGCTTCAACGATGGCATTTATGGGGCGCAAGTCATGCACTAATCGATAGTCAGGTGATCGCGGCTTTGGGACCGGGAAAATTGTGGTGTTGCAGGGGCTCTGAGTTTTTATCAGAACTCCTGCAGCAACCAGACCTTCGATAGTGGGCTTAATTCTTTTGGCAGCTTGCGGTTTCAGGGGGTACTGATTTTTCCGGGGGAGAATCACATTGGGCTTAAGTGTAATTTGAATGGGTTGTGCAGATTTAACAAAACCGACATCTGTTTTGTGTTGAGACCATAATCACAAGGGTATTTGAGCGAGCAGTTCTTCGTGGCTCGGTGTTACCGTGGGCTGCATAGACACGGATCTCGGGATCAGTGTTTTTACAGCGCAACTGTTACAAACAACCGATACTGATATCTGGGTATAAAGCCGGCACGGTGAAACTCGGACGCCCGGAGTGTCTGTGTGTAACCATTCTGACATTGCTAAGAGCTGTTTGACCATAGGCCCAAGCTCCCGCGAGCTGTGCCCTTCGTTGACTAGCAAAGTTATGTGTGGTGTGGAGTTAGGCACCTGGAACCACGGAGCTATCTTTTGGGGAAGGATTGCGGTCGCCACGGCACCCGGGGGTCCTACATAAATGTGTCCTATATGTGAATATGAGCATTTAAGCTGCATCAGTTCTGTCCAACATTCAGCATAGTCTTTGTGGCTGTCATGTTTGTCATAGAGGAGAGTGCAATGTGTGGGTAGTGTTGGTTTTCGAGAGTCAGGTAGAAATGTTCTTATCCAATCGATCCATGGCTCCCACTTAGCTTGAGGCACAGGGTCGTTCAATTCCATGCATTAAACGGCGGCATAGTCGAGTTCATCTGGATGGAGAACGACTGGCATCATGGGGGAAGCAGGCGTCGTTTCTGTTGAGGGCAAATTGATCCAGACCCCCCTAGGGGTGCACTTGATGCTGGTGTTGAGTGCACACAGGATGTCTCTTCCCAGGAGGTTAATAGGTGTTTGGTTGGACACCAGCAGGGGCGCTACGACTTCTGTTCCTGCTATTATCATGGGAACAGGTTGGGTGAGGGAAATAAGTTGTGTTTTTCCAGAGAAACCTATTGTTTTAATTGATGAGCCGGAGAGGGGAAGCCGCAAGTCAGTGCTTCCTACACATGAATAGGTGGCTCCTGTGTCCACCATGAATTCATGCACTTGGCCTTGTATGATGACTGGTACTGTTGGCTCATCGTGTGGTTTCGTTGACACTGCAGGTGCGATGATCTCCCCCTCAGGTTTCTCTGGGCACCCCTATTGGAGGTTCTGTGCTGGTCCCATCCAGGGATTGACTGGGAAATCTCTTTTGAGATGGTCTTGGTTCCCACATCCCCAGCACACGTTTCCCTGGGGGTGATCGTCAGGTTGTTCGGGCCCTCCCTGCCCCTGATGTCTGGGGCCTCTTCTGGAATCCGCGTTTGGTGCCGGGGGTTTCCCATACTGATTTCGGGGAGGGTATCGTTGTCCCGCATTCCTCCATCCAGGCCTCCCTTTTCCACCGTTCTCATGAGGTTCCTTGAAGTGGTAGTGGATGGCTGTCGGCACCTGGGGAGTTGTTGGGGGACCGTGGGCAGGTGGCGGTACCAGAGGGGGCTGGAAAGGAGCCCCTTCTGGGAAGGCGGGGAGGAGGGTCACTGGCGGTGGCGCTTGATGAGGTGTTGGATCGGCCGCGGCTGGAATGGCTTGTGGCGCAGTAGCATGAGCCGGATCTGGGGGGACCTGGGAGGTCCCTCCAGTCACGACCGGGGCTTGGGTCTTGGGTTTGTCTTTCTTTTGCTTGAGCTCTGTCAGTTGGAGGTGGGTCAATTTGGCGCTCATCAGCCGATGCATTTCTTCCTCCTTTGATTTTTCTTTCCGCAAACACTCCACATAATGTACCAGGTGTTCTTGGAACAGGGGCCAGTCCATCTTCATGAGACCCACCACATTATCCAGCCGGGCTTGCACCGCTTCCGGCATGGCCTTCTTGGCCATTACCTTAAACAGGCTTTCGGAAGTTGCATTAGTGTTCCAAGCGCTGCTAGTTTTCTCTCTCCATTTGCGTTGAAATGAGTGGCGGAACTTGATGGGGCATTCATCCTCTTTCAACATCTCGCCTTCCAGTTTGGTGGGATCCATCTTCTCTGGGTAGCAGATGCGCATTTGTTTCCACACCACGCCACGATGCCCGTTGAAGCCAACGTGGTCAGCTTCGTTCCCTTGAATCAGCGTCTCTAGGCCAGCTTTCAGCAGAATTTCTTCCGCAGCGTGCTTGCCTATGATGTGCATGAGCAGGGCCTTAATGTCTCCCAACGCCAGGGTGGCGCCAGCAGTGCTCTCTTCCAGGGCGGTGATCCATTTGTTCGCCCCTTTGGAGAGGTCTGGCAGCCTGTCGGCCAGGCCCACCATAACGCAGAACGACCACGGCACGTAGTGTCGTTGTCCTTGCCCTTTCATCACTAGGGGGCATTGCAGCGAGGCACCGTCGTCGTAGGCGTCTAGTCGAGGCTTTACTTTCTCGAGGAGGCGACTAATTCTGCGGCATTGTTTATCCTGTTCGTCCCGCGAGTTGGGCCTTCCATTTTTGGGGCAGCAGGTAGCCCCGCATGCCTCATTGGTGACTTGGCATGCTGTGTCGTCAAGCAGAGGTTGCGTTAGACATGCAGCCGAACCTCCTGCTGGGGAGTGCTCCGGGCCGAGGCTGGGCGACTGCTCCCCCCAGAGGGCCATCACTGGACTCAAGGGCGGGAGCCGCCGCTTCGGCTGAGGGAGCTCGGGCAAGTCCATGAAGGATGGGTATCGGTTTCTGCTCACGGTGTGGTTGCCATGGGGCGAGCTCTCCTGTTGGCGTGATGAGTGATGGTGGAGTGAACTGGGGTGTGATGGCCCTGCCTCCCTGAGGCAGGGTTGGGACAGCTCTATGAGTGATGGATGTCTGTGCATGTGGGTATGTGTGTTTTCTGCTGCAGTGTTGTCGGAGTGGGTGCCTGGGTGAAATCTAATCTCGCGGTCACGTGTGGGGTTTGCTATTTTCTCGTAGTCCCGTATATTATCTCTAGCTTCCCGAGTGTATTTTTCTTCAAAGTTGGCCGATTTGGCAGCTCGGCGGTCACTCGGCGCTGCCTGGCTTTCTGTCTTGTATTTAAGTATGTGTCTAAGAGCGAGTATGGTTTGCTTTGACTCTGAATGCTCGGCTAAACTTAACCTATCCTTGTTACCCTCATCTTTGTCGTTAACGGCGCTATTGCCAGTCCCCTCTGATTCTTTGGCGCCATCTGTCATGGTTGGGGTTGTCTTAAACACTACTTCAAATGTGCCTGCCACTTCTCCCTTGAGCCCCTTATCTTTACCTGTCAGAACATATTGTCCCGATGGACTAGTGGGGCTTGAGGCGCACGGAGGTGGTTTGTCTTGCCACTCAGGGGCGGAGGGCCCTTTTTGTGGTCCAATGACATATTTTTTATCGATGAGTTTCATTTTAACAGGCTTGGGTTGCGCCTGTTCTTGCTCTATTATGGGGAGCTGTGACACCCCAAATGCTCGCCTACGGCCCTCCTCTCTAAACCACCTCAGAACCTCTCGTTCCCGAGCGCGTTTCCCTGCCCTTCTGGCACTAGTGTCTTTGGCTTTGTAATGTTTGATGTTTTTACTTCTATTTCATCACAACAGGCTGCCCTGAAAGTCCCCTCCTTTGGCCATCTCAGCTGACCGGAGGTCCGTTGATACCATTTATTCATGCATTGACGGATCAATTGTTCATGATCGGGTTGCCGTTTTACCACAATTGACAGTGGTGTGGAAGTACTCACCCCTCCTGATGCACCGACGCCCATGTCTGCTTGTTTAATTTCGCCCAGCAGGCCGGGGATTACCGGTTCGTTTGCCTGGTTCATTAACACTGTTACGAGTATTTTACCAACTGTTATGGCTGGTCTTAGCTGTGTATGAGGGCAGAAGTTTGACCTTAGCTGTTCTTCTTTATCACTATCCGATTTTTTAAGCAATTTCCCAAGTTCCCCAACTTCCCAATGCACCTCTCTGGGGATCACGCGGATGCAGAGCTGTGGACAGCCTGTAATTTGATTCTCTTTAGTTGAAGACAAATTATCACGCAAATAGGGTTTCAACGAGACAAATGCTTGATCCTGCAAATGGTGACAAAGATACCCCAATACGGATGCTAGGTTTTGGGCGGTCCAAATTTCTCGTAATAACAAGTCCCAATCTATACCTTGGAGGTTTTGTTTAATTTCGTCCAAATTACAAAAGTGAGTTATCTCCCATAATCTCAGATTGATCAATTGCTCACTCTGCCACTGCTCTCTAACGTTTTTGTCCTTGTATGTGCGCTCGAGCACCCACCTGTATGGTGACGTCTTCCATCCACTATATTCCTTCCCTTAAGTTTTTTTTTTTTTTTAACTTACAATACTACAAAGATACAATAAAGATATGAGTAACCCTTGTCACTCACAACACTTGGTCAATCCAAGCCTCAACTTGCACCGTAATTCCCTATAAATAAATTGTCAACAAAATACTCTTTACTTCTCATACACTTTCTTATTCCAGCTAACTTTCACCTTCCTACTGCACCCGTCGTCACTTTTACCGATGAAGAGTCAACAATTCAAAAGTTCTTTCTCCCACACTACCCCAGTTTTTCTCCTACACTACAATAGCTCTTTCTTCTTTCTCCTATACTACCCTAGTTTTTCTCCTACACGACAATAGCTCTTTCTCCTACAATACCCCACCTTTTTCGAGCAACCACTTGTTGCTCGAAACACAGCACACATTAACTCGTAACTCAAACACCACCCGCAGAAAACTTTTACGGGCTACGCAATCTGGTTGGCCCTTAACTCACATAAAAGCTTGCTCACAACTCCGCATCACATGCCCCTCACGGCAAACTCAAATATCCACCACTCCCGGGTGGGCAACACTCAACTGCGCAAATGTTCATTCAACAACTCCGATCCTAAAAAAATACTTTAACTTAACCCGGACACCGTACACAAAGGGCTAACGCCGTGCACTGCTCATCCAGGACAGGCCTGCTGAAACGACAACGTAAATCAATTGCCGCTCCCCTCAGGCCACGCTGAGCACCGACTCAGACCTTCGCCAAGCCCCACCACTGTCGGCGAGTTCCGGACGGTGGGAACTTAATTCAAATGCCGCTCTCTTTGGCCACCACCGAGCGCCGCCACTCCTGGGCAAGCCTCATACAGTGGTAATTTATGCTTCAATGCTGCCTCTCTGTTGAGGCCTTCACTGAGCGCCGTCACTCCTGGACAAGACGCCTTCAGTGGCAACTATAAACTGGAATGCAGCCCCTCCCTTGTTGGGGCCTACGCACGCTGAGGACTGCCACTCCTGGGCAAGTCTCCTTCAGCGGTCACTCAAACTTGAATGCCGGCCCCCCTTGTTGGGGCCTACGCATGCTGAGGACTGCCACTCCTGGGCAAGTCTCCATCAGTGGTCACTCAAACACTTCTTTTTCAAGAATTGAACACACACTGGTTCACTGGGGCACTACGCCAAACCTGTCTTCCCGAGGCAGACTGTACACAGCGGTATACAAATAACTTTCCTCTTGTCACATGAACACACACCACAAAGCAATCACACAGCACATGCATTAGTCCGCACCGCGTTGGGTTAGAACAGACAAGACTAAACAACACGAAAGCGTGCTCAGCCTTAAGCCTGGGCCCTTGGATTTGGAATTTCGGTTCAATTCAACCACAATAGGTAATAATTTAAATTTAAAGCCAAAACGGGTCTGGATTTTCGTCCCCAGGCAGTCTAACCACGATCCGGGCGTGACAAGTGTGGCTCAGACAAAGTAACTGTGCAGAAGAAAGGTCTGCTTACCTTTGAATTTGGAGGCCATTTGTCTGAGCACCCGTTGTCAGCCGGTCGAGGTGAGCTGCCTAATCCGGGGCACAGGGCACCAAAATGATGTGTCGGCCCGGAGCTGGACCCACGCCTCCTCCCGGAGACCAGGGGCGCGCCGAGGCGTTCCGCCTCTTCCCAGGCCGACGGCCGAGGGATCAGGAGGGCCGACACAAGGAAGAAAACTGACGTTCCTTTGTTGAGCCGCAAACCGGGGGACACACCAGAAGTGTCTTTGAGCTTGATGCCGGGATCGTTCAAAAACAAAGTACAAAACTCAGTCCAGAGGCCAAGGTGCAGGCTGGTCACAAACGAGTTTTATTCAATGAAAAAACCCGGAGAGGTACGGATGTGCATATCGGAAAACTCTGAATTTCTCCAAAGTTAAACGCAGGTTTTATAGCATTATGAGTAGCCCTCCCCGCTAATTTTATTGGGTAGTTTCTTGATCATTTTTCAACTCTAATCGTGTCATAATGCGTTGAGTGATTCTGATTGGCTGGGGCCTTCTTCGTTAGCTAGTTTTTAATGGTATCTATAAATTACTTCATGTCTTGGTTCTGAATTATACTGGTGTCACAATAGCTCTTTATTTTTTTAAATATAATGGGGGCCCCTGCCGGGTATTTTTGTGAATGCATGTGTGTTTCAAATATTACCGTGTCCTTGTAGTCATGGCAACTCAATTCGTGCAGTCTTTAGATTTGATTGTGTCTTCGTTGGCTTGGCAGC
>NW_017805743.1:23287-28193 GCF_001891065.2 Hippocampus comes
CACAATGGGGCATGTCTTCGTCGGCTCTGCAGCCCGATGTATTTTTACCAAACACGTGCAACAGTTATTGCCTATGCACTTTTTGCCAACACAATGGGGCATGTCTCCGTTAATACAATGGAGAATGCATCCTTGCCGATCTAATGAAGACCGTTGCAAATGGATTAGCAAGTATCGTCATACATTCGGTTCTTTCCCTACATATTCTTTGACATGTAATTGGCTAACAAGTGTCGTCAATCTACAATTTACTTCTTGCTTTTGGCCTACATGTTTCTCTGTTTGACAACCATATGCCCTTTTTCCTGCTATCTACGATTAGCTAACGTAATTCCATAGAAATGGCACAATGCTAGTCAAAAATAGACACTACATATCAATGCTAATTGACAGCCATTCACCCTTTTCTCCATTGACTATGATTAGCTGACGTAATTCCACGAAGTTAGTATAATACTAACAGAAAACAGACACTACACTGCGCTAAGTAAAAAAAGGCCACAAGTGCTGGGATTTGCAAGCAAGGCCCTAAAAACCTCGCCGTGTCGCTCCCGTTGTCTGTCAAACGTTGCCTCGGCAACGTGCAGCTGTCTGGAAGTGAACCGTTTGACTCCCCTTGACGTTTTTAATTTTTTGGGGGCCCAGAGAGGCGCGGATTAAAAGTAAGAGCTGAACAGACACTACACTGCGCTAAGTAAAAAAAGGCCACAAGTGCTGGGATTTGCAAGCAAGGCCCTAAAAACCTCGCCGTGTCGCTCCCGTTGTCTGTCAAACGTTGCCTCGGCAACGTGCAGCTGTCTGGAAGTGAACCGTTTGACTCCCCTTGACGTTTTTAATTTTTTGGGGGCCCAGAGAGGCGCGGATTAAAAGTAAGAGCTGAAAAAAATCACCGTGCACACTCGCAATGTCCAGAAATTAACGGGTGCCGCCGGCATGGTCCCGCTGTCACTGCGAAGCAAAACAAGGCCCACAGTGCAAGCAAGGCCTGAAAAACCTCGCCGTGTTGCTCGCGGTGTCTGTCAAACGTTGCCTCTGCAACGCGCAGCTGTCTGGAAGTTAACCGTTCCGCTCCCTGTAATGATATGAGCAAATCGTATTTGCTTGTTCGATTAGCTATGCCTGCACAGAGCACACACAGCGCATGTGCAGCGATTCGTCAGTCGCACGAGAGTCTACGAGATGTACACATGGTGATTGCTTTCTCCCTCTGACCAAGACGGCAGTCCAAATAAAGAACCTCTACTCTTACCAGGAATCGTTTATTAAACGAACCACGAAAAGTAACATGGTGTCAGAAGTGATCTGGAGGACAAGAGGACGTTAAAAGGACTTGGAACGGCAGATTCCACGGAGGAAAAAGAAAGCGAGGAATACGGCGTTGAACAAAACCCCTTTGAACAAAGCAAGATGGAAGCTTTACGTCCGCCCACAGCTCTGCAGCTAACAGGTAACGTGGCTGAAAACTGGAAGAGATTCAAGCAACATTTTGAACTGTATTTGTCTGCGATTGGAGCTGATGAAAGGAGTGCTAAAATGAAAGCATCTGTGTTTTTGCACGTCGTGGGAGATGAAGCTCTAGAAGTCTACAATAACTTCACATTTGATGCTGAGGATGACAATATGAAGCTTTCAAAAATAATGGAAAAGTTTGAACGCAACGTGACGTTTGAAAGGCACAGATTCTTCACATGTGTACAGACAGTTGGAGGAACTATTGACCAATATGTAAATGAACTGAGAAACAGATCAAAGACATGTGAGTTTGGTGGATTAACGGAATCACTGATCAAAGACAAAATTGTGTGTGGCATCACAGATAATGGTCTGAGAGAGAGGCTTCTCAGAGAATCAGATCTAGACCTGGAGAAAGCTTTAGCACTGTGTAGAGCCGCTGAGACCGTGAAATCACAGGCTAAAGAGCTACTGAATGAGGCTAGCTGCAATGTGGATGCAGTGGAAAAAGATGCACACAGATTCTACAAAGACAAGACCACTGGTATGAAGAAAGGAGTGCAACAACCACACAAAAATAGGAAGTCCGATCAAAAATCTTGTACTCGTTGTGGTACGCAACATCCTCCGAAGCAGTGTCCAGCATATGGAAAAAAATGCAACAACTGCCACAAAGCTAATCATTATGCTCGTTGCTGCAAGAACCAAGCACAAAAGGGCAAGGTAGATGCAGTAGATGATTATTATGAAGCAGAAGACCTTTATGTGGATGCATTAAAAGATGAAAGAGGAGAAAAAGATTGGATCACTACACTGAAGGTGAACGACATACATCTGAAATTCAAATTGGATACTGGAGCCAATGTGAATGTGATGTCAGAGACCGATTTCATGAAAATAAGACCGAGACCAAAAATACAAAGAGCAATCGTGAAAGTCACAGCTTATGCAGGTGCAGACATACCGAAGAAGGGAAAATGCATCGTGAATGTGACGCACAAAGGCCAGGTGCACAAGCTATCCTTCATCATAGTTCCCAGGGATGTGCAGGCCATACTAGGATTGTCGGCATGTGAGAGGCTACACCTAGTGAAGAGAGTTTTTGTCGTGGACAGACAAAAAGAGACTGTATATGATCAACTTGTGGAGGAGTACAAAGACTTGTTTCAGGGTTTAGGCTGCCTACCAGGAGAACACACAGTTAGAGTAGACAAAAGTGTCCCACCAGTCATACATCCATGCAGAAAAGTTCCATTTGCTCTGCAAAAGCAACTAAAAGTAGAATTGGACACTATGGAGAGCATGAATGTAATAAAGAAAATTGATGAGCCAACAGACTGGGTGAGTTCGCTTGTTGTAGTGGATAAAAAGAATGGAAAACTCAGAATATGTTTGGATCCAAGAGACCTAAACAGAGCTGTTAAGAGAGAACACTTCAAGCTACCTACTCGTGAAGAGATCATGGCACAATTTTCGAATGCAAAATATTTCAGCAAGCTGGATGCGTCTTCAGGATTTTGGCAAATGAAACTGGACGAGCCAAGTTCAAAACTATGTACTTTCAACACCCCGTTTGGAAGATACAGATTCCTAAGACTACCATTTGGCATTGCTTCAGCTCCTGAGGTGTATCACAAAACAATCAACATGATCTATGAGCACTTGGAAGGAGTTGATACCTCGATGGATGACATCATCATTTGGGGCACTACCAGAGCTCAGCATGACGAAAGACTGAAAGCCGTGCTAGAAGCAACAAGAAAAGCAAACCTGAAGCTGAATAAAGAGAAATGTCAGCTTGGTGTGACAGAAGTGACATTTGTGGGAGATATCCTAAGCAGTAATGGTATCAGACCAGACCCACGAAAAGTGTCTGCTATTGAAAACATGCCAAGGCCACAATGCAAAAAAGATGTGCAAAGGTTTAATGGGATGATTACATTCATGGGAAAATTCATACCCAACTTGTCAGAGAAGATGGCCCCACTGAGACAACTAACTGAGAAGAACATAGAATGGCAATGGAATCATGAACATGAAAAGGCATGGACTGAACTAAGAAAGCTGCTCACAGAGAAACCAGTACTGAAATTCTATGATCCAGAGAAACCAATCAAAATATCATCGGATGCATCACAGAGTGGGCTTGGTGCAGTACTCCTGCAAAAATACGAGGACTGGCAACCTGTAGCATATGCATCACGTTCAATGACGGATCCGGAAACACGTTATGCACAGATTGAAAAAGAACTGCTCAGCATCACGTATGCCTGCGAGAGATTCCATCAATTTGTGTCAGGACAAGAAATCAGCGTGGAGACTGATCACAAGCCTTTAATTACTTTGTTTCGAAAACCACTAAATGACTGTCCACTCCGTATACAACGAATGATGATCAGGCTGCAACGCTACTCACTGAATGTTGCATACACCCCTGGAAATCTGATGTATACAGCTGACACGCTATCCAGAGCTGTTGACCCAAAGGAGCGCTCAAGGACTAGACTGGAAGAAGATGTGGAAGCTTACGTACACATGATCACAAGTGCACTGCCAGTTGCAGATGCGAGGATGGAGATCATACAGACGGAGACTAACAAAGATGAGACACTGAGACACTTGAAACAAATCATCAGACATGGATGGCCCGATGTGAAACAAAATTGTTCACCAGACGCAGCAGAATATTGGAACTACAGGATGGAGTTATCTGTGGTGGGTGAGATCGTTTACAAAGGCAGTAAAATTGTCATTCCAAAGAGCTTGAGAAAGGAGATGCTCGAAAAGATTCATGAAGGTCATCTGGGAATTGAAAAGTGCAAGAAAAGAGCACGACAACTGATGTTCTGGCCTAGAATGAATCAAGACATCGCAAATCAAGTGTCTAGATGTGCAATTTGCCTCAAATATCAAGCAAATCAACCTGCAGAACCACTTCACCCACACCGAGCACCGGACAGGCCATTCCAGAAGGTGGGTGCTGACCTGTTTTCATGTCAGGGAAAAGATTATCTTGTGGTCACAGACTATTACTCCCTGTATCCGGAGGTTTGCAGACTGCAAACCGCAACGGCAGAGGCGGTGATAACCTGCATGAAAGCCATATTCTCAAGACACGGGATTGCACACCAAGTTTTTTCAGATAACGGCCCGCAATTCGCAAACGAGAAGTTCCGACACTTTGCCGAGGAGTGGGACTTTAAGCACATGACGTCGAGTCCACACTTTCCACAGTCCAATGGCTTGGTGGAAAGTTCTGTCAAGACTGTGAAACGGCTGATGCACAAGGCGGCGGACAGCGGAACAGACTTCTACCGGAGCTTGCTGGTTTATCGCACAACGCCGCTCGAGTGTGGTATGTCTCCGGCCCAACTGCTCATGGGACGTGTGCTGAGGTCGAACTTGCCCGTCCCGGAAAACATGCTCAGAACAAGGGAAGGGGAGCAAGTGAGGA
>NW_017805743.1:28330-31114 GCF_001891065.2 Hippocampus comes
AAATGTGGTGAAAAGTAATGTGCAAAATGTTAACGTAGAGTTTATTGTGGGAAGTTGGGGAAATGTCACTTTATTTTGAACAAAGCGACAGTTTAAATAACAATTTTGATGAAGGAATGCTACTGATAAAAAGCAAACTGCTGTTATTTAATTTCATTACATTTGTTAGAAGTGAAGATTTTAGTTTAAGAAAGGGAGATGTAATGATATGAGCAAATCGTATTTGCTTGTTCGATTAGCTATGCCTGCACAGAGCACACACAGCGCATGTGCAGCGATTCGTCAGTCGCACGAGAGTCTACGAGATGTACACATGGTGATTGCTTTCTCCCTCTGACCAAGACGGCAGTCCAAATAAAGAACCTCTACTCTTACCAGGAATCGTTTATTAAACGAACCATGAAAAGTAACACTCCCCTTGCCGTTTTTGATTTTTTGTAGGGCCCAGAGAGGCGCGGATTAAAAGTAAGAGTGACAAAAATCACAGCGCACACTCGCGATGTCCGAAAATTAACGGTTACCGCCCCGGTTGGTCCCGCTGTCACTGCGCGTAGAAAAAAAAGGCCCAGAGTGCCGGGAATTGCAACCAAGGCCTGAAAAACCTCGCCGTGTCACTTGCGATGTCTGTCAAACGTTGCCTGGGCAATCGCGCAGCTGTCTGGAAAGTGAACCGATCCGCTCCCCTTGCCATTTTTAATTTTTTGTCGGGCCTAGAGAGGCGCAGATTAACAGTAAGAGCTGAAAAAAAATCACAGCGCACACTCGCAATGTCCAGAAATTAATGGGTGCCGCCGGCTTTGACCCGCTGTCGCGGCGCGAAGCAAAAAAAGGCCCAAAGTGCCGGGATTTGCAAGCAAGGCCTGAAAAACCTCGCCGTGTAACTCCCGTTGTCTGTCAAACGTTGCCTCGGCAACGTGCAGCTTTCTCGAAGTGAACAGAGAGACTCCCTTTGCCGTTTTTAATTTTTTGTAGGGCCCAGAGAGGCGCGGATTAAAAGTAAGAGCTGAAAAAAAATCACCGCGCACACTCGCGATGTCCAGAAATTAGCGGGTGCCGCCGGCTAGGTCCCGCTGTCACTGCGAAGCAAAAAAAGGCCCAATGAAAACCCTCGCCGTGTCGCCCCCGTTGTCTGTCAAACGTTGCCTCGGCAACGCGCAACGAAGCAAAACAAGGCCCACAGTGCAAGCAAGGCCTGAAAAACCTCGCCGTGTCGCCCCCGTTGTCTGTCAAACGTTGCCTCTGCAACGCGCAGCTGTCTGGAAGTTAACCGTTCCGCTCCCTGTAATGATATGAGCAAATCGTATTTGCTTGTTCGGCCCCCGCTTTGTCCCGCTGTCGCTGCGCGAAGAAAAAAAAGAACCAGAGTTCCGGGATTTGCAAGCAAGGCCTGAAAAACCTCGCCGTGTCGCTCCCATTGTCTGTCAAACGTTCTCTCGGCAACGTGCAGCTGTCTGGAAGTGAACTGATCTGCTCCCCTTGCCGTTTTTTGATTTTTTTGTAGGGCCCAGAGAGGCGCGGATTAAAAGTAAGAGTGACAAAAATCACCGCGCACACTCGCGACGTCCGAAAATCAACAGTTACCGCCCCCGGTTGGTCCCACTGTCGCTGTGCGTAGAAAAAAAAGACCCAAAGTGCCAGGATTTGCAAGCAAGGCCTGAAAAACCTCGCCGTGTCGCTCGCGTTGTCTGTCAAACGTTTCTCGGCAACGCGCAGCTTTCACGAAGTGAACCAAGAGACTCCCTTTGCCGTTTTTAATTTTTTGTGCGGCCCAGAGAGGCGCGGATTAAAAGTAAGAGTGACAAAAATCACCGCGCACACTCGCGACGTCCGAAAATCAACAGTTACCGCCCCCGGTTGGTCCCACTGTCGCTGTGCGTAGAAAAAAAAGACCCAAAGTGCCAGGATTTGCAAGCAAGGCCTGAAAAACCTCGCCGTGTCGCTCGCGTTGTCTGTCAAACGTTTCTCGGCAACGCGCAGCTTTCACGAAGTGAACCAAGAGACTCCCTTTGCCGTTTTTAATTTTTTGTGCGGCCCAGAGAGGCGCGGATTAAAAGTAAGAGTGACAAAAATCACCGCGCACACTCGCGACGTCCGAAAATCAACAGTTACCGCCCCCGGTTGGTCCCACTGTCGCTGTGCGTAGAAAAAAAAGACCCAAAGTGCCAGGATTTGCAAGCAAGGCCTGAAAAACCTCGCCGTGTCGCTCGCGTTGTCTGTCAAACGTTTCTCGGCAACGCGCAGCTTTCACGAAGTGAACCAAGAGACTCCCTTTGCCGTTTTTAATTTTTTGTGCGGCCCAGAGAGGCGCGGATTAAAAGTAAGAGCTGAAAAAAAATCACCGCGCACACTCGCGATGTCCAGAAATTAGCGGGTGCCGCCGGCTAGGGCCCGCTGTCACTGCGAAGCAAAAAAAGGCCCAAAGGGCCGGGATTTGCAAGCAAGGCCTGAAAAACCTCGCCGTGTCGCCCCCGTTGTCTGTCAAACGTTGCCTCGGCAACGCGCAACTGTCTGGAAGTGAACCAATCCACTCCCCTTGCCGTTTTGTAATTTTTATATGGCCCAGAGAGGCGAGGATTAAAAGTAAGAGTGACAAAAATCACCGCGCACACTCGCGAAGTCCGAAAATTAACGGTTACCGCCCCCGCTTTGTCCCGCTGTCGCTGCGCGAAGAAAAAAAAGAACCAGAGTTCCGGGATTTGCAAGCAAGGCCTGAAAAACCTCGCCGTGTCGCTCCCATTGTCTGTCAAACGTTCTCCCGGCACCGGGCAGCTGTCCGGAAGGGAA
>NW_017805743.1:34373-51975 GCF_001891065.2 Hippocampus comes
CAAATGCCGGGAGTGCCGGGATTTTCAAGCAAGGCCGGAAGACCTCGCCGTGTCGCCCCCGTTGTCTGTCAAACGTTGCCTCGGCAACGCGCAACTGTCTGGAAGTGAACCAATCCACTCCCCTTGCCGTTTTGTAATTTTTATATGGCCCAGAGAGGCGAGGATTAAAAGTAAGAGTGACAAAAATCACCGCGCACACTCGCGAAGTCCGAAAATTAACGGTTACCGCCCCGGTTGGTCCCGCTGTCACTGCGCGTAGAAAAAAAAGGCCCAGAGTGCCGGGAATTGCAACCAAGGCCTGAAAAACCTCGCCGTGTCACTTGCGATGTCTGTCAAACGTTGCCTGGGCAATCGCGCAGCTGTCTGGAAAGTGAACCGATCCGCTCCCCTTGCCATTTTTAATTTTTTGTCGGGCCTAGAGAGGCGCAGATTAACAGTAAGAGCTGAAAAAAAATCACAGCGCACACTCGCAATGTCCAGAAATTAATGGGTGCCGCCGGCTTTGACCCGCTGTCGCGGCGCGAAGCAAAAAAAGGCCCAAAGTGCCGGGATTTGCAAGCAAGGCCTGAAAAACCTCGCCGTGTAACTCCCGTTGTCTGTCAAACGTTGCCTCGGCAACGTGCAGCTTTCTCGAAGTGAACAGAGAGACTCCCTTTGCCGTTTTTAATTTTTTGTAGGGCCCAGAGAGGCGCGGATTAAAAGTAAGAGCTGAAAAAAAATCACCGCGCACACTCGCGATGTCCAGAAATTAGCGGGTGCCGCCGGCTAGGTCCCGCTGTCACTGCGAAGCAAAAAAAAGCCTTTGCAAGCAAGGCCTGAAAAACCTCGCCGTGTCGCCCCCGTTGTCTGTCAAACGTTGCCTCGGCAACGCGCAACTGTCTGGAAGTGAACCAATCCACTCCCCTTGCCGTTTTGTAATTTTTATATGGCCCAGAGAGGCGAGGATTAAAAGTAAGAGTGACAAAAATCACCGCGCACACTCGCGAAGTCCGAAAATTAACGGTTACCGCCCCCGCTTTGTCCCGCTGTCGCTGCGCGAAGAAAAAAAAGAACCAGAGTTCCGGGATTTGCAAGCAAGGCCTGAAAAACCTCGCCGTGTCGCTCCCATTGTCTGTCAAACGTTCTCTCGGCAACGTGCAGCTGTCTGGAAGTGAACTGATCTGCTCCCCTTGCCGTTTTTTGATTTTTTTGTAGGGCCCAGAGAGGCGCGGATTAAAAGTAAGAGTGACAAAAATCACCGCGCACACTCGCGACGTCCGAAAATCAACAGTTACCGCCCCCGGTTGGTCCCACTGTCGCTGTGCGTAGAAAAAAAAGACCCAAAGTGCCAGGATTTGCAAGCAAGGCCTGAAAAACCTCGCCGTGTCGCTCGCGTTGTCTGTCAAACGTTTCTCGGCAACGCGCAGCTTTCACGAAGTGAACCAAGAGACTCCCTTTGCCGTTTTTAATTTTTTGTGCGGCCCAGAGAGGCGCGGATTAAAAGTAAGAGTGACAAAAATCACCGCGCACACTCGCGACGACCGAAAATTAACGGTTACCGCCCCCGGTTGTTCCCGCTGTCGCTGCGCGTCGAAAAAAAAGGCCCAAAGTGCCGGGATTTTCAAGCAAGGTCTGAAAAACCTCGCCGTCTCGCTACCGTTGTCTGTCAAACGTTGCCTCGGCAACGCGCAGCTGTCTGGAAGTGAACCGATCCGCTCTCCTTGCCGTTTTTGACTTTTTGTAGGGCCCAGAGAGGCGCGGATTAAAAGTAAGAGTTGAAAAAAATCACCGCGCACAATCGCAATGTCCAGAAATTAACGTGTGCCGCCGGCTTGGTTCCGCTGTCACTGCGAAGCAAAAAAAGGCTCGGAGTGCTGGGATTTGCAAGCAAGGCCTGAAAAACCTCGCCGTGTTTCTCGCGTTGTCTGTCAAATGTTTCCTCGGCAACGCGCAGATGTCTGGAAGTGAACCGATCCGCTCCCCTTGCCGTTTTAATTTTGTTGGGGGCCCAGAGAGGTTTTCATTATACATGACTCAATCAGTTGTAGCTGATATTTCAAGCATTTGTTAATTTTTTTTAACATGACATATTCACAGTGATAAACTAAATGCAACACGGACAAAGCAGTAGCTACAGCTGAATTAAACTATAAAAAATATTTTTTTAATTATTTTTAATATGTAATTATATATTTTGTAAGTGAAACAATTGAGTGGGAGAAATTTTATATTGGGGAAATCTTACCAGAAGAGTCTGAGGATAGGTGAAGTTCGATTTCTTTGCCATCGGCGTCACAAGCTGGTGTATCACCAAGGATCATTGCCAATGCCTGCTCCGCAGTCAACTGTCTCTGCTGTCTCTGCATTCTTCTGTGATGAAGTTGAAGTGAAGGAATGAAGAGCTGCACGCCTATTTATCCCTCTCAAAACATAAGCCTGCTTGAAAATTTCCAAGCTAAGCCGGCCCAGTCCATACATATGCAAAAACAAGTAATTAGGGTGTGACACATATTTGCTTTCTGTGGGGGGGAAACAGAGTGGAGCAACAACATTTTTACTTAGATTAGAAAAACAACAAACTGTATAATTTGAAAAAGGCTATTTTTATTTTACACAAAGATACGTAAAAAAAGGAGAAAGGTACCAAGCGGGACAAATGTTTCAAGCAAACAATTGTTCCACACAATCATCACATCTCACATTTGTCACAAGGTGAAGTCCGCCTACATTTGCCACAAGTAAATTTGCCACAGGCTTCACAACGGCGAATACTTCTGTTATTATTGCAGTGTAAGCGTGCCTGGCACTTATTCTTTATCTACTGACTCTCAACTTTCATCTTACGGCTCAGCTGTTTATGCTCTTCCACTTGAATTTTTTCAGGCATCAGTCTCCTTTTGCGCAACTCTGCAAGCTCCAGCATGAACAATCGGCGACATTTTGACCCTGTACATGCTGTGTACAAAGCATTTGCGTTTGTGGCAGCCATGTTAAGGATGTTATAAAACACAGCCGTCGGCCATCTCCTTGTACCTTCACGCCCAAAGTAACTGAGCAACTCCAGGTCCATGATGTCGACACCGCATTTGAGATTGTGCAGGACAGCTGCGTTTTTGTTAGTGGCTAAGTACCCACTCGTTGATGAGTACAGAAGAATGCAATGGACAGTAAGGAGGGTGTGACACATATTTGCTTTCTGTGGGGGGGAAACAGAGTGGAGACACTTGAGTGTCCCTCTTATGAGTCTGAATGGTAATAAAAAATAGCTCTGTCTTTTTAGGCAAAAATAGCAAGTATATGATTACTTGTCCCTGCCACCGAACAGCTGGTTGCACAAATGCAAACGGTTCTTTTTTGAAAATCTTGTCACCGTCCCACCATTGAGAAATTATAACGTACAAGGGGACCAAATTGGTTGCACTCACACCATGCCAACATGTCAACAGAACAACTTGAAATCAGCCTAGAAATCAGGAAAGATCCAACGTCGTCTCAATGTAAAACAACAGCCAGGAGTGTCTTCCTCACATTCCCCTCTGTGGTGCAACAGTAACGACGCCATTTACAAAATAAAGGCAGTTCTTCACACCTTTGTCTGGATGGTGTGGTATGTTTTCTACTAGTATTGTACTAACTTCATGGAATTACGTCAGCTAACCGTAGTCAAGGGAGAAAAGGGTGAATAGCTGTCAATTAGCATGAATACGTCGGGTTTATTTCTCACTCGCATTGTATTAATATGTAGTGTCTACTTCTTACTAGCATTATATGATTTCGGATGTTAGCTTATCATAGACAGAAGGAAAAGAGCGTAAGGCTGTCACTCGTAAAAAGCAGGAAAAAGGATGTATGGTTGTCAAACAGAGAAATATACGGGCCAAAAGCAAGAAATAAAAATGCTGACCAACGACACTAGTTAACCGACTACATGCCAAAGAATATGTGTAGCAGGAAAAGGGCTATGGCTGCCACTCGTAGATAGCAGAAAAACGGGTATATGGTTGTTAAACAGAGAAATATATGGGCCAGAAAACAGGAAGTAAAATGCAGAATCAGCAACACTTGGTAGCCAACTACATGTCAAAGAATGTGTAGGGAAAGAAACAGGAAGTAAAATGCAGAATCAGCAAGACTTGATAGCCAACTACATATCAAAGAATGTGTAGGGAAAAAACCAAATGTATGATGATACTTGCTAAATCCATTTGCTATGGTCTCCATCAGATCGATAAATGCATGCCCCATTGTGTTAACAACGACATACCCCTCTATATTGTAAAGGATACATGGTAATACTTGAAACCCACATGCATTCACACAAGGGCCCGGCAGGGGAAAACCCACATGCATTCACACAAGGGCCCAGCAGGGGCCCCCATTATATTTTAAAAAATAGAAGCTATTGTGACACCATTATAATTCAAAACCAAGATATGAAGTAATTTATAGATACCATTAAAAACTAGCCAACGAAGAAAGCCACAGCCAATCAGAATCACACAACGCATTATGACACTGTTAGAGTTGATTACGATCAAGAGACGGCCCAATGAAATTGGAGGGGTGGGCCCCTCATACCGTTATAAAAACTGTGTTTAACCTCGAAAGAATTCAGAGTTTTCCGATGTGCATATCTGTACCTCTCCGAGTTTTTGATTGAATAAAGCTCGTTTGTGACCAGCCTGCACCTCGGCCTCCGGACTAAGTTTGTACTTGGTTTTTGAACGATCTCGGCATCAAGCTCAAAGAAACTTCTGGTGTGTCCCCCGGTCTGCGGTTCAACAAAGGAAAGTCCGTTTTTTCCTCTTCTTTGTGTCGGCCCCCCCTGATCCCTTGACCGTCTGCCCGGGACGCCTCGGCGCGCCCCTGGTCTCCGGGAGGAGGCGTGGGTCCGGCTCCGGGCCGACACATCAATGGTAGCCCTTATACTCTGACCCACAGTGGGAGTGTCATGGGGGAGATCCCAGGATAATCAAAAAGGGAGGACCGTGGGGTGCGGGGTCAGTTTTGGACTGATGTCCCAAAAAGGGAGACCACTGGCAGCATTAGGGAGCACCAAAACCTCTGGGTATGGCAGTGTTAAAATACCATAACATTTCTTAACATCGAAAAATTAGCAATACGACAATGTGACCACTCAGTGAAGATAATTATGTGGCATTTCGTGGATATAAAAAAAAAAAAATTCAGAACAGAAATGTTAATGACAATTAATTCACGGTCGTTCCTCACAACTGTTTCCACATTGTGTAGGGCTCCTCTTTGCTCTGAAATGCGAGAGCCCTCTTTGGCTGTGCACAGCAAGCGCCGATAGCTTCCCTCTGTTCGTCAGAGTTCGTCACTGTCACCTTCTGAAAGAATACCATTTTATTTCTTCATACCTGACAAGAGAGCCCCACTTGGACGTGCAAGACAAAAGTCGATGACTGCGTTCTGCTGGTCATAATTTGTCATTGCACCCTGATGAAAGAAGACAATCTTGCTACATTGCTTATCCTGAAAAGTCGATCACTGCCGTCTGTTGGTCACAATTTGTCATTGCAACCGTTTTCAAGATGAATATATTAGTTCTTATTTCCCTTGAAAAATCAACAGTCACACATGAAGGCAGCGCTGTGAAGATCATTTTGTGACATTTTATGGATTTCTTTAAATTTCTGAACGAAAACATAATGGCAGTTAATTCACAACAGTGGTTCTTCCCCGCTGTTTCCACCTTGTGTATTGACCTTCTTCGCTCTCAGTTGCTCGAGCCCCACTGGGACGTTCACAGCAGAAGTCCGTTACTGCCCTCTGCTGGTAATATTTTGTCATTGCAACATTCTTGAAGAATACCACACGATTTCTGATGACAATCGAAGAATCAGCAGGAACACAAAATGGACCCCCTGTGAAGATAATTGTGTGACATTTGGTGGATTTTTTTTTTTTAATTTCAGAAGACAAAAAAACGTTACAATTAGTTCACAACGGTCAATTTTCACGACTGTTTCCACCTTGTTTTTAGATCTTCTTCACTCTCAATTGCGAGAAGAGCCCCATCAGGACGGGCACGGCAGAAGTCCGTCTCTTCCCTCTTCTGGTCATAGTTTGTCATTGCAACCTTCTTAAAATACCATAATATTTCTGAACATCGAAAAATTAGCAATACAACAATGTGGCAGCTCAGTGAAGATAATTCTGTGGCATTTCGTGGATTAAAAAAAAAATTCAGAACAGGAAAAACATGACAATTAATTCACAACGGTCGTTCCTCACAACTGTTTCCACATTGTGTAGGTCTCCTCTTTGCTCTGAAATGCGAGAGCCCTCTTTGGCCGTGCACAGCAAGTGGCTGTGCACAGCAAGCGCCGATAGCTTCCCTCTGTTCGTCAGAGTTCGTCACTGTCACCTTCTGAAAGAATACCCTTTTATTTCTTCATACCTGACAAGAGAGCCCCACTTGGACGTGCAAGGCAAAAGTCGATGACTGCGTTCTGCTGGTCATAGTTTGTCATTACACCCTGATGAAAGAATACAATCTTGCTGCATTGCTTACCCTGAAAAGTCGATCACTGCCGTCTGTTGGTCACAATTTGTCATTGCAACCGTTTTCAAGATGAATATATTAGTTCTTATTTCCCTTGAAAAATCAACAGTCACACATGAAGGCAGCGCTGTGAAGATCATTTTGTGACATTTTATGGATTTCTTTAAATTTCTGAACGAAAACATAATGGCAGTTAATTCACAACAGTGGTTCTTCCCCGCTGTTTCCACCTTCTGTATTGACCTTCTTCGCTCTCAGTTGCTCGAGCCCCACTGGGACGTTCACAGCAGAAGTCCGTTACTGCCCCCTGCTGGTAATATTTTGTTATTGCAACATCCTTGAAGAATACCACACGATTTCTGATGACAATCGAAAAATCAGCAGGAACACAAAATGGCCCCCTGTGAAGATAATTATGTACATTTGGTGGATTTTTTTTTTTTAATTTCAAAACACAAAAAACGTTACAATTAGTTCACAACGGTCGATTTTCACGACTGTTTCCACCTTGTTTTCAGATCTTCTTCACTCTCAATTGCGAGAAAGGCCCCATTGGGACGTGCAAGGCAAAAGTCGATTACTGCCCTTTTGTGGTCACAGTTTTTCATTGTACCCTTTCGAAAGATGACCATATTATTTATTACCCTCGAAAAATCATCAGGAACACAAAATGCCCAGCTTGTGCCTATCATTTTGTGGCAACTGATGGATTTTTTCCATTTCTGAAAACAAAAAAACATTGCTATTCATTCACAACGGTCGTTCTTCCCCACTTTTTCCACCTTTTTTTTGGATCTTCGCTCTCAATTGCAAGAGGAGCCCCATTGGGACGTGCACGGTAGAAGTCCGTCTATTGCCTCTTCTGGTCATAGTTTGTCATTGCAACCTGATGAAAGAATACCATCTTGCTGGATTTCTCACCCTGAAGAGTAGATCACTGCCGTCTGTTGGTCACAGTTTGTCATTGCAACCCTGTACAATATGATCATATGAATTCTTATTTCCCTCAAAAAGTAAGCAGTTACACATGATGGCAGCGCTGTGAACATCATTTTGTGAAATTTTTAAAAATTTCTGAACGAAAACATGACAGTTAATTCACAACGGTGGTTCTTCTCCGCTGTTTCCACCTTGTGTATTGAACTTCGCTCTCAGTTGCTCGAGCCCCACTGGGACGTGCACGGCAGTAGTCCATTACTGCCCCCTGCTGGTAATATTTTGTTGTTGCAACATCCTTGAAGAATACAACAGGATTTCTGATGACAATCGAAAAATCAGCAGGAACACAAAATGGCCCCTGTGAAGATAATTATGTACATTTGGTGGATTTTTTTTTTTTAAATTTCAAAACACAAAAAACATTACAATTAGTTCACAATGTTAGTCGTTTTTCACCAATGTTTCCACCTTGTTTTTGGATGTTCTTCACTCTCAATAGTGAGAAAGGCCCCATTGGGACGTGCAAGGCAGAAGTCGATTACTGCCCTTTTGTGGTCACAGTTATTAATTGCACCCTTTTGGAAGATGACCATATTATTTATTACCATCGAAAAATCATCAGGAACACAAAATACCCAGCTTGTGCTAATCATTTTGTGGCAACTGAGACATTTTTTTACCATTTATGAAAACAAAAAACATTGCTATTCATTCACAACGGTCGTTCTTCCCCACTTTTTCCACCTTTTTTTGGATCTTCTTCGCTCTCAATTGCGAGAGGAGCCCCATTGGGACATGGACGGAACAAGTCCGTCTGTTCCCTCTTCTGGTCATAGTTTGTCATTACAACCTTATTAAAAATAACATTTCTGACGGCCATCGAAAAATTAGCGATATGACAAAATGGCCACCCGGTGAAGATAATTCTGTGACATTTCATGGATTTTTAAAAAAATTTCTCAACGCAAAAAAATGTGACAATTAATTCACAGCGGTCGTTCTTCAGCTGTTTACACATTGTATATGGCTCTTTGCTCTGAAATAAGAGAGCCCTCTTTGGCCGTGCACAGCAAGCGTCGATAGCTTCCCTCTGCTCGTCAGTTAGTCACTGTCACCTTCTGAAAGAATACCATTTTATCTCTTATTACCTGACAATAGAGCTCCATTTGTACGTGCAAGACAAAATTCGATGACTGCCTTCTGCTGGTCATAGTTTGTCATTGCAACCTGATGAAAGAATACCATCATGTTTCTTATCACGTTCGACAAATTAGCAGTAACACAAAATGGCCACCCTGTGAAGACAATTTTGTAACATTTGATGGATTTTTAAAAATTTCTGATCACAAACAACGTTACAACGAATTGGCAACGGTCGTTCTTCACCGCTGTTTCCACCTTGTGTATGGCTCTTCTTCGCTCTCAAACCCGAGAACCCTCTTTGGCCGAGCACAGCAAGCGCCGATAGCTTCCCTCCGCTCGCCAGTGTTAGTCACTGCCAACTTCTGAAAGAGTACCATAAAATTTCTTATTACACGATGTATCTACCCCGGTCAAGGACAACGCCTTGAACTGATGTCCAAAAACGTTTATTCGTGGAACACCGTGAAAACTAAAGACATTTCAACATCAACAACCAATAATCTGTTTAACAAGACATGAAACAAATCAGCAAAAAAAACATACCGTGTGCAACTTGTTCAACTGAAAGTAGATAAACTAAAATAAAGTCGATCAGACAGTCACGTTTTGTGTCTCCCTCGCCATCTTTCTTTCTGGATCTCTCTTTCTCCCTCTCTTTATTCCCTCACAATACGCCACACGTGACCCTGAACCGGAAATGATCATTGAGAAAACATACGTTCTCTACCATCTGCTGGTCACCGTTTGTCATTGCAGCCTTCTGAAAGAAATCCATGTTATTTATTTTGACCCCACAAGAGAGACCAATTTGGACGTGCATGACCATTTCGATCACTGCCGTCTGCTGGTCAATATTTGCCATTGCAACCTTCTGAAAGAAGAACATACTATTTGCTATTACCCTCGAAAATCAGTAGGAACACAATCTGCCCACCCCGTGAAGATAAGTGTGGGACATTTGGTGGATTTTTTTGATTTCAGAACACAAAAAACGTTACAATTCTTTCACAACGGTCGTTCTTCACCACTGTTTCCACCTTGTTTGGAACTTCTTCGCTCTCAATTGCGAGATAAGCCCCATCGGGACGTGCACGGCAGAAGTCCGTCTATTCCCTCTTCTGGTCATAGTTTGTCATTGCAACCTACTTAAAATACCAGAATATTTCTTAACATCGAAAAATTAGCAATACGACAATGTTGCCACTCAGTGAAGATAATTCTGTGGCATTTCGTGGATTTAAAAAAAAAATTCAGAACCGAAAAAACGTGACAATTAATTCACAACGGTCGTTCCTCACAACTGTTTCCACATTGTGTAGGGCTCCTTTTTGCTCTGAAATGCGAGAGCCCTCTTTGGCCGTGCACAGCAAGCGGCGATAGCTTCCCTCTGTTCGTCAGTGCTCGTCACTGTCACCTTCTGAAAGAATACCATTTTATTTCTTCATACCTCACAAGAGAGCCCCACTTGGACGTGCAAGGCAGAAGTCGATGACTGCGTTCTGCTGGTCATAGTTTGTCATTGCACCCTGATGAAAGAATACAATCTTGCTGCATTGCTTACCCTGAAAAGTCGATCACTGCCATCTGTTGGTCACAATTTGTCATTGCAACCGTTTTCAAGATGAACATATTAGTTCTTATTTCCCTTGAAAAATTAGCAGTCACACATGAAGGCAGCGCTGTGAAGATCATTTTGTGACATTTTATGGACTTTTTTAAATTTCTGAACGAAAACATAATGACAGTTAATTCACAACGGTGGTTCTTCCCCGCTGTTTCCACCTTGTGTATTGACCTTCTTGGCTCTCAGTTGCTCGAGCCCCACTGGGACGTGCTCAGCAGTAGTCCGTTTCTGCCCTCTGCTGGTAATATTTTGTCATTGCAACATTCTTGAAGAATACCTCGCGATTTCTGATGACAATCGAAAATTCAGCAGGAACACAAAATGGACCCCCTGTGAAGATAATTGTGTGACATTTGGTGGATTTTTTTTTTATTTCAGATGACAAAAAACGTTACAATTAATAATAATAATAATAATAATACATTTTATTTGAAAGCGCTTTTCATCACACTCAAAGACACTTTACAAGAGCTTAAAACACAGGATAAAAATGTGCACTTAAAACAAGCATACATAATTTACAAAAGCACATTTAGATGAACAAAAAGCAAAATGGGTAAAAGGGATTAAAAGGTGTTAAAAGCATTGCGGAACAAATGAGTTTTAAGAGATGATTTGAAGGATTGGAGGTCAGTACATTTGCGGATGTGTTGTGGTAGAGCGTTCCAGAGGGTTGGGGCGGCGACAGAGAAGACTCGGTCCATGACTGCCTTTTGCTAGTCATAGTTTGTCATGGCACCCTGATGAAAGAATACAATCTTGCTGCATTGCTTACCCTGAAAAGTCGATCACTGCCGTCTGTTCGTCACAGGTTGTCATTGCAACCGTTTTCAAGACGATCATATTAGTGCTTATTTCCCTTGAAAAATCAGAAGTTACACATGAAGGCAGCGCTGTGAAGACCATTTTGTGACATTCGAAGACCATTTTGTGACATTTTATGGATTTTTTAAAATTTCTGAACAAAAACATAATGACAATTAATTCACAACGGTGGTTCTACCCCGCTATTTCAACCTTGTGTATGGCTCTTCTTCGCTCTCAATTGTGAGAGCTCACCCGCACGACTGTCAAGAACCAAACCTATCCGGTGCGCTTGCCATTGCCGAAACTACGCCGTTAAGGGCAGGGAAACAAGCGCGTTGCAAGCAAGCATAAAAACAGCGACCACGTGACCTTATGAAACTGACCGGTTGCAGCAGGCTTACACAGGCCGCTTGGAATAGTGGAATAACAAATACTTCGTTCTTCATTGTCGAGTCTTCTTTACATATGCTGATGTCTCTGGAGAAAGACAGACTGAATAGATGGAAACAAGCAAGTGCTGAAAGACATCACTGCGCACACGGGAGATGTTCGGAAATTAACGGGAGCCACTCGCTTAGACCGGCCTTCGCTGCAAACAGCGAAAAAGGGCCCGGAGTGCCGGGATTTTCAAGTAAAGCCGTAAAAATACATCGCCAGGTCGGCTCGAGCTGTCAAACGTCTCCGCGGCAATGCGCAACTGTCGGGAAATGAACCGATCCGGTCCCCTTGGCATTTGACATTTTTTGTAGGGCCAAGAGTGGCGCGGATTACAAGCAAGACCTGAAAACAATCACCACGCATAAGCTTGATGTCCGGAAATTAACGGTTGCCGCCCACTTGGACCTGCTGTGGCTGCGCGAAGCGAGAAAGGCCAGGAGTGTAGCGATTTGGAAGCAAGGCCTGAAAAACCTCGCCGTGTCGGGTTGTCGGTCAAACGTTGCCTCGGCAACACGCAACTTGTCTGGAAGTGAACCGTTGGAGACACTGCGCCTTTTTTGGAGGGCCGAGAGTGGCACGGATTTTAGGCAAGCCCTGAAAAAAAATCACCACGAACACGGCGCGATGTTTCTAAATTAACGGTTGCCGCCCGCTTGGTCCAGCTGTCGCTGCGGGAAGCAAAAAAATGCCTGGTGTTACTGCCAAGAGTTCCCGTTGAGCAGTTTCTTTGGTGTTCTGATGCCATCTAGTGGCGATTGTTGGCCGGAACCATTTATCGCGGATAAAGGTCCACCCGACCCTAGTTGCCGTGGCACATTAATGGCGCACGTTAAAAGAACATGTTTGTAAGCTCTGTATAGCCATTTTCTAAGAAGACAAGAGTGCCGAGAACCTACTGTCTGAGGCATGTCGACGACGGGCAGGATTTCGGCTGAAGTTTAGCCCCTTATGGGTGTAAGCCCACGAGGTTTGTGTGTTTTATGTTAAATCAATTGTCTTCGTAGTTTTGTCTTTTATTTGGTATGTAATGCCACTTGTATATGTGTTTCATGTTCGTGGGACCAGTTCTCACGGGTTGCCAGGAATAAACCCTGTATTTTTATCGTGGACTTCGTGTCGTCATTCATGCCGCATCCTGAGGGCATTATAGTGAGAACTCTCCCGCTCCGACGCATGGTTAGACGACAAGGACGATGCCAGCGTGCGAGAGAAGGATGACCATCGTGACTCCATTTTGTGTGACGAAACACAAAGCACGGAAAATCCACGTTCACGAGGTCGACAAGATAAGCCAATTAGGAAACTATAAGAAGTGAAACCTTGATATATATAATCATTTGTGTTTGTTTCAGAACTATAATTGTATTGTGTGCTTTATTCGTTGTTACACTGTTAAGCTGAATTGTTCTACATTTTCGTAGTTGTGATAGCCATTTTGCAAAGGTTTAATTACTTTAAGTAAGAAAACATTTAAGTTAAGGTTGCAACAATTGCATGTATGTTACACTGATTCAAGCTTAGATCTTGCATTTAAACATTTTTGTGACAGTTTACTGTGCCTTTCAGCAAAGGTTAATTTGACTAATGCAAAGTTACCATTTAACTGCTTTGAATATTAGGCTTAAGTCCTCAAGTTAAAGTAAACGGAATATCAACCAAACTTAACAATGGCAACGTTTGAGTCTCAGTCAGAAGTGAGTGATTGTGATGTATAGCAACCATTCGCAACTGAAGGTGCCGAAAGAGACAATTCCACTACTCAACAAGAGCTACAAAGGAGCCAAAGAAACCGCAAGTTGACGGAAAAGGGCCAAGAGCTGCGTGATGAGCTGATAAGTAAAGCAACACATCGATTCAGCGTGTGCTATGAGAAGTGGAAGTTTGTCGCTAAAGATGCCAAGAAAGCCTTGCATGAACGATGCTCAACAGATCAAATGCATGAACATGTTACCAAAGTAACAGAGGCTTCAAAAAATGTAAGCACTGCTTATGAAGAATTGAGACGCATTACCTATCCAGACATTGCCATGAGACGCAGAATCGATACATGTGAAGCAGTAACTAAGACAGTAATTGAAACTGCTGAAGAGTGCATGAAAACAAAAATGATGGAAAATGATGTAGACAAAGAAACGGAAAAGACAAACCTTGCCTTAAGATCCTCACACTCAAAGAAGATGAGTATCAATTCATACCACACTAAGTCCCCCATTCAGTCAAAGGTTTCCTCTAGACATTCCAGTTTTTGCTCTGCTAAAAGACGAGATGCAGCCGCTGAAGTTGCAGCCAACGAAGCCGCCTTGGAAGTTCTGCTTCAACAAGAAAGCCATATCAAGGACATAGAAAAACAAGAGGCAGAAATAGCAGAACGGCAAAGAGCTTTAGAAGCAAAACGCAGGGAACTAGAAAGACTGGACGCAATTAAAAGCCTCAAGGCTGCTCAGGCAAGACAAAGAGTCTATGACCAAAGTGTATGTTCCGATGAAGATATATACGAGCTACTTCATCAAAATTCCAAGAAAGAAAATGAAGTAAAATCCGAAAACAATGACTCCTATTGCAAATCTTGCTGTTCACCTCAAGGGGTGATACATCCACAACAAGAAATAAAGATGCAAGATTTAGTCAAGGCCCTTACTGAGTCAATCAGTTGTAGCAGACTGCCTGTACCAGAACCAACTGTATTCAGTGGTGACGCTCTCAGATACAATGATTGGAAGATTTCCTTTCAGACACTCATTGAAAGAAAAAACATTCCAGCGGAAGAAAAAATGTACAATCTGCGCAAGTACGTGAGTGGACCTGCCGGAAGAGCCATTGAAAGCTACTTTCTGTTAGGCACAAAATCAGCCAACGCTGCTGCATGGACACTCCTTGAAGAAAGGTATGGCAATCCATTCCTTATATCTAAAGCATTCAGAGATAAACTTGATGCCTGGCAAAAGATAAGATCAAAGAGCAGTATAGAATTACAAGAGTATGCTGACTTTCTTCGAAGCTGTAAGGCGGCCATGTCTGAAATCAAGGGTCTCGAAGTACTCAATGACTGCAATGAAAATCAAAGGATGCTTTCAAAGCTCCCAGATTGGATTATTTCAAGCTGGAACAGAAGGGTGACTGAAATACAAGAGCAGAGTCAAACCTTTCCAAGCTTTAGCGAGTTTGTGGACTTCCTTACGATTGAAGCTAAGATTGCCTGTAACCCCATAACATCACTCCATGCATTGAAACCAAGTGAAGGTGAAGGGCCAAAGATGTTTAAAGGCAGAAGTCATGGAACAAAGGTTCTTAAAACTAACACAAGTGAAGTGACGAGTTGTAACTTCTGCGAGAAGACAGGCCACGACCTGCAGAAATGTTGGGAGTTTATGAATACACCTATCGAGGAAAGACTTGCATTTGTGCAAGAGAAGAAGTTATGCTTCGGATGTCTGAAATCAGGCCACCGCTCAAAGGATTGTGAGACAAGAGAAACATGTGACACATGTGATAGAAGACATCCAACTTGTCTCCATGATGACCGAACTAAGGATGCAAGACGCCAATCAAAGACAAACAAGACAAGAAGCTGTGATGAGTCAATTGAGAGAAAGACAGACTGTTCACAAATTGCCAATGATGCACCACAAGCAAATGAAGCAACAGCTCACAGAATTTTGCAAAATGATGAAGCGACTCATACATCTTCCATCATCCCGGTGTGGGTGTCTACCAAGAATGAACCAGAGCATGACGTTCTTGTTTATGCGCTCCTTGATACACAAAGTGACACAACATTCATACTTGAAGAAACCGCAAAGGCTCTACACGCGACAAGTAAACCAGTTCAGTTAAAGCTCACAACAATGTCCACAAGAAACGCAGTAGTATCCTGCCACAAATTATCTGGTTTGCAAGTGAGAGGATTTTACTCAAATAAATTAATTCCTCTACCAGTTACATATTCAAGAACCTTCATTCCAGCCAATGTAGATCATATTCCCACTCCTAAAACAGCGAGAGTGTGGCCTCATCTTGAACACATTGCAAACGAGATCGCTCCATTACAAAGTTGCGATGTGGGCCTTTTAATTGGCTACAACTGTTCTCAAGCTCTTGTTCCCCGACAAGTCTTGTCTGGCAAGGAAAACCAACCATTTGGACTAAAAACAGATCTGGGATGGAGTATAGTGGGCTTCGGCAATACATGTCTTGATTATGGAGATGATATTGGATTAAGTCACCGAATCATTGTGAAGCAAGTCATGCCAAGCATTAAATCCTCTTCGAATCTCAAGAGTGAAGTACACTATGTGAACAAAACTCAAACAAAGGAAATGGTCTCACCTGCAGACGTCATCGAGGTGTTGGAGTCTGATTTTGTTGAGAAGGTTTCGGAGGACATTAAAACGTCCCAAGAAGATATCAGATTTATGATGAAATTGAAAGAAAGCATCAAGCATCAGGATAATGGCCATGATGAGATGCCACTTCCATTCAAGACTGAAAAACCTGACTTACGCAACAACAAGTAATGCGCCATTGATCAGTTGAGATGTTTGGAAAGAAAGCCAAGAAGAAACAAGCAACACTACGTGGATTACAAGAAATTCATGGAGAAAATTAAAGCCCATGGAGATGCTGAAGAGAATCCGGCGGCGTATGCCTCAAGAGGTCTGACGGCTATAGAGCTCATCACATCGAAGTGGTTCACAGGCCCTGATCTTCTCTGGCAGAAAGTTCTATCCAGTGGTGAAATCAAGGTGGGAGAGACATCAGTTAGTGACCCAGAAGTTAAAAAGGTTTCAGTCCTCAATACGCAAGGTAACGAACAATGGTCACTTCCAGATCACCTGCAAAAGTTCCCCGACTGGTTCAGAATGATCACAGCCGTTGCTCGGCCAAAGCCCTTACGAAAAAATGCAAATAACATTCGAGGATCAAATCAATCACTTAAACGCTCAAATGCAATACGGACTAAAGCTAAAACCACGAAACATTACCACAAAAGGACACACCATCAAGTTCAAGGAATCACAACAAATGCAATTTGTGCATTCATCGCTATTCCTTATCTGTGGAAGAGGCGGCGTCGTGTTCAAGTCTTGGCAAATACCTTCTGGACAAGGTGGAGAAGGAAATATGTGTTGAATCTTCAAAGCAGACTGAATTGGACGAAAGAATGCAGGGATTCTAAAGTCAACCACATTGTACTCCTACAAGATGACTCAAACCCACATAACCAATGGAAATTGGCAAAGATTGTTGAAGTATATCCTGGACACGATGGAAGAGTTAGGAAAGTGAAACTACTTATGAGTGATTCAACTTTGTTAAATTTCAGAGTTAATAACTTTGAAAGACAATTGATTGGTGGGAGTGTTACTGCCAATAGTTCCCGTTGAGCCGAGAACCTACCGTCTGAGGCATGTCGACGACGGGCAGGATTTCGGCTGAAGTTTAGCCCCTTATGGGTGTAAGCCCACGAGGTTTGTGTGTTTTATGTTAAATCAATTGTCTTAGTTTTGTCTTTTATTTGGTATGTAATGCCACTTGTATATGTGTTTCATGTTCGTGGGACCAGTTCTCATGGGTTGCCTGGAATAAACCCTGTATTTTTATCGTGGACTTCGCGTCGTCATTCGTGCCGCATCCTGAGGGCGCTACACCTGGAGTGCCGGGATTTGCAAGCAAGGCCTATAAAACCTCTTCGTCTCGCTCCCTTTGTCTGTCGAACGTTGCCTCGGCAACGCGCAACTGTCTGGAAGTGATCCTATCCGCCCCCCTTGCCGTTTTGCATTTTTTTCAGGCCGAGAATGGCGCGGATAAAAAGCAAAAACTGAAAAAAATCCCCGCGCACATGCGCGATGTCCGGAAATTAATGGTTGCCGCCCGTTTCGTCCCGCTATCTCGGCACGAAGCAAAAAAATGCCCGGAGTGCCTGGATTTGCAAGCAAGGCCTGAAAACCCCCGCCGTGTCACTCCCGTTGTCTGTCAAACGTTGCCTCGGCAATGCGCGACTGTCTGGAAGTGATCCGATCCACTCCCCTTGACGTTTTGCATTTTTTTCAGGCCGGGATTGGTGCGGATGAAAAGGAGGAGTTGAAAAAAAAATCCCCGTGCACATGCGCGATGTCTTGAAATTAACGGTTGCCGCCCGCTTC
>NW_017805743.1:51990-56308 GCF_001891065.2 Hippocampus comes
ACGCCGGGAGTGCCGGGATTTGCAAGCAAGGCCTAAAAACCCCCGCCGTGTCACTCCCGTTGTCTGTCAAACGTTGCCTCGGCAATGCGCGACTGTCTGGAAGTGAACCGATCCGCTCCCCTTGCCGTTTTGCATTTATTTTCAGGCCGGGAGTGGTGCGGATTAATAGGTGGAGTTAAAAAAAAATCCCCGTGCACATGCGCGATGTCTTGATATTAACGTTTGCCGCCCGCTTCGTCCCGCTGTCTCGGCACAAAGCAAAAAATGCTCGGAGTGCCTGGATTTGCAAGCAAGGCCTGAAAAACCTCGCCGTGTCACTCCCGTTGTCTGTCAAAGGTTGCCTCGGCAATGCGCGACTGTCTGGAAGTGATCCGATCCGTTTTGCATTTATTTTCAGGCCGGGAGTGGTGCGGATGAAAAGGAAGAGTTGAAAAAAATCCCCGTGCACATGCGCGATGTCTTGATATTAACGTTTGCCGCCCGCTTCGTCCCGCTGTCTCGGCACAAAGCAAAAAATGCTCGGAGTGCCTGGATTTGCAAGCAAGGCCTGAAAAACCTCGCCGTGTCACTCCCGTTGTCTGTCAAAGGTTGCCTCGGCAATGCGCGACTGTCTGGAAGTGATCCGATCCGTTTTGCATTTATTTTCAGGCCGGGAGTGGTGCGGATGAAAAGGAAGAGTTGAAAAAAATCCCCGTGCACATGCGCGATGTCTTGATATTAACGTTTGCCGCCCGCTTCGTCCCGCTGTCTCGGCACAAAGCAAAAAATGCTCGGAGTGCCTGGATTTGCAAGCAAGGCCTGAAAAACCTCGCCGTGTCACTCCCGTTGTCTGTCAAAGGTTGCCTCGGCAATGCGCGACTGTCTGGAAGTGATCCGATCCGTTTTGCATTTATTTTCAGGCCGGGAGTGGTGCGGATGAAAAGGAAGAGTTGAAAAAAATCCCCGTGCACATGCGCGATGTCTTGATATTAACGTTTGCCGCCCGCTTCGTCCCGCTGTCTCGGCACAAAGCAAAAAATGCTCGGAGTGCCTGGATTTGCAAGCAAGGCCTGAAAAACCTCGCCGTGTCACTCCCGTTGTCTGTCAAAGGTTGCCTCGGCAATGCGCGACTGTCTGGAAGTGATCCGATCCGTTTTGCATTTATTTTCAGGCCGGGAGTGGTGCGGATGAAAAGGAAGAGTTGAAAAAAATCCCCGTGCACATGCGCGATGTCTTGATATTAACGTTTGCCGCCCGCTTCGTCCCGCTGTCTCGGCACAAAGCAAAAAATGCTCGGAGTGCCTGGATTTGCAAGCAAGGCCTGAAAAACCTCGCCGTGTCACTCCCGTTGTCTGTCAAAGGTTGCCTCGGCAATGCGCGACTGTCTGGAAGTGATCCGATCCGTTTTGCATTTATTTTCAGGCCGGGAGTGGTGCGGATGAAAAGGAAGAGTTGAAAAAAATCCCCGTGCACATGCGCGATGTCTTGATATTAACGTTTGCCGCCCGCTTCGTCCCGCTGTCTCGGCACAAAGCAAAAAATGCTCGGAGTGCCTGGATTTGCAAGCAAGGCCTGAAAAACCTCGCCGTGTCACTCCCGTTGTCTGTCAAAGGTTGCCTCGGCAATGCGCGACTGTCTGGAAGTGATCCGATCCGTTTTGCATTTATTTTCAGGCCGGGAGTGGTGCGGATGAAAAGGAAGAGTTGAAAAAAATCCCCGTGCACATGCGCGATGTCTTGATATTAACGTTTGCCGCCCGCTTCGTCCCGCTGTCTCGGCACAAAGCAAAAAATGCTCGGAGTGCCTGGATTTGCAAGCAAGGCCTGAAAAACCTCGCCGTGTCACTCCCGTTGTCTGTCAAAGGTTGCCTCGGCAATGCGCGACTGTCTGGAAGTGATCCGATCCGTTTTGCATTTATTTTCAGGCCGGGAGTGGTGCGGATGAAAAGGAAGAGTTGAAAAAAATCCCCGTGCACATGCGCGATGTCTTGATATTAACGTTTGCCGCCCGCTTCGTCCCGCTGTCTCGGCACAAAGCAAAAAATGCTCGGAGTGCCTGGATTTGCAAGCAAGGCCTGAAAAACCTCGCCGTGTCACTCCCGTTGTCTGTCAAAGGTTGCCTCGGCAATGCGCGACTGTCTGGAAGTGATCCGATCCGTTTTGCATTTATTTTCAGGCCGGGAGTGGTGCGGATGAAAAGGAAGAGTTGAAAAAAATCCCCGTGCACATGCGCGATGTCTTGATATTAACGTTTGCCGCCCGCTTCGTCCCGCTGTCTCGGCACAAAGCAAAAAATGCTCGGAGTGCCTGGATTTGCAAGCAAGGCCTGAAAAACCTCGCCGTGTCACTCCCGTTGTCTGTCAAAGGTTGCCTCGGCAATGCGCGACTGTCTGGAAGTGATCCGATCCGTTTTGCATTTATTTTCAGGCCGGGAGTGGTGCGGATGAAAAGGAAGAGTTGAAAAAAATCCCCGTGCACATGCGCGATGTCTTGATATTAACGTTTGCCGCCCGCTTCGTCCCGCTGTCTCGGCACAAAGCAAAAAATGCTCGGAGTGCCTGGATTTGCAAGCAAGGCCTGAAAAACCTCGCCGTGTCACTCCCGTTGTCTGTCAAAGGTTGCCTCGGCAATGCGCGACTGTCTGGAAGTGATCCGATCCGTTTTGCATTTATTTTCAGGCCGGGAGTGGTGCGGATGAAAAGGAAGAGTTGAAAAAAATCCCCGTGCACATGCGCGATGTCTTGATATTAACGTTTGCCGCCCGCTTCGTCCCGCTGTCTCGGCACAAAGCAAAAAATGCTCGGAGTGCCTGGATTTGCAAGCAAGGCCTGAAAAACCTCGCCGTGTCACTCCCGTTGTCTGTCAAAGGTTGCCTCGGCAATGCGCGACTGTCTGGAAGTGATCCGATCCGTTTTGCATTTATTTTCAGGCCGGGAGTGGTGCGGATGAAAAGGAAGAGTTGAAAAAAATCCCCGTGCACATGCGCGATGTCTTGATATTAACGTTTGCCGCCCGCTTCGTCCCGCTGTCTCGGCACAAAGCAAAAAATGCTCGGAGTGCCTGGATTTGCAAGCAAGGCCTGAAAAACCTCGCCGTGTCACTCCCGTTGTCTGTCAAAGGTTGCCTCGGCAATGCGCGACTGTCTGGAAGTGATCCGATCCGTTTTGCATTTATTTTCAGGCCGGGAGTGGTGCGGATGAAAAGGAAGAGTTGAAAAAAATCCCCGTGCACATGCGCGATGTCTTGATATTAACGTTTGCCGCCCGCTTCGTCCCGCTGTCTCGGCACAAAGCAAAAAATGCTCGGAGTGCCTGGATTTGCAAGCAAGGCCTGAAAAACCTCGCCGTGTCACTCCCGTTGTCTGTCAAAGGTTGCCTCGGCAATGCGCGACTGTCTGGAAGTGATCCGATCCGTTTTGCATTTATTTTCAGGCCGGGAGTGGTGCGGATGAAAAGGAAGAGTTGAAAAAAATCCCCGTGCACATGCGCGATGTCTTGATATTAACGTTTGCCGCCCGCTTCGTCCCGCTGTCTCGGCACAAAGCAAAAAATGCTCGGAGTGCCTGGATTTGCAAGCAAGGCCTGAAAAACCTCGCCGTGTCACTCCCGTTGTCTGTCAAAGGTTGCCTCGGCAATGCGCGACTGTCTGGAAGTGATCCGATCCGTTTTGCATTTATTTTCAGGCCGGGAGTGGTGCGGATGAAAAGGAAGAGTTGAAAAAAATCCCCGTGCACATGCGCGATGTCCGGAAATTAATGGTTGCCGCCCGTTTCATCCCGCTTTCTCGGCACGAAGCAAAAAGCTGACTGGAGTGCCTGGATTTGCAAGCAAGGCCCGAAAACCCTCGCCGTGTCACTCCCGTTGTCTGTCAAAGGTTGCCTCGGCAATGCGCGACTGTCTGGAAGTGATCCGATCCGCTCCCCTTGCCGTTTTGCATTTTTTTCAGGCCGGGAGTGGTGCGGATTAAGAGGAGGAGTTGAAAAAAAAATCCCTGTGCACATGCGCGATGTCCGGAAATTAATGGTTGCCGCCCGTTTCGTTCCGCTGTCACGGCACTAAGCAAAAAAATGCCCGAGGTGCCTGGATTTGCAAGCAAGGCCTGAAAAACCTCGCCATGTCACTCCCGTTGTCTGTCAAACGTTGCCTCGGCATCCCGCGACTGTCTGGAAGTTGTCGAATCAGTTTTGCATTTTTTTCAGGCCGGGAGTGGTGCGGATTAAAAGGACGAGTTGAAAAAAAACCCCATGCACATGCCACCCACTTCGTCCCACTGTCGCTGCGCGAAGCAAAACAAATGCCCGGAGTGCCGGGATTTGCAAGCAAGGCCTGAAAAACATCGCC
>NW_017805743.1:56380-56464 GCF_001891065.2 Hippocampus comes
GTTGTCGAAGCAGTTTTGCATTTTTGTTCAGGCCGGGATGGGGCGGATGAAAGGAGGAGTTGAAAAAAATCCCCGTGCACATGC
>NW_017805744.1:0-719 GCF_001891065.2 Hippocampus comes
TGAATTGTAAATATATTTCTCTCTCTTTTTTTTTTGTCATGTCCTGGGGAAAGAATGAGTTTTTTTTTTTTTTTGTTCCATCCTGCAATGTTGCAATATGGACTCTTAGCGACGCTGTAGACCGAAAAGTTGATGGTTGGGAGGCGGACTGTCTCTGCGTAACCATTACCGTCGACCAGAGAGAGAACGCGACGGAGGAGAACGGATTATTTGACGTGCTTGTCAAAACAATTAGATATATTTTTGGCCCTAAAAGCCATTTACATCGATTTACAGTGGATTGTGTTCGACATTAGACTGTGAAGAGGATCTTTTTAGTGGACTATAACTAGAGAGGCTCGCCGCTGGGAAGAGGTGGAAAGAACAATGAATGGGCAAGTACTGCTGTTTGTGTCTCTGTTCGCCCTCGACGCAGTGTGCGGCCAGGCCAGCTATTCCATTCCAGAGGAGATGAGCAGAGGATCTCTCGTAGGAAACATAGCGCAAGATTTAGGTGTAGAAATTCGACGTCTGATTTCCGGCAAAGCAAAGATCTATTCCAGGAACAATGAAGAATACATCGAGCTGAGCCGAGAGAAAGGAGTCCTCCTCGTGAAAGAGAGGATCGACAGAGAGGCTCTTTGCGCACACACCGCGCTTTGTGCGCTGCATTTCCGTATCATTTTGGAAAGTCCTATCGAATTTTACAGTGTTACTGTGCAGATTACCGACATAAATGA
>NW_017805744.1:969-25671 GCF_001891065.2 Hippocampus comes
CTGCTTGCTGCTTATCATATCGGTCAAAGTGTACCGGTGGAGACAGTCTCGCGTCCTGTACCACTCCAACTTGCCTGTCATTCCGTATTGTCCACCTCGATACTCGGATACTTTAGGAACAGGAACTCTACCCCACGTGTATAATTACGAGGTGTGCAGGACTACTGACTCCAGAAAAAGTGACTGTAAATTGGGCAGAGCTCCAAGTCACAACGTGATGACAATGGACCCCCACTTTACTGGGACCATGCAAAAGATGCACATTGAAAAGAAGATCATGGATGAACCTGATTCCCCTCTCGAGGTTAGTTTACAGTATTTTCATTTGGACTGTTTCTTCTGTTGATGATTGACTTCATTGTCATCATGACTGTAGTTTCTCAAAGTTCGCCAATCATTGCATAAACTTCACCATGTGCAAATTTTCAAAGGCGAGGGGTGGTGTTTAAATTTTACATGAGTTTGCCCACTGAGAAACATATTCATGCGGTTGAATTGAAGTTGAGCTTCAGCACCATGGAGAGCAAAACTTTTAGCCTCATTTCTTTGTTAGCCATTGAGCATTTCAACTCAAGTTGCATTATTATTTTCTTCTCCATTGGAGGCAAGATTTGACGTGTACTGTCAAATTTATTTTCAAGATGTCTTTTATACTTTTAATCTTTTGAGCATACCTAACGAACGATGCATTCTAGTCATTGTTAAATTGAGTGCTGCCTATTTGGTACTGTTTGTGTTTGTCCATATCCTCATAAAGGAGGTTTATTCATCCACATGATCACTGGCAGAACTGCAGCGTTTGATTACCAATGACGTGATGACAATGTACAGTTTGTGTGAAGAATCACTGATAAGTAATCAATCAGTACAGTGTGCGTATTATGACCCTGAGCAGGATAACCACAATAATGAGGATGGATGGATGGATGGCAGATAGCTTCCCAAAGTGCTGCCAAATAATAAACGAATATTTTTTTTTCTTGAAAAGATGATGTAAAAATTTGAAATATTGCCATTCGTCGAGCACTTACAACCCTATCAGACATTTGACCTCATTTAACTGAAATATCTTGTTTTTCAACATGTTGGATTTGTGGTTAACGCATGTGCCTCATAGTCCGTAGTTGCGTGTTCCAGTCTTAGTTTCTACATCCCTTCATGCATTCAAGTTTAGCAATTTTTTCAAACCTCAATAGGATGTTTGGAGCTGCACGACGTACAGTAGCTGCTGTGGGGAGAGTAAACAAATATGTGCTGTTAAATGGGAGCTAAGAGGGATAACTGTGGAGGGTTGATTACATATATTACATTAATTTGTAATTTCTTATAGGGGGACCGCAGCGTCGGTTAAAATAATAAAGCTTTACAGGTGGTAGAAAGTTTCCTTTCGTGCCGTATAAACCTCTCACGCCGTAAGAGCTGGAACATAAAACAGATATGACGTAATGAGTCGCTCTTATCTACGTACATGTAAAGTGCGATCAATTAAACACACATTCTAATCACAAACATAAGTTTATAGAAAGATAAACACAATTTTTTACCTTGTTGCCACTTTCAACCGGGCTTAGTACTTTTAAACTCTTAATTCTGTCGTCTGCGAATTGTTTCAGCTTTTCTGAATCGTCTGTTCTGCACTATAATTTCACCGTCTCCTCAATCGTTTTCCCTTTCCGTTTTCCTTCAAAATAAGACTTCTGCTTAACAAGAAGTCAAAAGTAAAGGTCTAATATTGCGACAATTTGGCAAATAAACTCGTTGTCCTTTACAGGGACTGTGAAATACATCAGACACGTTTGAGTGCAGTTGCTGAGGCAATCGCTTCGCGGTGCACGATCAACAGATTTTTACTTTGTGTGCCATTTGTGAAACTTCAGTGCCGTTTCATTTCGCATTAAAATTGTGAACAATGTACAAGTGAGACTTCCCGCCTCGCGGCAGGAGGGAATAATATCGCTAAATTACGTGTAAATACAGATTTAGGAGTCCCATGTCTGATGTTGGTGACATACCGAATATATTTATCACGTCAGTCATTTTGGGGGAAATTAATAAACCCTGTTCCATCCTGCAGTGTTGCAATATGGACTCTGAGAGACGCTGTAGACCAGAAAGTTGATTACTGGGAGCAGGATTGGAGCTGCGCCTCCACGTAACGTCGACACAACACAGAGACAACGCGACAGAGGAGAACGGATCATTTGGCGTGCTTATCAAATGAGGGGATAATATATTGATGTATTTGGCCCTGAAAGCGAGAAACTTTGACTAAGTGTGGATTATATTTGACATTAGACTGTGAAGAGGCTCTTTTTAGTGGAATATAAAGCGAGAGGAACTCCGCTGGGGAGAAATGGAAAGAACAATGAATGGGCAAGTACTGCTGTTTGTGTCTCTGTTCGCCCTCGACGCAGTGTACGGCCAGGTCAGCTATTCCATTCCAGAGGAGATGAGCAGAGGATCTTTAGTGGGGAACATAGCGCAAGATTTGGGTTTAGAAATACAACGTCTGATTTCCGGCAAAGCAAAGATCTATTCCAGGAATAATGAAGAATACATTGAGCTGAGCCGAGAGAAAGGAGTCCTCCTCGTGAAAGAGAGGATCGACAGAGAGGCTCTTTGCGCACACACCGCGTTTTGTGCACTGCATTTAGAAATTATTCTTGAGAATCCCATGGAATTTTACAGCGTTACTGTCCAGATTACGGACATAAATGACAATGCGCCAAGTTTCGAAAAAAATGAAATGAAATTTAAAATAAGTGAGTCGACGACCGTGGGAGCAAAATTTGTTCTCCAAAGGGCGGCGGATCTAGATGTCGGAATTAACGGCGTTCATAATTATGAATTAAAACCAGCAGACCATTTTGCTCTTAAACGGCAAAATAACGCGGATGGCAATATAAATGTGGAGATGGTTTTACAGAAGCCTTTAGACAGAGAGAAAGAGGAGCAGATTTCTCTCGTGTTAACGGCTGTAGATGGAGGAGAGCCGCGCATGTCGGGAACGATGTTGATTCAAGTTACAGTGTTAGACGCGAACGATAATGCCCCCGTTTTTACACAGCACACATACAAGGCTACTGTGACTGAGAATTCACCTGCAGGGACGCTTGTGGCTACTGTTTCTGCCTCTGATGCAGATGGAGATTTGAATTCCAAAATATCGTATTCAATAACAAACACCCAAGATAACGTTCGAAACATATTTGACATAAATAAAGACAACGGCCAGGTGTCATTAATTGGAAATATAGATTATGAGAAGTCAAGACATTTTCAAATTCATTTACTTGCGAGTGATGATGGAGGACTCACCGATTCTTCTAAGTTAATTATTGATGTGCAAGATATAAATGACAACAAGCCCACAATTAACATAATGTCAAAATCAAACGTGATATCAGAGGACGCTGAAATCAACACTGTTGTTACTATGATCAATAGCGAAGATTTAGATTCAGGAGAAAATGGAAACGTCAATTGTTTTATAAATGAAGACATTCCATTTGTTTTGAAAATCTCCAAAAATAATTTCTTTAGTTTAGTGACAGAAAATGACTTAGACAGAGAAAGGTCGGGAGAATATAACATCACAGTGATGTGCTCTGATGAGGGCGTGCCCTCCCTCTCCAGCAATGTCACTCTCACCTTACTCATCTCAGATGTGAATGACAACGCGCCTGTCTTTGAGAGGAGCTCATATGAGGCCTACATTGTAGAAAATAACACACCAGGTGTTTCCATTTTCACACTGAAAGCCAGTGATGCTGACTGGAACCACAATGCTCGTCTTTCATACATCCTGGAGGACTCCTCAGTTAACGGAGTGCCAGTCTCCTCATATGTGTCAGTTAGTGCTGATAGTGGAGTCATCCATTCAGTGCGTTCTTTTGACTATGAGCAACTGAAAGAGTTCCACTTCCGCGTCAGAGCGCAGGATGGAGGCTCCCCTCCCCTCAGCAGCAACGTGAGCGTTCGCATGCTGATTCAGGACCAGAACGACAACGCCCCTCAGGTCCTGTACCCGGTGCAGACGGGTGGCTCCTTGCTGGCCGAAATGGTGCCTCGTTCGGCAGATGTGGGCTATCTGGTGACTAAAGTGGTGGCTGTGGATGTGGACTCCGGTCAGAACGCCTGGCTCTCCTATAAAGTGCACAAAGCCACCGACAGGGCACTATTTGAAGTGGGCCTCCACAACGGAGAAATCCGAACTGTCCGCCAAGTGACTGACAAAGATGCTGTCAAACAAAGACTGACTGTTGTCGTGGAGGACAACGGGCGGCCCTCTCGCTCAGCTACGGTCATTGTGAACGTGGCGGTGGCCGACAGCTTCCCTCAAGTGCTGTCAGAGTTCACTGACTTGAGCATGCACGACAAGGAGTACAATGACCAGCTGACTTTTTACTTAGTCTTGGCGCTGGCGGTGGTCTCCTTCCTCTTCATCACCTGCTTGCTGCTTATCATATCGGTCAAAGTGTACCGGTGGAGACAGTCTCGCGTCCTCTACCACTCCAACCTGCCTGTCATTCCGTATTGTCCGCCACGATACTCGGATACTTTGGGGACTGGGACTCTCCCGCATGTGTACAATTACGAGGTGTGCAGGACCACTGACTCCAGAACAAGTGATTGTAAACTGGACAGAGTGGCAAGCCACAACGTGATGACAATGGACCCCAGTTTAACAGCAACCATGCAGAAGATCCACAGTCAAAAGAGCATCCTGGATGAACCTGAATCCCCTCTTGAGGTTAGAATTCCCTTTTGTAAACTGTGATTAATATGCAGTCACTGTGACATGAATCAGACCGTGGTCAGACAGAAAGGTGCCATCAGTGTTCTGTGGTGTCTGTTAATTGTTTCATTCAATTTTCTGTGACTGAAAATCATGGTTACTAAGACATACAAGTTCAACTGTGATTGAAAATAATTCCTCTGTCATTTCTCTTAAAAATCAATACACAAAGTATCTAATATAACAGTCCCGCCTATATATTGTAATGACAAAAGGTCTATATTATTTATTTATGTGTTTGTTTATTTGTTCTGTGATTAGCTGGCAACCAGTTCAGGGTGTACTCCTCCTACTGTCCGAAGACAGCTCGGATCGGCTCCAGCAGGCCCATGACCCTCGTGAGAATAAGGGGATTAGAAAATGGATGGATGTTTATTTTTTTTTTATTGGCTTACACCACTCTTCATTTACATTTAGGTTTTGCACATGGTTGGTGCTTTTATTTCTCTATACTTGCTCCCACCACTGGCTAACATCAGTCACAAGTCACATGAAAGACTGACTGTCAAGACAGAATGGAATTTCACCCATCCGTCCATTGTCAACACTGCTTATCCCCATGAGGGTACCGGGCATGATGGATCCTGTCCCAACTGACTTCAAGCGGAAGGTGGACTACACCCTAAACTGGTCACCAGTCAGTCGCAGGGCACATATAAAGACAAACAACCATTCACACCGCACCAATTTGTGCGTAAAACGTGCTGACATAATGCACATGCATGCATGTATGAATGCAATATCTTTGTTAATGATTTAGGTCGTATACTGCGAACAAATTTCGAAGCTCCTCAGACCATCTGTACCCACAAATAGTGAATGATCAGCTTCCGACAAAACGTCAAAAAAAACCCCAAAACATTTTACCAAAATGCACAACGTATTGAAACTACAGTCATTTATAAGAAACACTTAATTGTTGAATAATTTCAACAGTAATAATTTGAATTGAAAATGCACTAATGTGCTGTAATGTCCTCAATAATCACGGAAAGAACACGTTTAATGTTTAGCCTTGTTCCCTTCTAGTGCTTGTATGTGCTTCTGCATGGGATCTGAGTGTCCACCGCGCTTCGCAAGTCCATTGGCGCCTCTCAGGCGAAAGCAGACCCGGAAATCCATCGAGCCGCTTGCACGAATCCAAAGAGGCACAGTTTTTGGATCTATATGATATAACACTACACATGCACGTTACAAATCTAGAACATATTTTCCACATATTTATACCCACCGATCATCACAAACATTGCCGTCCGACCGGCATGAATTGCATTCAAATGCCTCTTTCTTGTAATATATTTATTCCATACTATCTATTTCAACAACTTGTGCAGTATTTGCTCATTGGCCGCTTCATATGTTTTAGATGTGTGTTGCCATTCCAATTTTCGTTCAAATGTATTTAAATATGATTGATATCATTAGTATGTTGATAGGTACATGGTTTTCAGCAGATTTTCCGATGATACGAATATTTTGATACGAAACTTTTAATAGTAGGTTAAAGATTGAGGAAGTTATGAACTGTCTTGCAGTTGTTCTTTTTAACCCCTGCGGATTGGTTGAGGCCACTCAAATGGAAAGATACCCAGTGAGGCGTGGGTTGTGCAAATTGGTGCGCCACATACACGTGCTGTTAGTCAAGATGAATTCTGATTCATACGCACAGTTGTGCGAAAAAGATGAGCTGATAATCACGTGCCCTGCACTCGACGGTGTTTGTGCGCATGCTCAACTTGTGTGCGAAGTCCGAATTATACGCATTTATTCGCAAATGAGCCCCATTGACTCTCTGGAAACAAAATATCCAAATATTTCCGGTTAAATGCTTTTAGTGAGACTCTATTGAAGGCCAGCAGTTCTTTGCAGTAGTTATTTTTGTTGTTTTATAACTGTAGTTATTCACTCCATCAGTGTGACATGCATGTGACTTAAAAATATATCGCCAACCTGGCTACGTTTGGTGATACAGAACGCATACTGAAGACTCAGGTGTTAACTTCATTCATTGTCTTCATTTCTAGCATGTGAGCCTCCTGCCACAAATGCTGTAGTTTAGTAAACTACACTTGACAATAACTTTCTTACATATGTGTTCATCTGTTGCAATATTCTTTGATTCTAACATTGGAATAAACTCGTTCTTAACATTCATATCCTTATTTATTTCATGTCAATTTTCTTTTACATTGAATGCATTGTGTTACTTCCTAAATGTTTTCTTTCAGCAACATGATCATTTTACTGCTCCTGCATGATCTTCTGGTACATGCGCCATACACCTTACCCCACACAACAAAAAAAGAAAAAAAAGGGGGGGGGTGTGAAACAAAATCCTGCCTCAACACAGTCCCTTAAAATGGCAGACTTGTTGTGCGCATATATATATAAAATTAAAAAAATATATAAAGTTTCTATAGACAATATAACACTTTTCCACTTTTTCTTTTCAACTATCTCAGATTAGTTGACGTTTTTCATTTTTGTGTCTTTTTTTCTACCCTTATGAAACGGGGGAAATCGTCATTTGATTGATTAACATATGAGATCAGAGGTTATCTTGTGCTTACTCACCACCGAATGTCTATTGGTGTCCTTGATGTTCGAGATTTCATTGACCTTTGCTGATAGCCTAAGCTTCATAAAAATCAATCATCTCTGTCATTAGATATCATTGATCTCCTCGGTGTTGATATAAAATGGAATTATATTGTATGAAGCAATGGCAGACAATGCACAAAAAACCTTGATATTTTTCAATACCAGCACTTGTGAAATGACAAAGCAGATGATTCAATGGGAGACATTTTTCCAATAAATTATTGTTCATCATCCGCCCTCAAGAATTCTCATATAGACTTCAATTTTAGAGCCCTAAAACTCTAAATACTAAATGATTTTTCAGTATTATAGTTAAATACACAATCAAACAAATAAATAAAATGAATTACAACAACAGATAATTTTCCGTCGATCATGATATGTTTGGGGACGACTTTAAATGCACATTGGTGGCCACTTGTCTTTCAGTAGGCGGAGGCAAAGAAGCGATATCCTGCAGTATAAGTATTTGGACTCTTAGGGGCGCTGTTGACCAGAAATTCCACCGATCATTTTTCTATATATCCAGCACACAATCATCCACATCGACACCGCAGCAACAGAGGAGGGAACGCGTACATATCCGCTCCTCCAGTCGTTTTTTTTTTTTACATGTATACCTTTCTCTCGGGCAACACGGAGATATTTTTATTTTTGATTCCCTATTTGGATCAGAGGAATTGAAACGCTTTTTGGCTGTAATTTGGACCATTGCACATCGAATGGAACAATGAAGCGGCAAGTACTATTGTTCGTTTGGTCGTATTTTGTCGGCTCGGTCCTCGGACAGGTCACCTATTCCATTCCCGAGGAAATGAGCAAAGGTTCTTTGGTTGGAAACATAGCGCAAGATTTAGGCGTGCATGTGAAAAGGCTGAGATCTGGCAAAGCTCGCATTTACACGGAGGGTGACGCAGATTATATGGAGCTGCACAGAGACAGAGGGCTGCTCGTGGTTAAAGAAAGGATCGACAGGGAGGCGCTGTGCGGACAAACAACGCCGTGCGCTTTACATCTGCAGATAACTCTGGAGGAGCCTATTGAATTTTACACAGTGACTGTCGAAATTAACGATATTAATGACAATGCGCCCACTTTTAAAAATGATGAGATGACGTTTAAAATCAGTGAGTCTGCTGTGATAGGAGCAAAATTCGTGCTGGAAAGGGCTGTGGATTTAGACGTCGGTGTGAACGGACTGCAGGGCTACTCGTTAAAACCAACAGATCATTTTCATCTCAAACTACAAAATCAGCAGGATGGGAGCAAGAGAGTGGAGATTGTCCTCCAAAAAACTCTTGATCGAGAGATTGAAGAACATCTCTCTCTAGTTCTCACTGCGGCTGATGGCGGTGACCCTCAGCTGACAGGGACAATGCGTGTAGAAGTTGCGGTGCTCGACGCAAATGACAACGCGCCCGTATTTACTCAGCAGATATATAGGGTCACTATGATGGAGACTGCTCCAAAAGGCACCTTTATGAGCACCGTGAGTGCTGTTGATGCAGATGAAGGCTCGAATGGCAAAGTGTCTTATTCGATAACTAACACAGTGGATGACGTCCCTGGTATTTTTCAAATTGATGAAGAAAGTGGTGTGGTGTCTTTAATTGGAAGCCTCGATTATGAAAAAGTGCATCGCTATGAAATATTTGTGCAAGCTAGTGATGATGGAGGGATGACAGATTCGTGTAGAATTATTGTGGAAGTGAGTGACACAAATGATAACCCCCCTTCTATAAATATCATGTCCAAAACCAGCTCCATATTAGAGAATTCTACACCGGGAACTGTGGTCACTATCTTTAATGTGCAAGATCCCGACTCAGAAGAGAATGGCCATGTTGCATGTTTTATTGACGAAAACATGCCATTTCTGATGAAAAGTACATCTAAAAAGTTCTTTAGCTTAGTGACAGATGGCAATTTGGACCGGGAGAGCTCAGACGAGTATAACATTACAGTGATATGCTCTGATGAAGGAGTGCCCTCCCTCTCCAGCAGCATCACTCTCACCTTACTCATCTCGGACGTAAATGACAATGCACCTGTCTTTGAGAGGAGCTCATATGAGGCCTACATTGTGGAAAACAACACACCGGGTCTCTCCGTATTCTTTTTGAAAGCCAGTGATGCTGACTGGAACCAGAATGCTCGTCTTTCATACATCCTGGAGGACTCCTCTGTTAACGGACTGCCAGTCTCCTCATATGTGTCTGTTAATGCCGAGAATGGAGTCATCCATGCAGTACGTTCTTTTGACTATGAGCAACTGAAAGAGTTCCACTTCCGCATCAGAGCACAGGATGGAGGCTCCCCTCCCCTCAGTAGCAACGTGAGCATTCATGTCCTGATCCAGGACCAGAACGACAATGCCCCTCAGGTCCTGTACCCGGTGCAGACGGGCGGCTCGCTGCTGGCCGAAATGGTGCCTCGTTCGGCCGATGTGGGCTATCTGGTGACTAAAGTGGTGGCCGTGGACGTGGACTCTGGCCAGAATGCCTGGCTCTCCTATAAAGTGCACAAAGCCACCGACAGGGCGCTGTTTGAAGTGGGCCTCCACAACGGAGAAATACGAACTGTCCGCCAAGTGACTGACAAAGATGCTGTCAAACAAAGACTGACTGTTGTCGTGGAGGACAACGGGCGGCCCTCTCGCTCAGCTACGGTCATTGTGAACGTGGCGGTGGCCGACAGCTTCCCTCAAGTGCTGTCGGAGTTCACTGACTTGAGCATGCACGACAAGGAGTACAATGATCAGCTGACTTTTTACTTAGTCTTGGCGCTGGCGGTGGTCTCCTTCCTCTTCATCATGTGCTTGCTGCTTATCATATCAGTCAAAGTGTACCGATGGAGACAGTCTCGCGTCCTCTACCACTCCAACCTGCCTGTCATTCCGTATTGTCCACCATGTTACTCGGATACTTTGGGAACAGGAACTCTACCGCACGTGTACAATTACGAGGTGTGCAGGACTGCCGACTCCCGAAAAAGTGACTGTAAATTGGACAGAGTGGCAAGCCACAACACGATGGCAATGGACCCCAGTTTAACAGCGACCATGCAAAAACTACAAAGCGAAAAGAACATCCTTGATGAACCTGATTCCCCTCTCGAGGTTGGTGACTTGAGTTTAACATGAGCTGTACAAAATCAAAAGGCTGTTTCTCTTTGCAGGAAATGGCTAAAATGCATGATTATAGATGACCACAAATGTATCCGCCGTATGTCTCTGATACCATGTCGTATTACTGGTGCCTGGTGAGAGTCGTGTATGACACACATTGTCCTCTAGAAGTTGATGTTATCAAATGATGAATTGCTGTGATTCACATGTTAATGGTGGCCATTTTTTAAGTAAAGTATGGGAATAGTAATGCAATGCACGTGTAGCTCTATGCATTATTTTATTTAAAAAGCTCAACTTTTCAAAATGGCATGTAACATCTATGACGAAATAGACCGGTAAGAAAACAGTGACTTTCTTCACATGTTGGGCCTCACAGACAACTGCCAAGCTCCAAACCAGTCGTTTTCAGCACCGTGGACAGCGACAGCGTTCCGAAAGTGATTTTGCCACCCCCGTTTACCGCACGTAATCCATTCTCTGATCTGATGTAACGTATTGAGTACCAAATCACTCACTTTAAACTGAACTGTATGGTATATAGAGTACACTTTTTAAAATAATTTTCATTTACTTGCTTTAGTTTTGCTTTAGTTCTTATATTTTAGCTTTTGTTCTTTCATTTCGGGCTGTGAGTTGTGGTGGCATTTGATTTCTTTTTTTCTTGAACTTCCTGTTGTAGTTCGTCATTTTCGTCCCAAAGCGGCGCTGTTGGCATGCGTGTTGAGATTTAACGGCTGCTTGAGATTTTTTTTTCCCCTTCTATTCTTTGTCCCTGCCTTCTGCGCATAGCACAGACGAGTCGTTGCGTCTGACACGAACAGTGAGGATTCGTGCATTGACCGGATTTAACTGAGTATGCTGTGGAGTGCTGCCTTTTTCTGAAGCATATTTGGTCATGGCTTCAAGACTGCTGGACTTTAATTGCTGAAAGAAATCAAGCGCCGCGGAGAAAACAATGAGACGGCAAGTACTGTTGTTCCTCTCGGCTGTGTGCCTTCGCTCCGTGCTTGGCCAGGTCAGCTATTCCATCCCTGAAGAAATGTCCAAAGGCTCTTTAGTTGGAAAAATAGCGCATGATTTAGGTTTAGATCTCAAGAGGATGAATTCAGGCAAGGCTCGAGTGTACACTGGCCGCAGTGTGGAATACATCGGCATGAATAAAGAAAGAGGAGTCCTCGTTCTCCAAGAGCAGATAGACAGGGAGGCTTTGTGTGGAGAGACCTCGCCGTGCGCTTTGCATTTCCAGATCATTCTGGAAAATCCGATGGAGCTGTTTCGCGTTACGGTGGAGATTACCGACATAAACGACAACGCGCCTAGCTTTACCAACGCTGAAAAGCGCTTTGAAATTAGCGAGTCAGCCGTCATAGGATCCAAATTCATATTAGAGAAAGCGATCGATTTGGACATAGGAATAAATGGATTGCAACAATACATACTCACCCCCGCTGATAACTTTGCATTAAAATTAGAGAATGAAGCTGATGGGAGTAAAAAAGTGGAAATGGTGCTACAGAAGCCTCTCGATCGAGAGAAGCAGGATTATATCAGGCTTTTATTAACTGCTATTGATGGAGGTGAACCGCAGCTGTCGGGCACTATGCAGGTATTTGTTAACGTGTTGGATGCCAATGACAACGCACCCACTTTTGAAAAGCGTATTTATAGAGCAAAATTACTTGAAAATGCACCCAAAGGCACTAGCGTAACGACTGTAAGTGCTTCTGATAAAGACATTGGCGCAAATGGAGAAGTATCATATTTTATATCTCCAAGCAAGCGTATTCTGACTGATGTGTTTAATATTAACCAGCAAACTGGTGTGATCACTCTGGTAGGAGACATTGATTATGAGAAGGCGACTTCCTATCAAATGGATGTGGAGGTGGTCGATAAGGGAGGTCTGTCTGATTCTACAAAGGTGGTGGTTGACATCATTGATATGAACGACAACAGCCCCCACATTAATGTTGTTTCTAAGTCAAATATCATACTAGAAGACTCACCTCCTAACACGATTATTGCAATGTTAAGTGTAAGTGATCCAGACTCAGAAAATAATGGGAAAATTGAGTGTTTCAAAGATGACCAGACTCCCTTTAAGATACAAATGTCTTTAAATGGATTTTATTCTTTAGTTACCGAGGTTGATTTGGACAGAGAGAGGTCGGGCGAGTATAACATCACAGTGACATGTTCCGATGAGGGTGTGCCTTCCCTCTCCAGCAGCGTCACTCTCACCTTACACATTTCAGATGTGAATGACAACGCGCCTGTCTTTGAGCAGAGCTCATATGAGGCCTACATTGTAGAAAACAACACACCAGGTCATTCCGTATTCACACTGAAGGCCAGTGATGCTGACTGGAACCAGAATGCTCGTCTTTCGTACATCCTGGAGGACTCCTCTGTTAATGGAGTGCCAGTCTCCTCATATGTTTCTGTTAGCGCCGAGAGTGGAGTCATCCATGCAGTGCGTTCTTTTGACTATGAGCAACTGAAAGAGTTCCACTTTCGTGTCAGAGCTCAGGACGGGGGCTCCCCTCCCCTTAGCAGCAACGTGAGTGTTCGCATCCTGATCCAGGACCAGAACGACAACGCCCCTCAAGTCCTGTACCCGGTGCAGATGGGTGGCTCACTGCTGGCTGAAATGGTGCCCCGTTCAGCAGATGTGGGCTATCTGGTGACTAAAGTAGTGGCCGTGGACGTGGACTCTGGCCAGAACGCCTGGCTCTGTTACAAAGTGCACAAAGCCACCGACAGGGCGCTGTTTGAAGTGGGCCTCCACAACGGAGAAATCCGAACTGTCCGCCAAGTGACTGACAAAGATGCTGTCAAACAAAGACTGACTGTTGTCGTGGAGGACAACGGGCAGCCCTCTCGTTCAGCGACAGTCATTGTTAACGTGGCGGTGGCCGACAGCTTTCCTCAAGTGCTGTCAGAGTTCACTGACTTGAGCATGCACGACAAGGAGTACAATGACCAGCTGACTTTTTACTTAGTTTTGGCGCTGGCGGTGGTCTCCTTCCTCTTCATCACCTGCTTGCTGCTTATCATATCGGTCAAAGTGTACCGGTGGAGACAGTCTCGCGTCCTGTACCACTCCAACCTGCCTGTCATTCCGTATTGTCCACCAAGATACTCGGATACTTTGGGGACGGGGACCCTCCCGCACGTGTACAATTATGAGGTTTGCAGAACCACTGACTCCAGAAAAAATGATTGTAAATTGGACAGAGCTGCTAGTCACAACGTGCTGGTTATGGACCCCCATTCTTCAGGGACCATGCAGAAGATTTTCAGGGAAAAGAACATCCTGGATGAACCCGACTCTCCTATTGAGGTTGGTTACCTGAGTTTTCTTTCTTTAGATAATGCCTTTTTCTTGGGGGCAGGGGTTGAAGAAAAGTGTCACAATTACAATTTCACATCAGAGTTCATTCATCACCTGCCTAAGCTATAGGCAACAGGGAAGTTGCACGTCGGATCTATTATGTTGCATTATCTGCAAAAATATTAAGAGTGAAAGCCAATTAATAATCATAATAATAACAATAATACTAATTATAATAATAATAATAATAATAATAATAATAATAATAATAATAATACATCCGTTATTAGCTGATTATCCTCATGAGTGTTGTGGGTGTGCTGGAGCCGCCGATCCCATTAATCTTCGGGCAGTAGGTGGGAAACACCTTGAACCGGTTGCAAGCCAGTCGCAGGACACACAACCGTTGGCGCTCACAATCACTTCCAGGGACAATTCAAAGTGATCAATTAACCTACCATGCATGTTTTTGTAATGTGGGTGGAAACCGGAGCACCCGTAAAAACCCCACGCAGGCACGGGACGATCACGCTCCGTCCACACAGAAAGCACGGATTTGAATCCTGGTCCTCGTTGTTGTGAGGGACGTGCTACCAGTCGGCCACCGTGCCACAAATATAAAAGTATTAATAATAATAATAATAATAATGTATGAATGGCTTTCATTGAAAACATCCAGTCTAACTCAACTTCAAATGTAAAAACGGAGGCTAAAATATAAAATGCAAGCGAACATGAGATTAATGAATTTATTTGTTAAAATTAAATCAAACCTGATGTTGTAAATCATAGTTACAGCACAAGTTTTTGGGACTAAATAAAAACTATAATATATAATAATACATTAAAAACAATAAATGCAATAAAATGTGGATGTAAATACTAAACTGAATTTAATTGAATACAACTTTATTGTCAAATGTGTTACAGCACAGATGAAATTTCTTCCCTCTCAACATAAAACAAGAGGAGCCGCTGCGGCTGTCTTCGCCGCCATCAAAAGAAAAGTTAACAAAAAATTACAAAATTAAATAAAGTTAGACAGTACAGAAATTATCCATTACGCAGATTACTCATGCAAATAATTATGATGAGGATGTTTTTTATTATGATGTGCTGTCTGATCATTTGGATTCTTGAATTAGTCTTTGGCAATGCAGAAAAAATGACAAATGCATGCCAATACATGTATATAAATTCAGGAGACTTTGAATGAATACAATTAAAACATCATTCGTTGTTTTGGACCAGATTAGTTTAGTCTCAAAACTGACTCAAACAAACTTGAAGATATCCACATGTATTTTTACGTGTCCGTTATGCTGAAAGGCTCCATATTTCTTTGCGTGTGGTTGTATATTTTTCAACTCAAAAAACTACCTCGGCATTTTCACGAAAAAATATAAAATATACAATTTGAATTATTTGTATGATGCTTTATTATATTTTTAAATTTTCAGGACAATATTCCACTGAATGTGTGCGAGCCTTTGTTTTTGCGCGCAGCAGAGAAAAGTCCGCTTGTGGCCAGAGTGTGGCAGTCTACAACAGGGCTTCAGCCAGTCCCTCCCTCTTGCACAATGACGCTTTCGACAATAAAGCAGTCATTTGGAGCCACTGCTCGCAAAACGTGGACGTGGACAGCTGTTGTCTCCTTTAATATTTTGTTTTGTTGGATTTTACGGACAACGTGTGCAGTGGAAAGCCGGTGGAACGTTAATTTACGACGATGGCGCAGCAAGTATTGTTGTTCGTCATGGTTTTGTATTTCCCCTCTGTGGTCGGACAAGTCAGCTACTCGATCCCGGAGGAGATGGAGAAAGGCTCGTTGGTGTCTAACGTAGCGCAAGATTTAGGTTTGGATTTAAAAAGGCTGAAATCCGGGCGAGCTCGCATTCATTCTGGAGACAACGCAGAGTATCTCGAGCTGGATAAAGAAAGAGGGCTCCTCCTTGTGAAGGAGAGGATAGACAGAGAGACGCTGTGCGGTGAGACGACGCTCTGTGCTCTGCATTTGCAAATGATTCTGGAAAATCCCATGGAATTGTTTCGCATCACTATTGAAATCACAGACATAAACGACGGTGCACCACGCTTTGCATCTGGCAGCAAACGTTTTGAAATCAGCGAGTCGGCCATCGTCGGCTCTAAATTTGTGCTGGAGAAAGCCATCGATGCTGATATTGGTACAAATGGTCTGCAAAGCTACTCACTCAGCCCAACCAATAATTTTCAACTGAAATTGGAAAGTCAATCAGACGGGCATAAAAAAGTGGAGATGATATTACAGAAGGCTCTCGATCGAGAACAGCAGGAGAAGCTTTCCTTGTTATTAACAGCCTTTGACGGCGGACAACCGCGCAGGTCAGGAACAATGCAGATTATTGTTCATGTGTTAGATGTAAATGACAATGCACCCATGTTTAGTCAGACTTTATACAAGGCAACTATTCGTGAAAATGCCCCAAAAGGTACCCGTGTAATAACTGTTAGTGCTTCAGACAAGGACAGTGGCTCTAATGGAGAAATAGCATTTGTAATATCCCAAAACACTCTCATATCTGAATTATTTCAGATCAATAGTGCAACTGGGGATATTATTTTAACTGGTGATGTTGATTATGAGAAGTCGAAAGTATTACAAATAGACATTGAAGCGGTAGATAATGGAGGACTGTCTGATTCAAGTAAGATCCTGATTGATGTCATTGATGTGAATGACAACAGTCCCCAAATGAAAATCCTCTCCAAGTCAGATTCCATTTCAGAGGACTCTGCAGAAAATACCGTTGTCACAATGTTAAGTGTGAGTGACCCTGACTCTGGCAGCAATGGAGGGGTCAAGTGTCACACCAATAATGATATTCCATTTAAAATAGAAAACACAATCAATGGATTTTATAGTTTATTAACAGAGGTAGATTTGGATAGAGAATCTGCATCTGAGTATAATATCACAGTGACGTGCTCTGATGAGGGCGTGCCCTCTCTCTCCAGCAGCGTCACTCTCACCTTACACATCTCAGATGTGAATGATAATGCGCCTGTCTTTGAGAGGAGCTCATATGAGGCCTATGTTGTTGAAAATAACACACCAGGTCTCTCCGTACTCACGTTGAAAGCCAGTGATGCTGATTGGAACCAGAATGCTCGTCTTTCATACATCCTAGAGGAATCCTCTGTTAACGGAGTCCCAGTCTCTTCATATGTGTCTGTTAATGCCGAGAGTGGAGTCATCCATGCAGTGCGTTCATTTGACTACGAGCAACTGAAAGAGTTCCATTTTCGAGTTAGAGCGCAGGATGGCGGTTCCCCTCCCCTCAGCAGCAACGTGAGCGTTCACATCCTGATCCAGGACCAGAACGACAACGGCCCTCAAGTCCTATACCCGGTGCAGACGGGGGGCTCGCTGCTGGCCGAAATGGTGCCTCGTTCGGCAGATGTGGGCTACCTGGTGACTAAAGTGGTGGCCGTGGATGTGGACTCTGGCCAGAACGCCTGGCTCTCCTACAAAGTGCACAAAGCCACCGACAGGGCGCTGTTTGAAGTGGGCCTTCACAACGGAGAAATCCGAACTGTCCGCCAAGTGACTGACAAAGATGCTGTCAAACAAAGGCTGACTGTTGTCGTGGAGGACAATGGGCGGCCCTCTCGCTCAGCTACGGTCATTGTTAACGTGGCGGTGGCCAACAGCTTCCCTCAAGTGCTGTCAGAGTTCACTGACTTGAGCATGCACGACAAGGAGTACAATGACCAGCTGACTTTTTACTTAGTCTTGGCGCTGGCGGTGGTCTCCTTCCTCTTCATCACCTGCTTGCTGCTTATCATATCGGTTAAAGTGTACAGATGGAGGCAGTCTCGCGTCCTGTACCACTCCAACCTGCCTGTCATTCCGTATTGTCCACCAAGATACTCGGATACTTTGGGGACGGGCACTCTCCCACACTTGTACAATTACGAGGTGTGCAGGACCACCGACTCCAGAAAAAGTGACTGTAAATTGGACAAAGCTGCTTGTCACAACATGCTGGTCATGGATCCCAGTTTTACAGGGACCATGCAGAAGATGCAAAATGAAAAGAACATCCTGGATGAACCCGACTCTCCTCTTGAGGTTGGTCACTTGTGGCTTAATTGAATCCCACAATATTTTTTTGTATTTTTCATTAATATAAATTCATGTTTGTCGATTACAACAATATAGCCACCAGGCATATTTCAGTTGTTTTTGAGACTCCATTATGTCATCCACCTGCTATTATAAAATCATCTCAAAACAATTACTAAACATCTTTAGCACAAGACATATCAAACTATTTCTTATACCATATTTTCATCCAAATGTGCATTCGGAATTGTCTGTCCAACTAAGGTTTTATGTCAAGATTAAATATCTTCCCAAAAAACAGACACCGGCATTATTTCATTCAGCAAGATAAATGGACGTATATCAATAAATCTTAAAGCTTGTAAGCATAATTCAGTGTTTAAGGTTTATCACCACTTGAGTTTGACCCTTTTGCAGAGCCTGACTCAGTTCAAAATGTAGTCGCATGGCTCTTCTGTCTCCATGACTCTGTGTTGGCTCATGTTGTCTGGTTGCAGGTTACAGACTTTTTGATCCCAAAATATATTCTGGAATTTTCAATGTTAAATAGGTGAGTCGAGCATAAGTCATAGGGTTGGTCATGCTGTTGTTATTGTATTAGTCGGCTGTCTGTCCTCTGGTGTCAGTGCCTTGGAGAGAAATGTGTTTAATCCTTCAAACCTGTCATTTTTCACACTTAGAAATTTCACACGCTTCCCTGAGTATATTTTCAATTGTATAAATACCTGTATGTATACAGTCCATCTTACATATATATATATATATATATATATATATATATAGTGTGTGTGTGTGTGTGTGTGTGTGCAAGAAGGACATTGGATGAATATATATATATTGTGTGTGTGTGTGTTAGTTACGTGATGGAATTGAGCTTTTCTGCGTGAATGGGGCGTGAACGCGTCCAGCACCATGGACAGTGACAATGCGGTTATTGCCTCACAGCTGGAAATCGCTCTTTCCTTCCAGCGTCAATTTCCACTCATTTCTCCTTTGCAATAGCCTCCGTAGCCTGAATTAAAATTCTACCATAACGTGACCAAATCGATACATTGTATGCTGTCATTGCACTATTGTTTATCCTTCATATACATTTTATGAGAGTGGAAATGCTCTTACTTTTTTTATGCATCTTTTTTTATGTACATTTGGATGCATTTGGAATTACAGTTCAATATAGTGTATGCCTTTTTAATTTTATTTATTTGAGCTGCACTTGCACAGTTTGAGCTCTACGGGACGCTGTTGGCTCATGTTTTTCAATTGGTCTGTTGAAAGCTTTTGTCAGATTTCACCCCTGTACGTTGACGAAACACCGAGTCAGTTTGTGGAAGCGCTGCATCGCGAACGGATATTTCACGCAGGATCCAAACTATATTCCCGTATTTGGATTACATAGCATTCCCCCCTTCATTTTGTGGTCTAAATTTGATGGAACTAGTGACATAAACGGAATATAGGACCGTGTCTTTTGTGCAGCTGGGACAATGAGACGGCAAGTACTGTTAATGTTCATCTTCTGCCTTCGTTCCGCGACAGGGCAGGTCACTTACTCCATTCCGGAGGAAATGGGAAAAGGATCTTTAATCGGTAGCATAGCCCGAGATTTAGACTTAGACGTCAAGAGGCTAAAGGCGGGCAAAGCGCGCATTTACACGGGAGACAGCGCTCAGTATATCGAGTTGAACAGGGAACGAGGAGTCCTCCTTCTCAAAGAAAGAATAGACCGCGAGTTGCTTTGCAAGCAGACGACGCCTTGTGCGTTGCATTTCCAAATAACGCTTGAAAATCCCTTGGAATTATTCCCCATCACGGTGGAAATTACGGACATTAATGACAATGCGCCAGTATTCAAAAAAGACGAGAGAAATTTTGAAATAAGCGAATCCGCCGTCGTGGGCTCCAAATTCATGCTGGAAAAAGCGTTTGATGCTGATATAGGATTGAATGGTCTTCAGAAATACACCCTGAAGCCGAGCGACAGTTTTGCGCTGAAACTGCACAGTCAGTCGGACGGCAGCAAAAAGGTCGAAATGGTTTTACAAAAGCCGTTAGACAGAGAAAAACAAGAGCACATATCTTTGGTTCTGACGGCCGAGGATGGAGGAGAACCACAGCTGACGGGAACAATGCAGATCCACGTCACTGTGTTGGATGCAAATGACAATGCGCCAGTATTTAGTAAGGCTGTGTACAAAGCAAGCATCACGGAGAACTCCGCTGTAGGGACACTCATTACTAAAGTGAGCGCCACAGACGCAGATAAGGGAGCAAACGGAGAAGTGATGTATGTAATAGGGAATAGCATGGATACTGTGTCGAAGCTATTTCACATTAATACAGAGGGTGACGTCATCCTGAATGGTCCAGTCGATTATGAAAAAGAGAAAAACTATCACATTGACATAGAGGCTATTGATCAAGGGGGGCTCTCCGATTCCAGCAAAATAATAATTGATGTAATTGATGTCAATGACAACAGCCCCATTGTGAATATGATTTCATCATCTGGCTCAGTGTCAGAAGATTCCCCCGTCAGAACTGTGATAGCTTTAATGAGTGTCAGTGACCCTGATTCTGATGCGAATGGGCAGGTCAATTGTGTTATTGGGGAAAATATTCCATTTGCAATAAAAAATACGAATAATAATTTCTATAGATTAGTGACAGACAGTGATTTAGACAGAGAGAGGGCATGTGAGTATAATATCACAGTGATGTGTTCTGATGAGGGCGTGCCTTCCCTCTCCAGCAGCGTCACTCTCACCTTACACATCACAGATGTCAATGACTACGCGCCTGTCTTTGAGAGGAGCTCATATGAGGCCTACATTGTGGAAAATAACACACCAGGTGTTTCCGTATTCACCGTGAAAGCCAGTGATGCTGATTGGAATCAGAATGCTCGTGTTTCATACATGCTGGAGGACTCCTCGATTCACGGCGTGCCAGTCTCCTCATATGTTTCTGTTAGTGCCGAGAGTGGAGTCATCCATGCAGTGCGTTCTTTTGACTATGAGCAACTGAAAGAGTTCCATTTCCGCGTCAGAGCGCAGGATGGAGGCTCCCCTCCCCTCAGCAGCAACGTGAGCGTTCGCATCCTGATCCAGGACCAGAACGACAACGCCCCTCAGGTCCTGTACCCGGTGCAGACGGGCGGCTCACTGCTGGCTGAAATGGTGCCTCGTTCGGCCGATGTGGGCTATCTGGTGACGAAAGTGGTGGCCGGGGACGTGGGCTCTGGCCAGAACGCCTGGCTCTCCTACAAAGGGCACCACCTCTCGCTCAGCTACGGTCATTGTTCACGTGGCGGTGGCCGACAACTTCCCACAAGTGCTGTCAGAGTTCACTGACTTGAGCATGCACGACAAGGAGTACAATGACCAGCTGACTTTTTACTTAGTCTTGGCGCTGGCAGTGGTCTCCTTCCTCTTCATCACCTGCTTGCTGCTTATCATATCTGTCAAAGTGTACCGGTGGAGACAGTCTCGCGTCCTGTATCACTCCAACCTGCCAGTCATTCCGTATTGTCCACCACGTTACTCAGATACTTTGGGGACGGGGACCCTCCCGCACGTGTATAATTATGAGGTGTGCAGGACCACCGACTCCAGAAAAAGTGACTGTAAGTTGGACCGCGCTGCAAGTCACAACGTGATGACAATGGACCCTTGTTCTATAAGGACTATGCAGAAGTTACACAATGAAAAGAACATCCTGGACGAACCTGACTCTCCTCTTGAGGTTGGTCACTTCAAATGATTCTCATTTCATATTCCTAGCATTGTACAGTATTGCAGAGTTGTTTTGTGTACATGCACATCTGTCATGAATCATTAGTTTTTCTTTTTTGTTTTAAAGTGTTATTCATGCACTTTTAATTTGAATGTGAATACATTCATTAACTATGTGCAGAAACTGTCTCTTGTCGTAGTTTCACAGTTTTAGTGCCACAGAAAGAATTAAAGTTGGCAAAAAAAAAGCCCTGTAGCCCGTTTCACCTGCCATCTTTCACTTGAACATTAACCTCAAGAGAAAGTGATAGCTCACTTCAGTGAAACCTTCACAACACAAAAATCATGAGATGTTTACTACAAAACACATTTTGAAATACGTCACACCCAAGGCACTAATTTCTTTAAAACGTCAACTATAAATACACGCTGAAGTAAAGTATTGTATAGCATTTAGCCTTCAGTAACTTTTTTTAGAACGTTGTATCAATGTTAATGATAATTGTATGTCATAATGATACTCTCTTCTCATATTGCATTACATTTAATGTAAATGTTGACGATAGTGTGACATAATAATAATAATAATAATAATAATAAAAATAATAATAATACTTGTAAACACCCTTACTAATTCTATTGTTTAATTGGTAGGGAGAGGTCAAATCCTTCGTCTGTTTCACCGTGATGCCTTTATGGACAATTTGAACCACCCGTTTCGTTTTCCCAAAAATTAAGTTTTGCTTTTGGAACAGCCCATCTATTTTGTGCCACTGGTCCTGCAATTTCCATTTTGAACTCGCAGGGACGCTATTGTCCATGATGTGCCTTATATACCCGAGGTGCGTCCTTTCTTATGCGCAGCTAACAGGAAAAAAAAAGACAAACCAGACGACAGGCAGTCGGGACTGGAACATATATTTCGCTGGGACTATTTTGTGAATTTTTGGAGGAATTCTGCACTTCTTTTGTCATTACTGGGACATATTGTCTTTTGGGTTTGATTTATGCTGCCCAGTTGTGTATTTCTCTGTTTTGACCGTGAAGGCAAGGAGAACAATGAGACGGCAAGTAACGTTTTTCACCTCGTTGCTGTTCATCAGCGCCTCATTCGGGCAAATTAACTATTCCATTGATGAGGAAATGCGCGTCGGTTCCTTAGTGGGAAATATAGCCGAGGATTTGGGTATCGGCGTGGAAAGACTGAAGTCACGCAGCGCTCGTGTTTATTTTGGTGATAGCAAGCAATACATCGAGCTGAATAAAGACAGGGGCGTCCTCCTCATCAAGGAGCGTATAGACAGAGAGGCGCTTTGTGCACAGTCCGTGCCCTGTGCGCTGCACTTCCAGATTATTCTCGAGAACCCCATCGAGTTTTACAAAATAATCGTGGAAATTGTCGACATCAATGACAACGCCCCCGCCTTTGAGAAGGGTGACATCAAATTCAAAATTAGCGAATCTGCAGTGATAGGATCAAAATTCGATTTAGAGCGGGCGGTGGATCTTGATGTTGGAATTAATGGTCTCCAAACGTACCTTCTCCTACCTTCTGATAATTTTGCTTTAAAATTTCACAATCAAGCTGACGGTTCCAGGAGTGTGGAAATGGTTTTGAAGCAGGCTCTAGATAGAGAGAAAAGGGAACATTTGCCTCTCGTGTTGACGGCTGTAGATGGAGGAGAGCCGCAGATGTCGGGCACAATGCAGATTCTCGTTACAGTATTGGACGCCAATGATAATGCACCCGTTTTCACAAAGCCTGAATACCAAGCTACAGTTGCAGAAAATACACCTAAAGGCAAGGTGGTGACTGTTGTTAGTGCATCAGATGCTGATCACGGAGCCTATGGTAAAATAACTTATTCAATCAGAAATACAATGGATGATGTAAGACATTTGTTCAGTATAAATGAAAGCAGCGGTGAAGTCACTCTTATTGGAAATGTAGACTACGAAAAAGCTCGCACTTATCAAATTAATGTGCGTGCAAGTGACGACGGGGGACTGACAGACAGCTGCAAAGTCATAGTTGACATTGTGGACGTGAATGACAACAGCCCGGTAATCAACGTCATGTCCAAGACAAATGTCTTATCTGAAGATGTCAAAAGTGAAACTGTCGTAACAATAATTAACATTCATGACCAAGACGATGGTGAAAACGGCAATGTGGAATGCACAATAAATCCGAATATTCCCTTCCTTCTCAAGTCGACGAGACGTTTGTTCAGTATAAATGAAAGCAGCGGTGAAGTTACTCTTATTGGAAATGTAGACTACGAAAAAGCTCGTACTTATCAAATTAATGTGCGTGCAAGTGACGACGGGGGACTGACAGACAGCTGCAAAGTCATAGTTGACATTGTGGACGTGAATGATAACAGCCCGGTGATCAACGTCATGTCCAAGACAAATGTCTTATCTGAAGATGTCAAAAGTGAAACTGTCGTAACAATAATTAACATTCATGACCAAGACGATGGTGAAAACGGCAATGTGGAATGCACAATAAATTCGAATATTCCCTTCCTTCTCAAGTCGACTGATAGTAATTTCTATAGTTTGGTGACAGACGGTGATTTAGACAGAGAGCGGACGTCTGAGTATAATATCACAGTGACATGCTCTGATGAGGGCGTGCCCTCCCTCTCCAGCAACGTTACTCTCACTTTATTCATCTCAGATGTGAATGACAACGCGCCTGTCTTTGAGAGGAGCTCATATGAGGCCTACATTGTAGAAAATAACACACCAGGTGTTTCCATTTTCACACTGAAAGCCAGTGATGCTGACTGGAACCAGAATGCTCGTCTTTCGTACATCCTGGAGGACTCCTCAGTTAACGGAGTGCCAGTCTCCTCATATGTGTCAGTTAGTGCTGATAGTGGAGTCATCCATGCAGTACGTTCTTTTGACTATGAGCAACTGAAAGAGTTCCATTTCCGAGTCAGAGCGCAGGATGGAGGCTCCCCTCCCCTCAGCAGCAACGTGAGT
>NW_017805744.1:26097-28709 GCF_001891065.2 Hippocampus comes
AAAGCTGCTTGTCACAACATGATGGTTGTGGACCCCAGTTTTACAGGGACCATGCAGAAGATACAAAATGAAAAGAACATCTTGGATGAACCTGATACTCCTCTTGAGGTTGGTCACATGATATATTTGCATTTGTGTAGTGAAAGCAGTTTTGTGTGTGTTTGTGTGTGTGGGGAGGAGGGTGCAATGGGGTTAAAGCAACAATTATACCAACATTGCAGTTGTTTTTGAGAGTCCATTCAACACCTTTATATCGTGTGTGATGGATACGCTATAAGAGAAGTGTTGTCTTTCACTTTACAACACAATTTCATAATGTAAAAAATGAAATAAATAACACACATGATAAACACACCACAACATTACAAGTCATGTAATTTTTTTGCCACGTATTGTTTTGATCATACCAATTGAATCCAGTGGCACTTTGCAGCAAGTCTCATTTCAATAGTTGAAAACCAAAACAACAAAACAAAACAATTCATGTACATTTTAGCTTAAACTTGATGTAACTTTTGTCGCTTTAGTTTAATAAGACGTTCTTTTGATTCAACATTTTTGTTTCTCATTCTTGTCGAAAACTATCAATTTTAGTAATCCATTACAAATCATAATATTTGGACTCACAAGAGAAATAAGTTTATATTATTATTTTTAATTATAATAAATATCATTACGGACCACTTGGATTCCATTTAATTCAATAATTTCACGTTGTCAAAAATGAAAATTATATTCAAATTTTCATTCCCGTTACATAAAGTAATCATAGGCTGCAACTCGTTTTATTTATACAACTTATTTTTCTCTCAATAATGCCCGGAACTAATCCTAAGTAATTATTATTGTTTTGTTTTGTTTTGTTTTTTTTAATGTAGGTTAGGTCTTCGTGTGTCTGTTGACTTGTACATGCTGCAGTTTAGTCATCCTGGAAGTGGGATTCCCCCATTTGTGTCTATTAGCAAAATGTCTTCTTCAACCCCGGATAATGAATATCATTACGGGCCACTTGGATTCCATTTAATTCAATAATTTCATGTTGTCAAAAATGAAAATTATATTCAAATATAGTTTTCATTCCCGTTACATAAAGTAATCATAGGCTGCAACTCGTTTTATTTATACAACTTATTTTTCTCTCAATAATGCCCGGAACTAATCCAAAGTAATTATTATTGTTTTGTTTTGTTTTGTTTTGTTTTTTTTAATGTAGGTCTTCGTGTGTCTGTTGACTTGTACATGCTGCAGTTTAGTCATCCTGGAAGTGGGATTCCCCCATTTGTGTCTATTAGCAGAATGTCTTCTTCAACCCCGCCTTTTTTTTTTGTTTGTTTTTTTTGTTTTTCCTTGCCCTTGGGAGGGTTTGGATGAGGCGGATGTTCCAAATATTTGTTAAGTGTTTCTTTGTGCAGTCGTTTGAGGCTCATTTGTGATTATGGGCATTACAAATAAACTTGCCTTGACTCCATGCAAATGAAAATAAAATATACTTTTAAAAAATGCATCGGGCTGTCTGCCTACTCCATGGGAAAGTATTGGCATCCCGACAGTTGAATTCAGTATTTCATTTTATAGGTTATGTTGTGCATTTCAACTCCGAAACCATGTTTTCACAAATATATTAACTAATGCCAATTATTTTAAGGGCACCGTGTGACAGTCATGTGATTTTGCCAGATCTAGTGTATTTTCGTTTTAACGTGTGCGAGCCTTTGTTTTTGCGTGCAGTAGAGAAAAGTCCGCTTGTGGCCAGAGTGTGGCAGTCTACAACAGGGCTTCAGCCAGTCCCTCCCTTTTGCACAATGACGCTTTCGACAATAAAGCAGTTATTTCGAGCCACTGCTCGCTAAACGTGGACGTGGACGGTTGTTGTCTATATATTATATTTTTGTTTTTTTGGATTTGACGGATTACGTGTGCAGTGGAAAGCCGGTGGAACGTTAATTTACGACGATGGCGCAGCAAGTATTGTTGTTCGTCATGGTTCTGTATTTCCCCTCCGTGGTCGGACAAGTCAGCTACTCGATCCCGGAGGAGATGGAGAAAGGCTCGTTGGTGTCTAACGTAGCGCAAGATTTAGGTTTGGATTTAAAAAGGCTGAAATCCGGGCGAGCTCGCATTCATTCTGGAGACAACGCGGAGTATCTCGAGCTGGATAAAGAAAGAGGGCTCCTCCTTGTGAAGGAGAGGATAGACAGAGAGACGCTGTGCGGTGAGACGACGCTCTGTGCTCTGCATTTACAAATGATTCTGGAAAATCCCATGGAATTGTTTCGCATCACTATTGAAATCACAGACATAAACGACAATGAACCCTCTTTTGAATCCATCAGCAAACGTTTTGAAATCAGTGAATTGGCCATTATTGGCTCCAAATTTGTGCTGGAGAAAGCCATCGATGCTGATATTGGTACAAATGGCCTGCAAAGCTACTCGCTCAGCCCAACCAATAATTTTCAACTGAAATTGGAAAGTCAAGCAAACGGAGATAAAAAAGTGGAGATGATATTACAGAAGGCTCTTGATCGAGAACAGCAGGAGAAGCTTTCCTTGTTATTAACAGCCTTTGACGGCGGACAACCGCGCAGGTCAGGAACAATGCAGATTATTGT
>NW_017805744.1:31097-34999 GCF_001891065.2 Hippocampus comes
CCTTACTACATGTAGTTCCCTGTTATGAACTCGATGGGCCGCTGTTGCCCTTTTGTCAAAGTGTTTTCAAGTGTTCGTTTCCACAAACAAATCTCCGGTGCTGGCTCAGTCGAGCCAGGACATCGAAACATATCGCACGGCCCATGTTAGATGGAATACCACCCTTGGAATATTAATCTGGCATATTTTTTTTGCATTGGCCCTTGCCTTCTTGTATTGTTGATGACTTTGCAAACGGTGAAAGAGGGCTGCAGTTGAAGGATTTGGCGGAGGCATCTTGTTGAACAATGACGCGGCAAGCGCTGCTTTTTGTCTGCGTGCTCGGCTTTCCAGCCGTTCTTGGACAAGTCAGCTACTCTATACCCGAGGAGATGGCCAAAGGATCTTTCATCGGTAACGTAGCACATGATTTGGGACTGGATGTGAAACGCTTACAGTCGGGCAAAGCTCGCATCCACACGGGGGACCGCGCTGATTACGTCCAGCTCGACAAGGAAAAAGGAGTGCTGGTTATAAAAGAGAAGATAGATCGCGAAGCTATTTGCGGCCAGACAACGCCTTGTGCGCTCCATTTTCAAATAGCGCTCGAGCAGCCGATAGAAATATTACCCGTGACTGTTGAGGTCACAGATATGAACGACAATGATCCGGTTTTTGAAAAGGAAGGTCGGGTGTTGGAAATCAGCGAGTCGGCTGTTGTTGGCTCTAAATTCATGTTAGAGAAAGCAGTCGACCCCGACATCGGGTTGAACGGGCTTCAGAGTTATACGCTAAAGCCGAATGATAATTTCATACTCAAATTACACAGACAGTCAGACGGTGGGAAGAAAGTGGAAATGATTTTACAGAAGCCCTTAGACAGAGAAAAAGAGGAATTTGTTACATTGCTCTTAACGGCGCATGATGGAGGAGAGCCGCAGAGGTCAGGAACAATGCAGATTCAAATTCAAGTGTTAGACGTTAATGATAATGCTCCCGTTTTTACACAAAATGTTTACAAAGCGAACCTGAAAGAAAATTCCGCGTCAGGAACACTCATTACTAGAGTGAGTGCTTCCGATGCAGACAAAGGCTCTAATGGAGAAGTGAGCTATGTCATTGGAAACGGCATGAGCAGCGTTTCCAAATTATTTCATATTACTGAGGATGGAAATTTTGTGTTGAAAGGCCCTATAGATTATGAAAAGGCACAAAAATATGAGATTGACATAGAAGCAGTTGACAGAGGTGGGCTTTCTGATTCCAGTAAGGTGATCATTGACGTGGGTGATGTAAATGACAATACTCCTGTTATTAAAATGATTTCCTCCTCCACTTCAGTGGAGGAGGAATTGCCTGCCAACACAGTGATAGCGGTAATGAGTGTAAAAGATCCAGATTCGGAAGAAAATGGTAGAGTAAATTGTGTTATTGATAATAATATACCTTTTAAAGTAACATCTACAAGTACTTTTTACAGTATTGTAGCAGATGGTGATTTGGACAGAGAGCGGTCGTCAGAGTATAATATCACAGTGACATGCTCAGATGAGGGCATGCCTTCCCTCTTCAGCAGCGTCACTCTCACCTTACACATCTCAGATGTGAATGACAATGCGCCTGTCTTTGAAAGGAGCTCATATGAAGCTTATGTTGTAGAAAACAACACTCCAGGTCTCTCCGTATTGATGCTGAAAGCCAGTGATGCTGACTGGAACCAGAATGCTCGTCTTTCGTACATCCTGGAGGACTCCTCAGTTAATGGAGTGCCAGTCTCCTCATATGTGTCTGTTAGTGCCGATAGTGGAGTCATCCATGCAGTGCGTTCATTTGACTATGAGCAACTGAAAGAGTTCAATTTCCGAGTCAGAGCGCAGGATGGTGGCTCCCCTCCTCTCAGCAGCAACGTGAGTGTCCGCATCTTGATCCAGGACCAGAACGACAACGCCCCTCAAGTCCTGTACCCGGTGCAGACGGGCGGCTCGCTGCTGGCTGAAATGGTACCACGTTCGGCCGATGTGGGCTATCTGGTGACTAAACTGGTGGCCGTGGATGTGGACTCTGGCCAGAACGCCTGGCTCTCCTACAAAGTGCACAAGGCCACCGACAGGGCACTGTTTGAAGTGGGCCTCCACAACGGAGAAATCAGAACTGTCCGCCAAGTGACTGATAAAGATGCTGTCAAACAAAAAATGACTGTTGTCGTGGAGGACAACTTAACGTGGCGGTGGCCGACAGCTTCCCTCAAGTGCTGTCAGAGTTCACTGACTTGAGCATGCACGACAAGGAGTACAATGACCAGCTGACTTTTTACTTAGTCTTGGCTCTGGCAGTGGTATCCTTTCTCTTCATCACCTGCTTGCTGCTTATCATATCGGTCAAAGTGTACCGGTGGAGACAGTCTCGCGTCCTGTACCACTCCAACCTGCCCGTCATTCCGTATTGTCCACCACGTTACTCGGATACTTTGGGGACGGGAACTCTCCCGCATGTGTACAATTACGAGGTGTGCAGGACCACTGACTCCAGAAAAAGTGATTGTAAATTGGACAGAGCTCCAAGTCACAACGTGATGGCAATGGACCCCCATTTTACAGGGACCGTGCAGAAGATGCACATTGAAAAGAACATCATGGATGAACTCGATTCTCCTCTAGAGGTTAGACTTCATTATTTTCAATACTGAGTTTTTTTTTTTTTTTTTTTTGCAGACTGACAACTATTTCATGATTTTTACTGTGTAAACCACCACAATTAATTGATTGGGTTGAGATCAGAGAACTGATTTGGAAATTCCAGGGTATCAAATTTATTTGCCTTCAAAATGCTGTACTTGTATGTGCTTTAGTATGCCATTACTGTTTTTCCCCTGAATATGAGCAGAGTATGTAGATCAATTTGTCAGGTAATTTCTGTCAGTAGTCTCATCATCCATGAACATAAGTGAGCTCTTTCATATCATAGCGACAGTATACATGCTCATGTCCTGGCATTACCTGCAACATGTGTGACACATCTCAAATTAACTTTATTTGTATGCTTTGAAACATGAGCTGTTCCTTTCCTTCTCCTTACTCTCCTCTATACATCATTCTATAATAGCGTTTAAGTTCAGTTTCCAGGATGAGGCACCCGTCTGCTCTTTGTAATCCAGGCAGTCGAATGAGTTGAAGGTCCAATCTAAAGCCTCCATAGACCTGATGCGGGTGGTGGTGATGTTGTGGGTGGTGTGTGGCTGTGCTGAGGACTGGCCGATGTGGCGGTGTGGGCTTCTGGTGCCCGCGGCCACCACATTGTTGACTCTTGTTCTAGAAAATTGTAGACTTTTGTGTTTGTGGCAAAATCTGATTTGGGTATCCGGTTCTTGAAGGGTACCCTTGAACTACAGTAAGTGTAAATCTCTGTTTTCATTTAAGGGCTGCTTGATTGTGTATTTTATTTTAGAAAGATTGATTTGTGAGGGTCATCTGCCCTGATAAATTTAAGATGACAAGTGTCCAAATGCTTTTGAGCTCCTGAAAACTGGCATATTTACCAATTTCTAAAATGATAAGTAGCATAGTTTTTGAAACCCCCTGCAATAAAATTGGAAGTGTACACTTCAATCAGTTTCCCCGGCAACCTATGGAATGGTGTTTAAATACAAAAATCATACAAACTCTTGTCTATGTTCCAACACAAGCAGACCGAACTTTGAAGCCCTCCCGTTTCAGCACCATGGAGAGTGACGTTTTTCCTTTTAATCTGTTGTTTCTCCCACTTGCTTTCCTCAGACGTCTGTAACTATTATGCAATGGATTACTTGCATACTGTATTACAATTTCTATGAGAATATAACATTTGCGAGTTCATGATTGTGTGGAAGATTTGAATAACAGGGGTTTGGGGGGGGGGGGGCCCGGAATAAACCTGCTCCTCCTTTG
>NW_017805744.1:44684-47043 GCF_001891065.2 Hippocampus comes
TATATATATATAAACCCTCAAGCTACCTGGCCTCTGGTAGAGGACCTGAGCTGAATGGGGGACGGACACCACCCGAGGGGTAAGACGAGGATTTATATATATATATATCCTCGTCTTATACTGTATGTATATATATACATATATATTTAATAGGCATGCAGTAACACAGTTACACGTTCAATGAGTTACCGCAACAAAATAGTGGTGGTGCCTCGAGCATGTTGAGATTTGCCCTGTTGATTCAGCGTGGTTTGCAGTTGCAGAAGTTGGCCGCCTGTGTGGCGCTGTCCACTCCCGTGGTGCTGAAAGCAGCTCTGACTCACTCTCCCCCCACCCTTGCTGCTCCCTGCCTGGCTCTCTCCATCTTCCTCTGTCGCCCACATTGCTGCGCAACAGACGAAAATAACAAAAGTGACGTCCAGATCGTATATACATATTGAGAAATGCATTATTTAATATAACATACGGCTTCATTTTTCATCTTGATATCAGTGACTGTTCAAGCACAGTCACGATCTGTTTGCCTTTTAATTTGTAGTTCTGTGTTTGTATACCTGAGAGACACAAAGTGCATGATATGCACATATTCGCCATGTGGCGATAGTACGAAAAATTGTATCGTTTGGGATGGCATTCAACACCTCTTTATAGCTCATTGAGCTCCCCCTCCCTCTTCTGTTGGTTTGCTCCACAGACCTCCATCCGGGTATTTGATATGCTCGCGTGGCAGGCAGGGTAAATTCAAGCAGTGAGCACGAGATGACGTGCGAAGGCTGCACTTGCTCTCTCCAGCCACTGGAAGGCGATGATCAGCCTTGTTGAATTGGAGAGGACCTGTATGTGCTATGAATAGATAGATTTGAAGGAGTGTTCAAGTATTTTGGCCTTGGTTTAAATGTGTAATTCAAATTAGTATTTAGTATCACGTATGAATTTGTATGATGCAGTGTGTTCAAATAAAGACATATTACATAAAAAAAAATACTGTAATATTAAATTAGATTTCGTATTTTACTCCATTTAATATGAATAGAATTGACTGGACATTACATTTGATTGAACGGATGTATTAAAATAAAGTAATGTAGTATTAAATTAGGATCTTTTTTAACTATCCCTATTATTACTTATCTTTGTATTCTTCATAAAATAAAATAAAAAAAAACTTGAGTTGTCCTTTCGTTATGAATAGGTTTGACTGGGTATTACATTTGATTGCACAAATGTATTAAAATAAGGGAATGTAATATTAAATTAGTATCTTTTTGACTATCCCTAGTTTTTTCTTATCTTTGTACTCTTCATAACGTTCAAGAAAAATTTGAGTCGTCTGGTCGCCACTGTAAAAATACACTATTTGGTATTTTGTGCAAATTGGAGTGGCCTTTCAATCTACCTCAAAATGCATGCTGGTCGGTGTTGTCAGGTAAGCTAACATTTGATTTGAGTGGCATAATAATGAAGGCTGCATGTTGTTTGAAGTCATTTTCCACGTTTTTAACTAGTATTTGATTACATGTTAACATATTCGGCGTTTTGAAATAAGGTACTCTAATATTAAATTTGTATTTTACTTTTTTCAAAATTTTATGAGAACCAGTATAGTTCCTACGTTGTTTTAGATATTGTACTTTATCATATGTTAACAGAATTAAAGACAATGTTTTACGCTGTTGTGCATGCACATTTTGTACGAATATTAATGGCCTTTCAATAAACGTTAAAATGCATGATGTTGAATTGTTGTGAGATATATTTGAGTGGCATAATAAAGGGTGTATATTGTGTGACGTCATACACCACATTTAAATTTGGATATAATTTATATGTTAATACGATAAATATAATACTTGACTGATATTCGCATATACTTATATTTAATGAAATCGTGTCCGTAATATGAAATTAGCATTTACTTTTTTCCATGTTTAATTTTTAAAAGTATTTCCTTTTTAAAATATCAATTGAACAGTATAGGTTAGTGTGCTAATAAAATCAAAGACAATCTATTTTATACTAAGAATGGATTATGCATGATGTTCGTTAATGTTATGTTAGAGCCATATAATATTGTTATGAAGGGTGTCTGTTTAAATGTGCTATTCTACAATATAAATATATATTAAAATGCCGACATAATTCTATTACAATTAAGCACTCGGAGGTTGAATTAGTGTTTGACTTGTTTCAATATTTAATTAAAAACGTACGTGTTTTACAACAAGTTTTAGATTTGTCTTTTGTAACATGTTAATATATATTGTACATTCATTGCTGCAAATAAAAATATGCATAATTTGTATAATTTAGTATTTTATTTTATGTATTTATATATATATATAATATTTATATATATATA
>NW_017805744.1:47107-63249 GCF_001891065.2 Hippocampus comes
TATATATATATCTTTTTTTTTACAAATATTCATTGCCTTTAATTACACATTTAACTGCAAGTTATCGTATTTGAGTGGCATTAGGGTGTGTAACGTCTGACGTAATTGTATCACAGAAGCCTTCCTGATTGGCTCGAACGTGTTGTCGGTGTGCACCAATGACAGTAAGACGTGTACAAAGAGATCTCGTCGCGTCGCAGCTTCCTCGCACTTGCCTTCACACCGTCGAGCAGGGGGAGGGCTTTATGCAGACAAAGCATGACAATCTCTTCTGTCACTCACATATGGCAGGACGTTTTTTCGCCGGATTACAGACTATGTTTTTGCATCATCAGTAGAGGCTTTCACTGGATGTATTGCATTTTAGTGGAATAATGTGGCACAAATTGCCCGCGTGGCAGTTGCTTTGGTGGTGGCATCATTTCTCCCTTTTGTGGAGTACAATAGACGGACAGTCCCGCTTCAGCATCCCGGAGGAATTAAAACGGGGCTCGGTGGTGGGAAATCTTGCAAAGGATTTGGGTTTGGTCGTTTCAGAGCTCCATCGGCGTAAACTGCGGATAACGTCGGAGACTGGTAAGCAGTATTTCAGTGTGGACCTCGGGAAGGGAGACCTGCTGGTGACTGATCGAATAGACAGAGAGGAGCTGTGCGGACAAAGAGCGGCATGTCTGCTCCCCATAGAGCTGGTAATAGACAACCCCTTGCAACTGCATAGGGTTGAGATTGAAATATTGGACACAAATGATAACTCTCCTAGTTTCCTTACGAAGGAAAAAATATTAAAAATAGCTGAACAATTCAATCCTGGCGCACGGTTTCCTTTAGAAAGTGCACAAGATCCCGATGTGGGCCCTAACTCTGTCCGCTCCTATGTTATCAGCAAAAATGACAATTTTAAATTAGCTGTGAAAACCCACAAGGATGGACGAAAAATCCCCGAGCTGGTGCTTGAAAAGCCTCTCGATCGAGAAACGCTGCCTGTCCATCATCTCATCCTCACGGCTGTTGATGGTGGCGACCCGGCCCGGTCAGGGACGTCCCAAATTACAATAACAGTCCTTGACAATAACGACAATGCGCCCCAGTTCGAGAGGCAACTTTATGAGGCTAATATCAGCGAGAAGGCGAGTCCGGGCGCGCAGATATTACAAGTGAAAGCGACAGATGCAGATGAAGGACTAAATGGTCAAGTTGAATATAGTTTTGCAGAGCAAACGTCAGAAGAGATTTTATTATTATTTAACATTGAATCTGCAACTGGAGATATTACAGTCAAAGGAGATTTAGACCATGAAATGAGTTCTTTACACAGGTTTGACATTACAGCGAAAGACAAAGGCAATCCCAAAATGGAGGGGCACAGTGGCGTCGAAATAAAAATCATTGACGTGAATGATAATGCTCCTGAAATAATTGTGACGTCCCTAACGAGCCCGGTGCCGGAGGATGCGGCTAGGGGGACAGTCATTGCTCTTATAAGTACAAGAGACCCCGATTCAAAGGAAAATGGCAAGGTTACATTGCGGCTGCCATCCGAATCTCATTTTAAATTAAATTCGTCTGTTTCTAATCACTACTCATTAGTGACAAACGGGCCGCTTGATCGTGAAATAAATGACCAGTATAGTGTTGAGATTAGTGCCACTGATTATGGAAAACCGCCACTGTCGAGTGCAAAAACAATTGTCGTTAAACTTTTAGATGTAAATGACAACCCACCGGTTTTCTCGCAGCCTCGTTACACCATTTATGTCAAGGAAAACAGCGCTCCGGGCCAGATTTTATGTTCGGTGTCAGCAAGTGACCCGGATGCTGGTGAAAACGCCAAAGTGTCCTACTCCATCGTAGACTCGAAAGTGGACGACGTGTCCGTGTCGTCTTACGTTTACGTGAACTCGGAGAACGGCAGCATTTACAGCATGCACTCGTTTGACTACGAGAAAGTCAAAGTTTTTCGGGTTCAGGTTGAGGCGAAGGACCAGGGCTCCCCGTCTCTCAGCAGCAACGCCACCGTCCACGTTTTCATCCTGGACCAGAACGACAACGCCCCCGCTGTCATATACCCCTCCCCCCACGCCGCCTCCCACCTGAGGGTGCCCCGCTCGGCCAAGGCGGGCCACCTGCTCACCAAGGTGACGGCCGTGGACGCCGACTCGGGCCACAACGCCTGGATCTCGTACAAAGTGGCCGCTGTCCATCCTGCTGGAGGACGGCGTGAGCGAGCCCGTGTTGGAGCTGAGACACAAGGCGTCCGAGCCCAGCAAGAAAGGCGGCAGGATCACGCTTTATTTGATCGTGACTCTGGCCTCGGTGTCCGTGCTCTCTCTGCTCACTTTGCTCGTCTTGGGCGTCAAATGCGTGAAGAGCAGCACGAGCGGCGCCACTTGCTGCGTGCGGCGGACGCTATCGGATGACGACAAGAAGCCCAACAGAAATTTGCACATTCAGCTCAACACCGATGGACCCATCAAGTACGTGGAGGTTCTGGGAGGAGACGTCATGTCTCAGAGTCACTCCTTCCGGTCGTGCATGTCTCCCATGTCGGAGTACAGTGATTTCACGTTGGTCAAGCCCAGTAGCACCGCTGACTTTAAGGAGGTCATCAGCGTCCTGGATGCTTCTTTGCCTGACAGCACCTGGACCTTTGAGAGCCAGCAGGTGAGCGCGACTTTGGTTTGCACTCAAGGGGAACTCTGAGCACTCCACTCATTGCCATTTAAACGTTTCCCTTATTTTTGTACAGCAGTGATCCATTCTCATCTACAACAATAGCTTTTGTCGGTCTTCTTATCACTTATGCCGACTTTATATTGCTGCAGCCACATTTTACGGTTTGAATGAAGAAAGCTGTTGCACAGTTTTCACGTCTGTTATGGGAATAATTCTGCAGTGTTACAACGAACTTCAAATCTTCCCATACATTTTTTTTGTTTTATTCATTTCTCTTTGAATTTGATATTAAGGGCGAAATGTTTTTGCCAACAGCTTCACAACCTGGTCTCGAGTTGCTTTGGCGAATGTTTTGCTTCTCACTTTTGTGTAGCATGCCTGTTGTAATCACAGCATAAATTTAGTTTGGAATGTGGAAACTTCAGGTTTTTGTTTGACACCCCTGACTACGGTTGAAAAGTGGTTTATTTGCCTTCTTTCCCATCATGTATCGACACAATTTAATTGTTATGATTTGTCGGAGACGCAGGATGATTAGTCACGCTGCTCGCATCACAGTGTAGTTTCTTCAGGTGTTTTTTTTTTCTCCTTTCATTTTGGTTGACATTGGTTCATGTGTTCCAACTGATTTTCTCAGGAATGCATGCTCATCTGCCACACAACTGATAAACATTAAGTGATGGTCATAAAGTGATTACATTTTGTTGTAGTAAACTTAAGTACAAGATGAACACACCAATCCCGAAAGAAATAATTCAGCAGTATCATAATAGACACTCTGAGAGTAATTAAACTAGTGTTGACATTAAAAGTTGATTTCCTTTCTTGAACTAAAAGCCTAGTTTGCATGTTTTACGATTTGAAGTTAGCAAATTTAGGTGTAGCTGTATATGATACTCCTCTCAGAAAATATTCAGCACCATGTAAGAGTGGAAAGTGACGCCGAATGCAACGTTTGAGCAGAAAAACATGTTTTTCTTTTTCTGATTTATTTATATGCTGCTGAACTAAATTCCGTCTGGTATTTGTGTCATTTCAATGCATCTTTTAAATATTTCTGATATTGAGAATGATTTGGGTGCATATAAAATGACCAACATTAATAAATAAAAATTGAAAAAGCTCTAACCTTACAATTAGCCCGGAAAACACTGATAATACTTCAGAAAGAGGGGAGAATGCTGTGACTTTAAGAGTGAATGAGGATCAGCGTCCCTCTGATTCGTTGGTGGAAGTGCGAGCCGTGAACCAATAGAATTGAAGACTGTACAAAGCAATCTGGTCCCTGCCCCCTGCACACAGCTTCATCTCACACGTCGAATGCACTGAGCTGAGGCACAGACAGAAAGGAATCAGCTCGATTTTTTTTTTAACATTGAAACGAATTATTCTTCGGCATTTGTGCCGTGATGGCTTGAGGTGTTTTTTTATAGAAATATCCTCCATTTGTGTGGATGGAGCAAATGCCGTGAAGAGGATGTTGAGAAGGATTTTTGCATCATAGGGAGCAAGGATGACAAAGACAATAGGAAACCGAGACTGGCGATGGCGAGCTCTTTTGTGGCATTTTCTCATGTGGACTACAGTGGATGCGCAGACTCGTTACAGCATCCCAGAGGAGCTCAAGCAAGGTTCCGTGGTGGGGAATCTGGCCAAAGATCTGTCTTTGGGGCTGTCTGAGATATTTGAGCGCAAGCTGCGTGTCGCCTCCGAGGCTGGTAAGCAGTATTTCAGCGTGGATGCAGGGAAGGGCGAGCTGCTGGTCAGCGACAGAATAGACAGAGAGGCTTTGTGTGGACAAAGCGCCAACTGTGTGCTCCCTCTGCAGGTTGTGGTGGAAAATCCCCTGCAATTGCATCGAATTGAAGTAGAAATCAGAGACATTAACGACAATGTTCCTCGTTTCCAAACGCAGGAAATTAAAATTAAAATACCAGAATCCGTTGCAGTGGGTACCCGTTTTCCATTGGAGAGTGCCGAGGACCCCGATGTTGGAAGCAATTCTCTTAAAACATACACTTTAATGAAAAACGAATATTTTTCTTTGAAATTCAAGGAGGCAAAAAATGGTAAAACGGTTCCTGAGCTGATGTTAGAGAAATCTTTGGACAGAGAAAAAATGTCCACTCATCAATTGCTTTTAACGGGATTAGATGGGGGGAACCCTATTAAATCTGGTACATGTAAAATTCTAATTAATGTGCTTGATAATAACGACAATGTTCCAATATTTAATGAAAAAGAGTATGTTGTCTCTTTAAAGGAAAACAGCACCAAAGGAACGTTTGTAGTGAGAGTAAAAGCTGCAGATGCAGATGAAGGTGTGAACAGTGAAATTAAATATTCCTTTGGTTCTCGTACTCCAGAAACTGTTTTATCAACGTTTGAAATTAATGAACAAACTGGACAAATTGTTTTAAAAGGAGCATTAGATTATGAGGCATTCACATCTTATCTGATTGATATAACTGCGAAAGACAAAGGTGTACCTGAAATGGAAGGTCACTGTCAGTTACAATTAGATATAGAAGACGTAAATGATAATGCTCCTGAAATAGTTCTCACTTCAAAACCCAGTCCTGTACGAGAAGATGCGTCACACGGCACAGTGGTGGCTTTGATTAAGGTCAAAGACATAGACTCGGGTAACAACAGCAAAATTACACTGCAGCTACCTAATGGCTTGCCTTTTTCACTTAAACCGTCTTTTTCAAATAATTACGCTCTGGTCACCAGTGGTGCTTTAGATCGAGAGAATACGTCTGAGTACAATATTGAGATTACAGCCACTGATGCAGGCTTTCCTCCTCTCTCTAGTAAGAAAATGATCTCTGTCAGCATCACTGACGTGAATGACAACCCTCCTGTCTTCTCTCAGAGCGCTTATAATGTTTATTTAAAAGAGAACGGGGTCGCGGGCTCGATACTGTACTCCGTGTCAGCAAGTGACCTGGATACTGGTGAAAATGCCAAAGTCTCTTACTCCATTGTGGACTCGAAAGTGCACGACGTGTCCGTGTCGTCTTACGTTTACGTGAACTCGGAGAACGGCAGCATCTTCAGCATGCACTCGTTTGACTACGAGAAAGTCAAAGTGTTTCGGGTTCAGGTTGAGGCGAAGGACCAGGGCTCCCCGTCTCTCAGCAGCAACGCCACCGTCCACGTTTTCATCCTGGACCAGAACGACAACGCCCCCGCTGTCATATACCCCTCCCCCCACGCCGCCTCCCACCTGAGGGTGCCCCGCTCGGCCAAGGCGGGCCACCTGCTCACCAAGGTGACGGCCGTGGACGCCGACTCGGGCCACAACGCCTGGATCTCGTACAAAGTGGCGGAGGCCACGGACGCCTCTCTGTTCACGATCAATTTGTACACGGGGGAGGTGAGGACCAAACGCGCCGTGTACGAGCACGACGACTCCTCTCAGAAGCTGATCGTTGAAGTCAAAGACGACGGGGAGCCGGTCCAGTCGGCCACCGTCACGCTGTCCATCCTGCTGGAGGACGGCGTGAGCGAGCCCGTGTTGGAGCTGAGACACAAGGCGTCCGAGCCCGGCAAGAAAGGCGGCAGGATCACGCTTTATTTGATCGTGGCTCTGGCCTCGGTGTCCGTGCTGTCTCTGCTCACTTTGCTCGTCTTGGGCGTCAAATGCATGAAGAGCAGCACGAGCGGCGCCACTTGCTGCGTGCGGCGGACGCTATCGGATGACGACAAGAAGCCCAACAGAAATTTGCACATTCAGCTCAACACCGATGGACCCATCAAGTACGTGGAGGTTCTGGGAGGAGACGTCATGTCTCAGAGTCACTCCTTCCGGTCGTGCATGTCTCCCATGTCGGAGTACAGTGATTTCACGTTGGTCAAGCCCAGTAGCACCACTGACTTTAAGGAGGTCATCAGCGTCCTGGATGCTTCTTTGCCTGACAGCACCTGGACCTTTGAGAGCCAGCAGGTGAGTGCTACTTTAGTTTGCACTCAAGGGGAACTCAGAGCATTCCACCTCATTGCCATTTCAACGTTTCCCTTATTTTTGTTCAACTAGTAGTGATCCATTCTCAGCGATACGAGACTGACCGTATTTACAATTTGTGTTCACTTATTGCTGCTGTCACTTGTCATAGCTTGAGTGAAGTAAGTTTACAGTTGCATTTAGTAACAATTCAGCAGTATTTGAATGCAAAACAATCTTCAAAGTTTCCCACAGTTGTATTTTTTTTTCATTTATTCTTTTTTAACTCGATTATTACTGCACACAGTTTTGCCAACTGCCTCATATTGTTGTGATCTTACCTTCTTGCCTCTCAGTTTTGTGCATGAGCAATAATTGTTACCCAAACGGCGGTTTAAATTAATTTGGTGAATGAAGGTTGAAAATTCACATTAATGCACATCCACTCGCGGCTTGGTGTGCCCATTACGTCGATCGTGATCGACAGGTAGCTCGCAAGGAGCATTGAGTAAAACAAACAAACAAACAAACAAACAAACATTTATGTGTCCCTCTGCATGTTAGTAATGTATATATATTTTTTTTTTGTGTTAATGCACACTACACCCTAATAATTCTATCAGTCTCACTTTCACAAATTTCTTAAAAAAAACCAAAATCAAATTAAGCAGGTCACCTTTAATTTACGGTGGCGTGTGACGTGCGTCACAGGAAGTTGTTCGGGCTCAGAAGTTTGCAATTGCAGCTTGCGAGCAGAGCTGTTGCGAAATAGCTTTTATAATAATTATTATTATTGTCATTATATTATTGTAATAATAATTATTATTATTATAAAAGCTATCCTAATAATAATTATTATTATCAGTCAAAGTTCGTTTCGTGTACAATTAATTTGGTGAATGAAGGTTGAAAATTCACATTGATGCACATCCACTCGCGGCTTGGGGTTTCCATTACGTCGATCGTGATCGACAGATAGCTCGCAAGGGGCGTTGAATAAAACAAGCAAACTTTGTGTGTCTCTGTGCATGTTAGTAATATATATATATTTTTTTTTTGTGTTAATGCACACTACACCCTAATAATTATATCAGTCTCACTTTCACAAATTTCTTTAAAAAAATAAAATCAAATTCACCAGGTCACCTTTAACTTACGGTGGCGTGTGACGTGCGTCACAGGAAGTTGTTCGGGCTCAGAAGTTTGCAATTGCAGCTTGCGGTCAGAGCTGTTGCGAAATAGCTTTTATAAAAATAATCATTATTAATATAATAATAATAATACGAATTATTATTATTATAAAAGCTATACTAATAATAATTATTTTTATTCGTCAAAGTTCGTTTCGTGTACAATTTACTGATGGCATTTGCAAAGAATGGCAATCTGGAGGGCCGAGAGAAGCGTTTTAAAACGGTACGCGTTAGCCACGATAGTGAACAGGCTGCAAAAGTGCGTCGCATGCCTCCGCATCAGGTCTCCCACTCAGGTAGGCAGTGATTTCCTCTGAACAAACTCATGCACTCTTGTCCCTATTTTATGTTTATATTTCGGACATCTTAGCGGCCGTTATGGCTGTTGCTAATCATGGCGTGCGGGTGGACGTGCGTACATGTGCGCGTGTGCGCGGTAACAGTTAGATCGCGGAGGGTGGTTGATCAAAAAGTAGATCTTCAGTCCTAAAAGTATGGGCACCTGTGGGCCCTAGCCTACATGTTTGAACAATGGTTATTAGTTCCTCTCTGCTCATGTATGCATCATGATTGTTATTTTTGCATAGTTAGTCCCACTCCTGACGTCATAGTGGCAGCAACAACATAGTTTTGTTCGATTTGTTTTACATGACCGTATCTCCTTTAATTTAAATTTAGATTCGTTCATTTCTTGTAATTTAACTCTTTTTCTCATTAGATCCCCCCAGCAATAGTCGGCTACATTCTTAACATGAAAATCTCTTCTACATTCAGTAACGCTCAGTGTACTTTTTAGGTAATTCCTTCTTGTTGTATTGGAGTAAACAGCAATACATTCGCCCTTTAATAGTAGCACCAAATGATTGGGTCTTAACAATTCAACTGATATGAGGGTTAACCTGCATGAATAGTAGCTTCGGACGAATCTTAAGTACCGTTTTTCTGTTTCGACTGAGCTCTTCTTGAAGCATCATATCTGACGGCCCCATCTCTGTTGTGTGCAGTGCTCGTTGTTGCACCGTCGTTTTAATGTGATCTGGTTTGAAGGCAGCAAATGTTGGTAGTTTGATGCAGTAATCCTCTCGGGAAATATTTTGCACCTAAAAGGGTGGACAGGATTTTTTAAATGCAGCAACAGCACGTTTTAGAATAAAAGCAAGTGTTTCGTTTTTATTTGTTGTTGTTGAATTTCATTCTATCTAATATTGTACATGTAAACACATCTTTCAAATATTCATAATTATTTATGTTTCATACATAGTCATAGTGACTAAAATACATTTATGCTGATATTGTCACAATTGTCCCACCCCAATCCACCCCCCCCAAAAAAAAATAATACTAATACGAATGCTTGAAGGGGTGGGGGGGGGGGCGTCGGGAGGCTGTGACTTTAACAGTGAATGAGGATCAGCTTCCCTCTGATTGGTTTGTGGAACTGCGAGCCGTGAACCAATAGAATTGAAGACTGTACAAAGCAATCTCGTCCCTGCCCCCTGCGCGCAGCTTCATCTCACACGTCGATTGCACCGAGCGGAGGCACAGACAGAAAGGAATCAGCTCGAATCTTTGAACATTGAAACGAATTGCTATTCGGTAGTTGTGCCTAGATGGCTTGAGGTGTTTTTCTCGAACTATCCCCCCTATGTATGGATGGAGCAAATGCCGTGAAGAGGATGTTGATGAGGATTTTTGCGTCGTAGCGGAGGAAGGATGACAAAGACAATAGGAAACCGAGACTGGCGATGGCGAGCTCTTTTGTGGCATTTTCTCTTGTGGACTACAGTGGATGCGCAGACTCGTTACAGCATCCCCGAGGAGCTCGAGCAAGGATAGACAGAGAGGCTTTGTGCGGACAAAGCGCAAGCTGCGTGCTCCCCCTGCAGGTTGTCGTAGAAAATCCGTTGCAGTTGCATCGAATTGAAGTAGAAATAAAAGACGTCAATGACAATGCTCCGATTTTTCTCAAAAGTGAACATGTGATAGAAATAGCCGAATCCACCGTTGTAGGTGTCAATTTTCCTCTGCAGAGTGCAGAGGATCCGGATGTTGGAAGTAACACAGTCAAGACATACACGCTCAGCAAAGACGAATGTTTCACACTAAAAGTTAGAGAGATTGACAATGGAAGAAAAACGCCCGAGTTAGTGTTAAATAAATCATTAGATCGTGAGAAAAAAGCTGTTCATAATTTAATTCTGACAGCTTTGGATGGTGGCAATCCTGTTAAATCAGGAATTTCAAAAATTAGAATAAAAGTTCTTGACGTTAATGATAATGTTCCTTCGTTCGATAGTAAATTATATAAAATATTTGTTCAGGAAAACAGCCCAAATGGCTCTTTTGTAATAACTACAAAGGCTACAGACATAGACGATGGTCCAAACAGTGAAATAGAGTACTCTCTCGGCATACACACGCCACCATCAGTGGTGGCATTGTTTCATATCGACCCCATGAGTGGAGATGTATTATTAAAAAATAATTTGGATTATGAACAACAGTCGTCTTATCGAATTGACATTACTGCAAAAGATAAAGGCTTCCCGACAATGGAAGGTCGGTGCAGTGTGCAAATTGATGTGTTAGATTTAAATGATAATGCACCAGAAATTGTATTAACTTCCAAACCTAGTTCGGTACCGGAGGACTCTTCAATTGGAACAGTTGTAGCTTTGCTGAGTGTACGTGACCCTGACTCTGGCAAAAATGGTGAAGTAACTTTATATCTTCCAAAAGGCTCCCCTTTTACTCTTAAACCATCATTTTCTAATAATTTTGCACTGGTCACCTGTGGTACTTTAGACCGCGAGAGTGTGTCTGAGTACAACATTGAGATAACAGCCACTGATGCAGGCTCTCCTCCTCTCAGTAGTAAAAAAATGATACCTGTCAGCATCACTGACGTTAATGACAACCCTCCTGTTTTCTCTCAGAGCTCGTACAATGTTTATTTAAAAGAGAACGGAGTAGCAGGCTCGATACTGTACTCGGTGTCAGCAAATGACCCGGATGCTGGTGAAAATGCCAAAGTCTCTTACTCTATCGTGGACTCGAAAGTGCACGACGTGTCCGTGTCGTCTTACGTTTACGTGAACTCGGAGAACGGCAGCATCTTCAGCATGCACTCGTTTGACTACGAGAAAGTCAAAGTGTTTCGGGTTCAGGTTGAGGCGAAGGACCAGGGCTCCCCGTCTCTCAGTAGCAACGCCACCGTCCACGTTTTCATCCTGGACCAGAACGACAACGCCCCCGCTGTCATATACCCCTCCCCTCACGCCGCCTCCCACCTGAGGGTGCCCCGCTCGGCCAAGGCGGGCCACCTGCTCACCAAGGTGACGGCCGTGGACGCCGACTCGGGCCACAACGCCTGGATCTCGTACAAAGGGGCGGAGGCCACTGACGCCTCTCTGTTCACGATCAAGTTGTACACGGGGGAGGTGAGGACCAAACGCACCGTGTACGAGCACGACGACTCCTCTCAGAGGCTGATCGTTGAAGTCAAAGACGACGGGGAGCCGGTCCAGTCGGCCACCGGCACGCTGTTGAGCGAGCCCGTGTTGGAGCTGAGACACAAGGCGTCCGAGCCCAGCAAGAAAGGCGGCAGGATCACGCTTTATTTGATCGTGACTCTGGCCTCGGTGTCCGTGCTCTCTCTGCTCACTTTGCTCGTCTTGGGCGTCAAATGCGTGAAGAGCAGCACGAGCGGCGCCACTTGCTGCGTGCGGCGGACGCTATCGGATGACGACAAGAAGCCCAACAGAAATTTGCACATTCAGCTCAACACCGATGGACCCATCAAGTACGTGGAGGTTCTGGGAGGAGACGTCATGTCTCAGAGTCACTCCTTCCGGTCGTGCATGTCTCCCATGTCGGAGTACAGTGATTTCACGTTGGTCAAGCCCAGTAGCACCACTGACTTTAAGGAGGTCATCAGCGTCCTGGATGCTTCTTTGCCTGACAGCACCTGGACCTTTGAGAGCCAGCAGGTGAGGGCTACTTTAGTTTGCACTCAAGCACAACTTGCTGCACTCCACCTCCTTGGCATTCACACATTTTCATTGTTGTTATTCAACTCGTGATCCATTTTTTTTTCGTAGCTATTTATTTGATAATCTCGAAACAAACTATATCTTCGTCCTCAGGATGTGCTGCCTTAAAATGTTCTAATCACGTAGTTTTGCAGTAACCTATCGTTTGATTGTGGAAACAAACTTCAGTGTGACGTCGTCCAGTGCCGAGTCTGAACCACTTCAGCACCATGGATGTGCGGACAGCGACTTTTGGAAGCGCGACAAAAACCAAAGTCAGATTTGTCGTAGTCAGTGTTCATTGAAAATTATTTTGGCGAGCTTCTTGCTATGAGGTGTGTGTGTGTGTGTGCGTGCGTGCGTGTGTGCGTGTGTGTGTGTGTGTGTGCGTGTGTGCGTATATTATATACTGTATATATATATATATATATGTATAGTAAACAGTATAGAAAATGCATGACTTGCTGGCATAGGTAAATAAAATAAATTATCTATGCAGAAGCAGAAGATGTATAGCATCAGCTACCTCATCACACCTTCAGCACCTACCACAGTCAAAGATCAAAATGTCCAAACATAATAATTTGACCCATCCTGCCTCGCTCAAGAAAAAGGTAATAATTTAAAAAAATGTCTGGAAAGAGGAGCATGTTAATCATGTTGGTCAATTTCACCTCTTTGCACATTTTCTCTTGGTTTGGAGCTTACAATCCTACATACAACACATAACAACACACAACATATAACACCCATAAGAGTCGAAGAAGGTGTCTAACGAAATTAACAACCATTACAAAAGTATCCAGTTTTATTGGAATTTACAATGGTGACCTTGGCGTTCTGCCACAACGCAGTGTTAAAACAAAGAAGGTTGTTGTCTGTTTATTTGCTCTTCAATGATGACATTTGAATACAATCACAACTCAGAACCTCGATTGCAGGCAGCGACTTTAAAAAAAATCAAACGTGGCACGTTCGAATCATCACCAATAATTTTGTCTATTTATTTCATAAAAATAAAAAGGGATTTCTGCATAAATTGACTGTTGTTTTGATGTTTCAGTTTCCTTTTAAACACCGTTTCAGTCAGCTAATGTTTAGCTAATGTGGACCATTGTCATCACTGGTTCTGTTTATTTACGTTTTCATATATTCTTGTGCTTATTCTTGTCATCAGACCCGTTCTGAGTGCAGCAAACAGACGTGAATAGTCAATCTTCCTCACACAGAAATAGCAGAGACATGAGATAGGTTTAGGTGTCCTGCGCAATGACGCAACTTACTGTTGGAATTGTGACGGAATGTATTGTACCTTTGATAATGCGTGTCAAGATGAGTGCTGTGTCATATTTAGCATATGAAATTTGGGTGTTGAACGGCTTTCAAGTATTCATTTTTTAACATAACGTGAAATATCAGCAAAATGAGAAAACAGTATCTTTTAATTGAGTTCAAAGAGCAATTTAAGGCTTGCGAGAAGGTGAGAGGCGGTGTGGGTGGGGGGGGGGGGGCACTGAGAGCTGTGCCTTTAAGAGTGAGTGTGGATCAGCTGCAATCTGGTTGGATGGTGAAAATGCAACCAGTGAACCAATAGAATTGAAGACTGTACAAAGCAATCTCGTCCCAGCCCCCACGCAGCTTCATCTCACACGTAGAAAGCACTGAGCTGCAACACAGACAGAACGGAATCAGCTGTGTAATTGTTTTTCGAAGCATTTAAAGGGATGCAATTCAGTAGTTCTGCGAAGATGGCTTGAGACATTTAAGGTGGAAATATCCCCCGTTTGTGTGGATGGAGCAATTGCCGTGAAGAGGATGTTGATGGGGATTTTTGCGTCATAGCGGAGCAAGGATGACAAAGACAATAGGAAACCGAGGCTGGCGATGGCGAGCTCTTTTGTGGCATTTTCTCATGTGGACTACAGTGGATGCGCAGACTCGTTACAGCATCCCAGAGGAGCTCAAGCAAGGTTCCGTGGTGGGGAATCTGGCCAAAGATCTGTCTTTGGGGCTGTCTGAGATATTTGAGCGCAAGCTGCGTGTCGCCTCCGAGGCTGGTAAGCAGTATTTCAGCGTGGATGCGGGGAAGGGCGAGCTGCTGGTCAGCGACAGAATAGACAGAGAGGCTTTGTGTGGACAAAGCGCCAACTGTGTGCTCCCTCTGCAGGTTGTGGTGGAAAATCCCCTGCAATTGCATCGAATTGAAGTGGAAATCAGAGACATTAACGACAATTTTCCTCGTTTTCAAACGCAGGAAATTAACCTTAAAATACCAGAATCCGTTGCAGTGGGTACTCGTTTTCCTTTGGAGAGTGCAGAGGACCCCGATGTTGGAAGCAATTCACTCAAAACATACACTTTAATGAAAAACGAACATTTTTCTTTAAAGTTTAAAGACGAAAAGAATGGTTTAACTGCTCCAGAATTGGTGTTAGAAAAATCGTTGGACAGGGAAAAAATGTCCACTCATCAATTGCTTTTAACAGGATTAGATGGAGGAAACCCACTTAAATCTGGAACGTGTAAAATTATAATTGATGTCCTTGATAATAACGACAATTTTCCTGTATTTGACGAAAAAGAGTACAAAGTGTCTTTGAAAGAGAATAGCACAAAAGGCACTTTAGTATTGACGTTAAAAGCTACAGATATTGATCAGGGTGTTAATAGTGAAATTAGATATTATTTTGGGGTCCGTACACCAGAAGCTGTTTTATCAACATTTGAAATCAATGAACAAACTGGACAAATTGTTTTAAAGGGGGAGTTAGACTACGAGGCGTTTGCATCCTATCTGATTGATGTCACTGCAAAAGACAAAGGTGTACCTGAAATGGAAGGTCACTGCCGCCTGCAGCTTGACATAGAAGACATAAATGACAATGCTCCGGAAATTGTTCTGACTTCAAAACCCAGTCCTGTACGAGAAGATGCGTCACGTGGCACAGTGGTGGCTTTGATTAGTGTCAAAGACATCGACTCGGGAAATAATAGCAAAGTTACACTGCAACTACCTAACGGCTTGCCTTTTTCCCTTAAACCGTCTTTTTCAAATAATTACGCTCTGGTCACTAGTGGTGTTTTAGACCGAGAGAGTGTCTCCGAGTATAATATTGAGATAACAGCAACTGATGCAGGCTTTCCTCCTCTCTCTAGTAAGAAAATGATCTCTGTCAGCATTACTGACGTTAATGACAACCCCCCTGTCTTCTCTCAGAGCACGTATAATGTTTATTTAAAAGAGAACAGAGTAGCAGGCTCTATACTGTACTCGGTGTCAGCAAGTGACCTGGATGCTGGTGAAAATGCCAAAGTCTCTTACTCCATTGTGGACTCGAAAGTACACGACGTGTCCGTGTCGTCTTACGTTTACGTGAACTCGGAGAACGGCAGCATCTTCAGCATGCACTCGTTTGACTACGAGAAAGTCAAAGTGTTTCGGGTTCAGGTTGAGGCGAAGGACCAGGGCTCCCCGTCTCTCAGTAGCAACGCCACCGTCCACGTTTTCATCCTGGACCAGAACGACAACGCCCCCGCTGTCATATACCCCTCCCCCCACGCCGCCTCCCACCTGAGGGTGCCCCGCTCGGCCAAGGCGGGCCACCTGCTCACCAAGGTGACGGCCGTGGACGCCGACTCGGGCCACAACGCCTGGATCTCGTACAAAGTGGCGGAGGCCACGGACGCCTCTCTGTTCACGATCAATTTGTACACGGGGGAGGTGAGGACCAAACGCGCCGTGTACGAGCACGACGACTCCTCTCAGAAGCTGATCGTTGAAGTCAAAGACGACGGGGAGCCGGTCCAGTCGGCCACCGTCACGCTGTCCATCCTGCTGGAGGACGGCGTGAGCGAGCCCGTGTTGGAGCTGAGACACAAGGCGTCCGAGCCCGGCAAGAAAGGCGGCAGAATCACGCTTTATTTGATCGTGGCTCTGGCCTCGGTGTCCGTGCTGTCTCTGCTCACTTTGCTCGTCTTGGGCGTCAAATGCATGAGGAGCAGTACGAGTGGCGCCACTTGCTGTGTGCGACGGACACTCTCCGATGAGGACAAGAAGCCCAACAGAAATCTGCACATTCAGCTCAACACCGATGGACCCATCAAGTACGTGGAGGTTCTCGGAGGAGACGTCATGTCTCAGAGTCACTCCTTCCGGTCGTGCATGTCTCCCATGTCGGAGTACAGTGATTTCACGTTGGTCAAGCCCAGTAGCACCACTGACTTTAAGGAGGTCATCAGCGTCCTGGATGCTTCTTTGCCTGACAGCACCTGGACCTTTGAGAGCCAGCAGGTGAG
>NW_017805744.1:63952-64877 GCF_001891065.2 Hippocampus comes
GCGTACAAGATGGGGCCAGATATGGCTGATTTTTTTTTCAGTCGTATTTATGATAGCGGCTGCCACATTCAAGTTATAATCACTGTTTGAACAAACATGACAAAAAAAATTGTTTTTTGTTTTGTTTTGTTTTTTAATAGCAAACGGTGCCCTTTAGTTGTGCTCTTTGTCTGACATGAGATGATAATTCAGCGCAATTTATTTTCATATCAATCTGGAGCAACAATATTTCTAATGGTCTGAATTTTAGAAATACACTCAATAGGCTCTCAATCGAATTGCACACAAAAAAGCAGTACCACACCACAACGATGCAGGGATATTTGAAGAAAGCATTAGAGCACTGATTATTGGAATAAAATATCCCTCGGAATAATCTGTGCTTTCATTTAGTTGCATTCAACTCCTCTTGGAAACAATATGAAAAAAATAACAGGGTCCAGCTTTAAAATGCACCTGAGCACAGTGTTGGTTTTAAAACGAATATTTTCCCTTCCAACGTGTTTGGAAAAAAATCTGTCTGAAAAACAGATTTGAGTTGTAATCATTTCAGCCCGACAATTGGAGATACATCCATTTGCGGCTCCGTTAATTTGCGTTTTAAGTTCATGCATTATTTATCACTGTATTTAGTAGATAAAAATCCAGTGAACTGTAGGAAGCCCACTGTAGGTGTGTGTCTCTCGCTCACGCACATTCTCCTGAGATTGAAACCGTTCAAAACTCAATTGCGACATGAGTGCCAACACAGCGTAGAATTGGAACGGAAATTTTCTGCATTCATTTTGTAATGCATATCAAACTGGCACCTTGTCTGAGAGAGGCTATAAGATCGAGATTCCGTTTTTATTAAGTGTATTTGTTGATGACAATTGAAATTTGGACGTTAAATATTCCTGTCTCCACGGAAAGTGTGAAATCAGAC
>NW_017805744.1:65151-68701 GCF_001891065.2 Hippocampus comes
CCAAATCGCCCCCCCCCCCCAAAAAAATAATATTAATACGAATGCTTGAAGGGAGGCGTGGGGAGGCTGTGACTTTAAGAGTGAATGAGGATCAGCTTCCCTCTGATTGGTTTGTGGAAGTGCGAGCCGTGAACCAATAGAATTGAAGACTGTACAAAGCAATCTCGTCCCAGCCCCCAGCGCAGCTTCATCTCACTAACACGTAGAAAGCACTGGGCTGCGGCACAGACAGAAAGGAATCAGCTCGTATTTTTCGAACATTATAACGCATTTTATTCTGTAGTTCCGCCCAAATGGCTTGAGATGTTTTTGTTGTTGTTGTTGAAATATCCCCCAATTTGTGTGGATGGAGCAAATTCCTTGAAGAGGATGAGGATGTTTGCATCATAGCGGAGCAAGGATGACAAAGACAATAGGAAACCGAGACTGGCGATGGCGAGCTCTTTTGTGGCATTTTCTCTTGTGGACTACAGTGGATGCGCAGACTCGTTACAGCATCCCCGAGGAGCTCAAAAAAGGCTCCGTGGTGGGAAATGTGGCCAGAGATCTGTCTTTGGGGCTGTCTGAGATATTTGAGCGCAATCTGCGTGTCGCCTCCGAGGCTGGTAAGCAGTATTTCAGCGTGGATGCGGGGAAGGGCGAGCTGCTGGTCAGCGACAGAATAGACAGAGAGGCTTTGTGCGGACAAAGCGCCACCTGCGTGCTGCCTCTGCAAGTGGTGGTGGAAAAACCTTTAAATCTGCACCGAATTGAAGTGGACATAAAAGACATTAATGACAATTCACCTCGGTTTCATACAAACGAACTCTCTTTAAAAATCGCGGAATCAGCCGCAGTCGGGACTCGTTTCCTTTTAGAAAGTGCGGAGGATTTAGATATTGGGAGCAATTCGGTAAAAACTTATACTTTGGCTAAAAACGAATGTTTCACATTGAAAGTAAAGGAGGTTGAGGATGGTAAATTAGTTCCTGAGTTGGTGTTACAAAAACCACTGGATAGAGAAAAGAAATCTTCTCATCAGCTCCAACTGACTGCTTTAGACGGAGGAAATCCAGTCATGTCTGGCACTACACAAATTACTGTTGCGGTGCTTGACAACAATGACAATTTCCCTGTTTTTGACAAAAATTTGTATAAAGCGTCCTTACAAGAAAACGTGGCAAAAGATGCATTTGTACTAAAAATAACAGCGACTGATGCAGACGAGGGACAAAACGGAGAAGTGGAATATTTTTTTAGCACACGCACACTTGATTCTGTGTTGTCTGTTTTTAAATTAAATTCGCAGACAGGTGAAATATTTTTAAAGGGAGACTTAGATTATGAAAAAGCTGCGTCTTACAAAATTGAAGTGACTGCTAAAGACAAAGGGACTCCTGAAATGGAGAGTCACTGCCGTGTACAGATTGATGTTATTGATATTAACGATAATGCTCCAGAAATTATCCTCACCTCAGAACCGCAGCCAGTCCGCGAGGATGCACCAAGTGGATCCGTTGTAGCTCTGCTTACATCACGTGATGCTGACTCAGGTAATAATAGTAAGGTAACATTGCAGCTAGCAAAAGGCTCACCTTTTATTCTGAAACCATCTTTTTCAAATAATTACGCGCTGGTCACCACTGGTGTTTTAGACCGAGAGAGTACGTCTCAGTACAATATTGAAATAATAGCCAGCGATGCAGGCTCTCCTCCTCTCTCGAGTAACAAAATGATACGTGTCAGCATCACTGACGTTAATGACAACCGTCCTGTGTTCTCTCAGAGCTCGTACAATGTATATTTAAAAGAAAACGGAGTAGCAGGCTCTATACTGTACTCGGTGTCTGCAAATGACCCGGATGCTGGTGAAAATGCCAAAGTCTCTTACTCCATCGTGGACTCGAAAGTGCACGACGTGTCCGTGTCGTCTTACGTTTACGTGAACTCGGAGAACGGCAGCATCTACAGCATGCACTCGTTTGACTACGAGAAAGTCAAAGTGTTTCGGGTTCAGGTTGAGGCGAAGGACCAGGGCTCCCCGTCTCTCAGTAGCAACGCCACCGTCCACGTTTTCATCCTGGACCAGAACGACAACGCCCCCGCTGTCATATACCCCTCCCCCCACGCCGCCTCCCACCTGAGGGTGCCCCGCTCGGCCAAGGCGGGCCACCTGCTCACCAAGGTGACGGCCGTGGACGCCGACTCGGGCCACAACGCCTGGATCTCGTACAAAGTGGCGGAGGCCACGGACGCCTCCCTGTTCACGATCAATTTGTACACGGGGGAGGTGAGGACCAAACGCGCCGTGTACGAGCACGACGACTCCTCTCAGAAGCTGATCGTTGAAGTCAAAGACGACGGGGAGCCGGTCCAGTCGGCCACCGTCACGCTGTCCATCCTGCTGGAGGACGGCGTGAGCGAGCCCGTGTTGGAGCTGAGACACAAGGCGTCCGAGCCCGGCAAGAAAGGCGGCAGAATCACGCTTTATTTGATCGTGGCTCTGGCCTCGGTGTCCGTGCTGTCTCTGCTCACTTTGCTCGTCTTGGGCGTCAAATGCGTGAAGAGCAGCACGAGCGGCGCCACTTGCTGCGTGCGGCGGACGCTATCGGATGACGACAAGAAGCCCAACAGAAATTTGCACATTCAGCTCAACACCGATGGACCCATCAAGTACGTGGAGGTTCTGGGAGGAGACGTCATGTCTCAGAGTCACTCCTTCCGGTCGTGCATGTCTCCCATGTCGGAGTACAGTGATTTCACGTTGGTCAAGCCCAGTAGCACCACTGACTTTAAGGAGGTCATCAGCGTCCTGGATGCTTCTTTGCCTGACAGCACCTGGACATTTGAGAGCCAGCAGGTGAGCCAAAATTGTGGAAAAAAAAAAGATGAATTTTAAACGTCCAACTCGGAATCAAAATACTTGTGCCAGTGAAATCAGGATAAATTGGCTCGGAAATTGTTCACTCATGAAATATATTTCAATACAATGTGGGCGGTCTGCTTTCACATAACTGAACATTCTGTTGAAAAAAAATCTGTTCGACGAGCAGGCCTGCTGTGTTGTCCAATTGGAGCTGAGTGTTTCAGCACTAATTCAAAGGACAGCGACGGTGATGAGTGCCGGTGACAGGGCCCACTTGCAAACTGGAGATGCGGGGTCGTTCCAACAACTGACTTTCAATAATAAATCTGATTTTTATTATTATTATTATTTGTGGTGCACTTCATATTTTAGTAATCCCAAAGTGCTCCAGAATAAAATAAGTAAAAAAGAAAGGGAAGGCCAATGCCGGAGGCTTTTGTGAAAAGTTTAAATGTTGGAGGCTACGCAACATTTAAAGGTAACCATCATATAAAACTCTCAATTCGGAGTTTTGCAGTTCTGCATTACTGCCCTTCACCCAAAAATAAATATCGTTTTTAAAGCATTTCCTTTCTTCCGTTTCATAGGGAGGATTATCTTTTTAAAGGGAATATTGTTGATATACCGTCTTTTAAAAAAATGAATGAGGAGACCATTTGTTTCTAATGTTGTAGTCAATTGTCTCATTGGCTATTATATATATAT
>NW_017805744.1:69172-81722 GCF_001891065.2 Hippocampus comes
TATATATATATATATATATAATTTGTGCTGATTGAATTATCAAAATATTATGTGCTGATATATTCTCTCTGCCGCTCTTCTTGCTCTCCGGTGAGGACAGATGAGCTCTGTGCGTGTATGTTGGTGTGTGACAGCGATACCGAGAGTGTCTCTGATTGGCCGAGCGGGTGGATGCTGTGCACCAATAGCTGTCTGAACTGTACAAAGAGATCTTCTCCCTCCCCCATACAATTCAGTAACACAACCACAATGCTCAGTGTAGGGAGGAGAGGATCTACATATGCCATGCAGTGGCGTTATACTTCATTTTATTCTTCATTTTCACGATGGATGGATATTGTTTGAGGATGTCACGTGGTTGGAATATGGATTTTGTCTTGACGCTCTCCTTTTCTCTAGACGGGAATTGATGTATTTTATTGAGAGAAGGATGGAAAAGACAATAGGATGCCGAGACTGGCGATGGCGAGCTCTTTTGTGGCATTTTGCATTGTGGACTACATTGGATGCACAGACTCGTTATAGCATCCCAGAGGAACTCAAACGGGGTTCCGTGGTGGGGAATCTGGCCAAAGATCTATCTTTGGGGCTATCTGAGATATTTGAGCGCAAGCTGCGTGTCGCCTCCGAGGCTGGTAAGCAGTATTTCAGCGTGGATGCGGGGAAGGGCGAGCTGTTGGTCAGCGACAGAATAGACAGAGAGGCTTTGTGCGGACAAAGCGCAAGCTGCGTGCTCCCCCTGCAGGTCGTCATTGAGGACCCGCTGCAATTGCATAGAATTGAGGTTGAAATCCGAGACGTTAATGATAACTCTCCCAGTTTTACTTCGAATGAGTTATCCTTCAAATTAGCCGAATCTGCAGCGGTGGGCAGGCGTTTTCCTTTGAAGAGTGCAGTGGATCCTGACGTGGGAAGCAACTCAATTAAATCATATACTCTCAGTAAAAATGACTGCTGTTCCCTTCGAATAAAAGAAATAGAGGGTGGAAAACCCGTCCCTGAGCTAGTGCTGGATAAGCCTTTAGACAGAGAGAAGAAGGCTGTTCATAAAATATTATTAACTGCATTTGATGGAGGAAGTCCGACTCGATCAGGCACTTCAGAAATTACTATAAATGTACTTGACAGCAATGATAACTTTCCGGTTTTTGAGAGAAATCTCTACAAAGTAACCGTGGGTGAAAATGGTGTGAAAGGGACTGTTATTATCAGACCAAAAGCAACAGACGCAGATGAAGGGTTGAATGGCGAAATTGGCTTTTCATTTGGCTCCACGACTCCAGATTCTGTGCTATCCATGTTCGACATGAATCCCGTTACTGGTGAGATCACTTTAAAGGAAAAATTAGACTATGAGACAACAAAGTCATACGACATTGATATAACTGCTAAAGATAAAGGTAGCCCTGAGATGGAGGGTCATTGTCGTGTGCAGGTTGATGTGAAGGACTCCAATGATAATCCTCCTGAAATCGTCCTCACCTCACAGCCAAAACCTGTGCGTGAGGATGCCCCGAGTGGAAGTGTTGTCGCCCTCATAAGTGCTCGTGATCTTGACTCGGGTCAGAATGGTAATGTCACGTTACACCTGAAAGAGGGCTCTCCTTTTGCCCTAAAAAGTTCTTTTTCTAACGTTTACGCGCTGGTCACCAGTGCTGCTTTAGACCGAGAGAGTGTATCTGAGTATAATATTGAGATTACAGCCACTGATGGAGGCTTTCCTCCTCTCTCTAGTCAGAAAATGATAGCTGTCAGCATCACTGACGTGAATGACAACCCTCCTGTGTTCTCTCAGAGCTCGTACAATGTTTATTTGAGAGAGAATGGAGTAGCAGGCTCGATACTGTATTCGGTGTCAGCAAGTGACCCGGATGCTGGTGAAAATGCCAAAGTGTCTTACTCTGTTGTGGACTCGAAAGTGCACGACGTGTCCGTGTCATCTTACGTTTACGTGAACTCGGAGAATGGCAGCATCTACAGCATGCACTCGTTTGACTACGAGAAAGTCAAAGTGTTTTGGGTTCAGGTTGAGGCGAAGGACCAGGGCTCCCCGTCTCTCAGTAGCAACGCCACCGTCCACGTTTTCATCCTGGACCAGAACGACAACGCCCCCGCTGTCATATACCCCTCCCCCCACGCCGCCTCCCACCTGAGGGTGCCCCGCTCGGCCAAGGCGGGCCACCTGCTCACCAAGGTGACGGCCGTGGACGCCGACTCGGGCCACAACGCCTGGATCTCGTACAAAGTGGCGGAGGCCACGGACGCCTCTCTGTTCACGATCAATTTGTACACGGGGGAGGTGAGGACCAAACGCGCCGTGTACGAGCACGACGACTCCTCTCAGAAGCTGATCGTTGAAGTCAAAGACGACGGGGAGCCGGTCCAGTCGGCCACCGTCACGCTGTCCATCCTGCTGGAGGACGGCGTGAGCGAGCCCGTGTTGGAGCTGAGACACAAGGCGTCCGAGCCCGGCAAGAAAGGCGGCAGGATCACACTTTATTTGATCGTGGCTCTCGCCTCGGTGTCCGTGCTCTCTCTGCTCACTTTGCTCGTCTTGGGCGTCAAATGCATGAAGAGCAGCACGAGCGGCGCCACTTGCTGCGTGCGGCGGCCCATCCACGTTGGTCAAGCCCAGTAGCACCACTGACTTTAAGGAGGTCATCAGCGTCCTGGATGCTTCTTTGCCTGACAGCACCTGGACCTTTGAGAGCCAGCAGGTGAGGGGATAATTGTCAAATGAAGTGACATGAACTGAGAATTCAAGGGGTTGTTATGTCTCAAGTTTAGTCAATGGCAACATTTCAACTTCCTGATTGGCATGTTGCACAGGTGTTGTTTTTATCCATCCATCCATGTTTTAACCCGCTTTTGCTCGGGGTCGTGCTGGAACCTATCCCAGCTGACTTCTGGCAGTTGGCGGGGTACACCCTGAACTGGTTGCCAGCCAATCGTATTGTCTTTCTTCCACCTTAAAACGATCTCAAACAACATGCCGTGTTAGTAAAAGTTAAAGTAACAGTAGATTGCATTAAAAATAAAAATCACAATAAATGAATAAAAAGAATAAAATCACATCGTAGTAGTCGTAGTAGTGGTCATGTGAAGTCAGCAGCAGATAAAAACAGGCATTGCATGAGTCGCGTGAGGTTGGTAGTGAGGCGCGTACAACTGAATGAGGTAGTGTTGCTCATTTTCCCTATTTATTGTTTTACTTGTAGTTTTATTCTCGATTTTTGTGGCTTTATTTAAATGCTGGTATGGACGAGCCATTCCATTTGCTGATCCTAAGCCCCGATGAGGGAGGCTTAGAATCAGGCAGGGCATCCATCTTCACTGATAAGCAAATGAGCATTGACATTGGAGAAGGCTCATCCAAAACCCAAATAGGAGAAATCTCGGAGGAAAGTTTTTTTTGTTTTTCGGGAATATCTGATGTGAATATATATTTAGCTTGTTGCATTGTTTTGTTTTGTTTTTGTTTTTTTTTGCTGCATAATTGAATATAATATTCCACCTTTTATTTATCACAACAACACTTTTGACCACTATTGTGCAGCTTTTTTGTCCAATTTGTGGGGTTGACCAGTTTGGATATGGCGCCCCCGTATGGGTGAAAATACTTTCACAACTTTTTTTTTTCACCACCCCGGAACACGTGAATGAACTAAAAAGATGCACTGGAATGGAATGCGTTTTGGGAGCCTTTCAGACTGTTTTTCCTCGTTACGAAAGCAGCACAGTATATTTGCACATCGTTATCATTTCACTTTTTTTGGTTGAAGTTGTTCCTCAAGCTTTGAGTTGGGGGGAGAATGAAACACGTTTCCAGCATATGCGTGTACGTGGGAAAGTGTGTGCGTGAGTGAGAGACTTTTGTCTGCGTCTGCGTGTAAGTTCCAATGAGGGGGGAAGGCCTCTGTGTCCTCTCCCCGCCCACGAGTGGAGCGAGGCGGGAGAGAGCAGCCAGAGCGAAGTTGAAGTGTGGGGGGAAAATGTTGAGTTTTTCGGCCTCGTTTCCCCCAGAAAATCGGCGGTCATGATCGCGTTAAAATTTCCCGTCACTCGCGTCAAGCGGATATACTCACCACCGAACTGGTCGGGCTCGTCTTAACCCAACACAATAATGGATACCAAACGGTGAGGGGAGAAGTTTCAGCGTTTTCCCGGACAATGGACTCCAGGCAGAGGAAGCGCCCCGGAGGAGGGGGCCAGCTGTCGCGGCTCTGCTGCTTTCTGGCCTGTCTCTCCTCCGCTTCCGCCCAGCTCAGCTACTCGGTGTCGGAGGAGCTCAGTCCGGGATCCATCGTGGGGAACATCGCTAAAGATCTTGGCCTGAGCACTCAGGGGATTGTCCGAAGGGGGCTGCGTGTGGTGTCTGAATCAGACACTCCGTATTTTGAGGTGAGGCAAGCGACTGGAGATTTGGTGATTAAGCAGCAGATTGACAGAGAGCAGATGTGCGAGTTGAGCTCGTCCTGCTCACTACACCTTCAGATACTTTTATCGGACCCTTTGGAGATCCAGCGCGCCGTGGTGGACATCGTAGACGTCAACGACAACGCTCCGAATTTTTCAACTAGCAGCGTGTCTTTGGAAGTATCCGAGGCGGCCGCGCAGGGCACGAGATTCCGCTTGGAGAGCGCGCACGACCCGGACGTGGGTACCAACTCATTGCGCACGTACCATCTTGCAGAAAATGACTTTTTTATATTGAATGTGGAGACTAAAAGTGACGGCAGCAAGTTTCCAGAGCTTGTGGTGGACAAACTTCTTGATAGGGAGGCGCAGGCTTCCTTCGAGCTGCTGCTCACGGCTGTGGACGGGGGGCAGCCGCAAAAATCTGGCTCGACGCTGCTTCTCATTAAAGTTTTGGACGTAAATGACAACGCACCTATTTTTGAGGAGTCTGTCAAAAAAGTGAGCCTGTTAGAGAATGTCGCACTGGGCACTTTAGTGACGAAACTGAACGCCACGGACGCGGATTCAGGTCGCAATGGAGAAATATCATTCATGTTTAGTAAATACACGCCCGAGCGTGTCGTTAAACTCTTCACCGTGGATACGAAGAGCGGGGAGATTCGCGTGAACGGCGAAGTGGATTACGAGAAAGCTCCATCCTATCACATCACGGTGCAGGCCCGAGATGGTGGCTCCCCAGCGATGGAGGGCTCCTGCAACGTCATCGTCGACGTCATCGACGTCAATGACAACGTGCCAGAGGTCACGCTGACGTCACTCACAAGCCCCATCCAAGAAGACTCCGCCCCTGAGACGGTGATAGCCCTCATCAGTGCTCGGGATCTGGACTCGGGCAAGAATGGGGAGGTTAGTTTAACAATTCCGCAAGGTCTGCCATTCAAACTCAACTCAGCCTTTGGCATGCACTACAGCCTCACCACATCCGGGTCCCTCGACCGTGAGATCGAGTCTGAGTACAAAGTGGTCATCAAGGCCACCGATGGCGGCTCGCCTCCCATGTCGTCTCAAACCACCTTTGTGGTGAAGCTGTCTGACGTCAACGACAACTCCCCTACCTTCTCCCAAAACTCCTACTCGGTGGACATCCCTGAGAATAACGCTCCGAGCGCTCCCATCACCGTTGTCTCGGCAACTGACCCGGACCTGGGGGACAATGCCCGCATCACCTACTCCATTCTTCCCAGCATGGTCCAGGGCTCACCCATCTCCTCCTATGTCTACATTAATCCAGAGAGCGGCCAGATCTTCAGCATGCGTTCCTTGGATCACGAGCAGCTTAAGGCCTTCCGTATTGAGGTCCAGGCCCGGGACGCCGGGACGCCCTCCAGGACCGCCAACGTCACTGTCCATGTGTTTGTGGTGGATGTGAACGACAACGCACCCATGATTGTCCACCCTGCGTTTCCACAAGACAAAGGACTGCAGCTCAGTGTGCCACCGTCTGCTGGACCGGGGTATCTCATAAACAAACTTGTGGGGGTGGATGCCGACAGCGGGCACAATGCCTGGTTGTTTTACTCCATCGCCCCCGGGCTTCATGCTGGCATGTTTCGTATCGGGGCGCACTCTGGCGACCTCCGCACAGCCCGCAAGTGGGCCGAGGAGGAAGAAGGCTCCACTTATGACATTGTGGTCATCATCCAAGACAATGGTGAGCCGCCAAAGTCCAGCTGGGTGAACATTACGGTCACGGTGGAGGAGAAGGGAGTCGCGGATGACGCTCCGGCGAGACCTCACCACACACCATTCTCCCCGCGCGGCGGGATGTCGGACATCACCTTGTACCTCATTATCTCTCTCGCCTGTGTATCAGCTGTGTCTTTTATCACTTTCGCCGTCCTCATGGTGCGTTGCCTGAGGCACCGCGGGCACGGAATGGGCGACTCCGACTGCTGCTACTGCTGCTACGGTAATCATCGGTCTGGGCGCTACCACCAAAGGCCCAGCAAGGACCTGCACCTGCAGCTCAACACGGACGGGCCCATCCGTTACATGGAGGTGGTGGGAGGCCCCCAGGATCCACACACGCGCACTTATAGGCCCTGCTACTCCACCATATCCAGCAGGAGTGACTTTGTGTTCATGAAGACGCCCATGCTGAGTCACAACAACACGCTTAACACCACTCTCAGCAGAAAGCACCTTATGAACTCGGCCGGTGAGGTGAGGATTTTAATGTGGGTTTGGGGGGGGGTTCCACAAAGTGTCTCAGAGAATCATTCTCCCTGGCCACAAACTTAGCCACTCCTGTACCACGAATTCCGCCATTCCAATGCTCATTTGTTTATTTAGTAGTTTGGTTGCCATAGCAGTGAGATTTTTATAGTGGAGCCCCACAAAATTGCTCATTTTGGACAACCAATTCTCCGTTATTTACGAAAAAATGTACCTATTCACTGTTTTTGTGCTCAAATGCCAAGTCTACGTGATCGATTTAGTGGCATCGTTGAGCCAAGGAACGATGTTGACGAGTTGGAAGGAGCTTCCGTTTGCCAGGTCATAACTTTGTCAGGTTGAAAAAAGTTCTTTGACGCCACTATGTAGCATATATAGGAAATGATAAAGCTTTTTGGATGGGCGTCAATCATCTCCCGCTGCAAACTACAACCACTGACAGTTAACCTAATTAGATAAATCTGCATAATTGCCCAAATCATTTTTAACCTGTTACTGAATCAGTTAAAAAAAATGCCAATGACTTGGCAATTCTGCTGTTTCACTACTGATATAGTTCAATCGGAACAGTTTTTAAAAATTACATTATTATCTTTTTAAAGGCAGAATTTTGGATACAGCTCTTTAATTGAATCATACCATATTTTCAAGTGAATGTTTCTTAGTCTTCAGGCGTAGTTGCCCCCGTGTTTCCAGTAGATGAATAGGAAGAAACAGCAGATTTAAAAAAAAAAGGAAAAAAAAAACAAACCAAAAAAGTTCCCGTCATGTTGATTTAATGGCTGAGAGGAAGACGACAGCAGAGAAAGAGGCAGGTGGGCTAAGGAAAGAAAATACTCAAAGGAATGCAAGAAAAAAACCCTCACTATGGTTCAGAACAGGAAATCACGGGGTCACTTGTATGACCCCTGACTTCCTGTTGTCCACTGATGAATAGTCGCAGCACTCTGCTCTTACTTCCTTGGTCAAAATGGTGCCTCTTTGAAGAGTGTAATGTATGAATCGTTTTTCAGGAGGGGTGAATTAACCCAAAGCCATCATGTACAGCACAAAACAGGTTGCGCTTTCTGTCAAATGCTTTCTCCATCATGTCGTTTCTCACCAAGCTTTTTAACATACTTCCTCCGTACTGAATTAGCTTCGCCCCTGAGGTCAGCACATTGCCATCTGCCGCAGTGTTCCACGTGACACGTGCTTTCAATGAGGACAAGAGAACTAGTGAGGAAGAGAAGAGAAAGGGCCGGGTGGCTTTACGCACATGGCGGCAAACGGCGCTTGCTTTCATGCTTGTGGAACGGCGGCCATCATGTTAGCGCCCTTGCTTGTGGTTGTGAGCATTAAGTTGGACACATAAAGAACCTCACGATATAGCGGGTAATTTTAGAAATGGGCCGTGAGCTCCAGTGACTCATGCTCCCTCGCTACCATGTCAGTTCTTTTGTAATGTGCTGCTCCGGAACACTTGGTTTTACATGCCCTTGGCGATGTTTAAAAATAGAGCGTGTGTCCTTCCTTTCCATCAGCTCACCACTGAAAGCATCCATTCCCATTTCGGCAGCTTTAAAGTAATCAATACCAAGGTGTTGTGTTAGCTCTTCCAGGTGTGTTTACGTGCAGGCTGGTCAGGTTGTTATGCAAATACTGTACAGCAGACTCGTATGGACATTTTCAAGCATCACATGCACCGAACTGGCTCATGCAGTTCTGGGAAAATGTCCTCAGGGTTTTGTCAGTTACCTGCTCGTGTTTGTTTATTCAGAGCAAACACACGTCACGTTTCCTAGTGGATGTGTTCTTCCTATCAGTAGCAATTGAACGGAGATGGGATAGATGGGGAATTCGACATCCTAGTGCTTGCTTTTATAACAACAGATAGGGTTGTGTGTGTATGTGCCTGAGAGAGCAGCAGAACAAAAAAATGACTTCCTCCTTTCAGTTAGAGCACCAGGTGCAGTCCAGCCAAACTATTTTAAACATCATACAGTTTATCAACTCTCCCTCCCAGAGTGTCCCCCCCCCCACACACACACACACACATGCACAATACACCAGATGGGTGGAAGCATATTTTGTCTGCCCCAAAAAATCTATTTCTACTAGTTGAATCATACTTCATATGATACACAATTACATCAGTACTTTTTATGTTTTATTTCAGCATGACAGATGTTCGCCAGATGCTCTCATGCACCAGTGAGACAACCGAGGCAGGTCATAATTCGTTTGTCTAGCTCAAATATGTGACAGATGCCGACTAAAAGTGCCTTAAGATGGTATGAAAGGTCAAATCCACACTCTGGTGGGATGAGATGCACTCCGACCTGGCCCCTGGAGTCTATACAGCGCCAAGTATCGCACCGACAGGATGTTGAAGCCTTTTATCCAAGCAGCGTTTGTTTGATAGTCTTTGTCCCTGACCTCGATGTTGTTTGTGTGCCGGAGCCACACAGATGGAATGCTGGGCCTCTTTCTGGATATTCGCCTTCACTCGTGGCTCAATCGCTTTGTGTCAGATGGAACACACATGCCCGCACTCATCGGAGGCGTCCGTTTTTAGAATGCAACCATTGGCCAAGCTGTGGAGGAGGATTGAGATCGACCATCCTCTTCTCATTCACAACCGCTGTGGTTTCATTTTGGAATGGATGCTGATATTTACCTTTGTCTTTGCGTAGTTTTTTTTTTATTTTTTTATTTTTTTATTGAGTGATGTGGGAGGAAAGTGCGCATTATTATCATGAAAATAACATTCTTCTGAGCATCTTTCAGCTTTCCATCCTTCCCCTGGCGGTCAAACAACTCTTTTAATAATGCACCGCATCATCTTTGCCGCCACTCGCTCCGAGGAGCTCTCGTATCGAATAGGCAGCACGAATGGAGCTCTGCCAGCCTCCATTCACTGCATCAGTGCACAACAAGAGAAGCTGGGAAGAAGTAGAAAAGATGTGAACAGTCAGGACTAGTTGCCCCGTAGTGCGTTCTCATGAGGATTTAGTAAGATTTTGTACGGAAAGTGGGAAAACGGGCCATCCATCCATTTCCTGTCCCCCTGTTTCATTGTCACAGGAGGCTGGAGCCTATCGCAACTGTCTTGAAAGATGAAATGATGAACAGGTATTGAAACGATCCTTCAGCTGCATGACCTCTTGAAACTGCATTTTTGTGCCCCATGAGAGAAGTTTTGCACCAGATCATTTATAGCCTCTCTCTAATCTTCTTCCGCAGTCTTCAAATTTTTGCACAATTTCCACCTTGTTTAATCTAGAAAGATGTAATTAGGAAGTCACATGAATGTTAAGAGACATGGGAGAGAAAAAAAAACAGGCGCATAGTCAACTTTTCCATTTGATGCCTGTTTGTTCCTTGTCTCTTCCTCATCAAGCAGACGTTTTAGGTTTGCTTCTCCCATTCTGATTTTCCATTTTGTGTCTGAGTAGTATGTGGCGCTCCAGTTCCTGCATCTATTTATGCTGCTCATTTTGCATTTTCTGATCCACAACTGTTGGAACAACATGCGTGCAGAGGTTCATTTGGTCTTGCTGCAAGACTGCAACCACCCACATGCACACGCTTGCGCACGCACAGATGTGTCAGCCACAAAAACAACATCACATGAAATCCAGTGAGAAACCTCCTCATCAAATGTGTTGACCTTGGATGTGCTGCTCATGTTGCGACCTTTCTTCTCTTTGCAGCAAAAGCCTCCCAACAATGACTGGCGTTTTAACCAGGGAGCAAGACCAGGACCCAGCGGGTGAGTAAACATGACCACCTCTTACTCACACACACAGAATGATGATGATGTTGATGATGACGGGTGAAGAAAAATGAGAAATAGCTCATAAGTGCCTATTACATTGTGGTTACATGATTTAAAAAACCCAAATGTGAGGTAGGTTTTGTTTTTTCCCCCTCACACACTCCTCAGTGATGGATCCCTGTTTTCTAAAATGGCTGCCGCAGCCTCCTCTCCCCCTCCCCCTGGCGTTCCTCTCCTCTCTGCTTGCTCAGGACTGCAGATGAGCGATGGTGGCCAGAGCTGATGGGGGAGGGGCGATGCAGTTGTTCTCGCCTCCTTCCCTGACATCCGAGAGGCGTTTCGAATCAAACCGACGCCATGGGGGATTTCTGCCTTCCAAACAATGCGTTTTGGGGCAATATGTGGGACTTGCTGCCAATTGCAGCTTCGTGCACATGTTATTTTTCTCCATGTTGTCATGGGGTAACATTTCATCATGATTAGTGCACAACATGATGCTGTGTTAGTCCTTAAATCAATACTGCTGAGGTAATGGATACATCAAGCAAACCTTGCAAGGTTTGCTTCTCATGCGTGATGTGTAAATAGGCACTGATAAGATTCTAAATGGCGAGCTGGATCATGAATTCTACCTTTATTAAAATAGCAATAATGTGAGTGAATTAGAGCAGACCTCCACCTGGGCTGAACAGTCACTTTGAAGAAGCAAAGAATTGTCTATCTTCATAGATCTCCACTTCTTGCAGGATTATTTAATATTGACACGAGGATTCATGATTTCTTTTTTTTTCTTGACAAATGAAGACAGTAGAACCACGTGATTTCTGCCAGGTCATGACGATAATGAATGATCAATTTAAAGAAAGCCATATTCGTAAACAGTAAATGGCTGCTGTTGACTTAATCCAACTGACACACATATACTGGCCAACAAAATGACCTCCCCTTTGTGGATACCAAAAAAATGCTCAATTTTGAATGACACTGTCAGAATTATTTGTTCACCAATGCGTTTCCTCTTGTGGTTTTACTTTGTCAGTGTCGTCAAACTGCATTGCATCAAACTGAGCCGTTTCTAACACAGTACGACAATTGCACAACACTACAAAATATAATACAAAATGAAGGCCGGCGCCACAGTGTCAGTCAAAATTGCAGCTTTTGTCTTGGATCTCTTTGGGTTGTGCAAGTGTACATTTGCAAAGTAAACATGTCTGTCAGTTTCTATAACATGTTGTGTTTTTAGTCCCCACATGCCATACGGTACACATATACGATGGACGCCGAAGAGTGGGACAAGGTACTCATTTAGAGCTGGAAAGTTTGGCCACTCTCTGCCCTTTGTAGCTGACCAGCGTTTGCGAAACTGAATTAGTCCTGATTGGTTTATAAGGGCGGAGAGTTTCCTGTGATTAGTGCACCCAGGCTGAGTGCGTGTGTGTAGCTGTATCTAACTCATAGAGCTTGTGTTAGTCTCCCTAAAAGTTTGATGGGGTTTGTTGAGCCGTGTGCATTTAGGCCACAATGCCTGCTGTGGCGTTGGAAGGACTGTGGCACTTTTTTTGCGTGCAGTGTCGTGCCATATTTATATATGTGTGTGCAAAACCAAACAAAATGGAGCTTGTGTAATTTCCTTGGGCTTTACTGTGTTGCCTCAATGTTTGTGTGTGCATAGTGGTTGTAGCCCAACAGTATCACATGTGGCTTCTCGAGTAATTTATCAAGTGGACGGCGGGGAAGACGACGTGTTGCTCTCTTGAGGTCAACATGCAGGGGCAGCGTGCGGTTATCTGCAGACTAAGGCTCGATGTGCCTAAAATGTCCCCGGTGAGGCAATAAAACATGGCTGGAGGATATAAACGCTGGCCTGGTCGGGTTGAGCGTCCTCCCTCTGGACCGCAAGTCTCCATCTTGCCCACAGGAAGTGATAATGCTGACCACAGGAAGAGCTCAACAGCCACAGGATGTGATAAGTGAGATGCTCGTTTAGCCTAAATGAAGCGCTCACTTTTTATCTTTCGTGATGAGAGGGAGGTGGCGGCTTCAAGCTAGGGCCTGGCTCTCACTGGCTGGAAGAAGAAAAACACTGTCCAGTTTTGGAAAGCAGGTGTCGGGGCATGTAAGCCCCCCCCCCCC
>NW_017805744.1:82995-123587 GCF_001891065.2 Hippocampus comes
GGTGTGGGGCCCTAAACCCCCCCCCCCCCCCACCCCCAGTTAATCTTCTTTCCATTTAATTCTTCTGAAGCGCAGGACTGTTTATGGTGAGCTTGTTGTTCATCACTAGTCTAACCCAGATTACAAATCAGCGTGACCCAGTTGTTAGTGGCACAGCTTGCGTTCGTGCAGCACTAGTGTGACTATGTGGGAAAAAAAATAGATTGTAGGTTTGCTTTGTTCCCTCCACACGCAAATTGCACTCTTTGAATAAGCAAGCCTGCCTGGAGTTTGCTCACATGGAAATAATCAGTTTGCATCAACCCATGTTGACGCCAGCCTCAGTATTAAATATTTGAACTAGTATTTGCTCAATGGAACGATGGAAAGCACATATTGTACGACTTTGTGTGAAGGTTCAAGCACGCCTGCCACGCTTGACGCATCAGCACTCCACTCTTCGTCAGCTGCGATGCCACCAACACAAAAAAAAAAATGTCAAGCCTGACCCACTGACTATTTACTGTCGGACTTACCTTCATCTTCTCTCCTCCTCCCAAATGGGTAGAGCTGCCGGAGGACCCGAGGTTGCCATGGGAACAGGACCCTGGCCCCAACCCCCAACTGAAGCTGAGCAGCTCCAAGCCCTGATGGCTGCGGCTAACGGTAAGAAATAAATAGCGTGAGTTGAAGGATTTGTCAAAAACAAAACACTTGTAAATATTATTTTTTGGGGGGGGGGGGTTCCCTTTTTTGTGGAAAATGTTTCTTTATTGGAGAATTATCCCATTTTTTAAAAAAAAAATGTCAGGCAAGGCAATATCCAACCTTCCTTTTGCTTCACTTCTCATGTTCTCTCTCCTTGGCACTCACGACTCTGGTGACTCACTTGGAAAATACACTTGGACTATAAAAGCAATGTTTTAATTTAAAAAAAAAAGGGGGGGGGAACAGAATCTGAGGAGGGAACATCTCTCTGGCAAACAAGCTCTCAACTCATCAGTCAAGTTGCCACTATTGTTTTCATCTAATTGTCAGTGGCGTGGAAAAAAAAAATTATCCTTCCATCCATACCCACGTCAGCACAAAATAAGCCCACGTGGCCCGTCCGTTTCATTAGGAAGGAAAAGAACCTGCAATATACGATGAAGGTCATCTCGAACGTCGCTGAAAGGAAGGAAGTGGGATGTTGTGCACATTCATCAATACTAAGATTAAGCGCAAGGTATTTTCCCTGCATGTTTACGTAAAGGAGCAACGGAATCGGATGGGGTTGGGGCAGGGAGGTAGCGTTTGTGGCGCTGCATTGCAGAGGCTGAGGAAGAATTATGAGCTGAGCAGTGATGCACACATAGCAGAGGACAAAGCGAAAGACATCAGACTCTTTCAAGATAGCAGCACTAAAACGTAGCACATTTTCACATAGTTGATATTAAGTGAATAAATAAAACCCAAACATGGCACCCCACAATTGTTTTTTTTCATGCGAGTCACAAAATTGCAACTTTGTCCAAAAGGCACATTTAAATTGTAAACCCACACAGAGTCAATAAAAACGAGTTTCGGCGAAGATCTCATCTCCCGTTTCTTCACGAAATGCCGATCAGACATTCAAACGACCTCATTATTTTGTAGTCATTTTCGCCGCTTCGCGTCAACAGGCATAGTTTTGACACATCTGTATGTCGAAAATCCCAGATTGAGCTCATTTTTACTAGTTGAACTAGTTTTACTAGTTTCCTCGGCGAACATTATGTTAAAAATATATATTTGATTGTTATTGAAATCATGACTAGTAAAAATGATCTCAAAACTTTGCATTTATCCAAGCCCATGCCCTTTCATCCCTGCATAGTGAAGACTTTCTTCTCAAAAACTCAATTTTTTTTTTTTTTTTGTCAAGTACAAAATGACCTTTTAAATATGTGTAATTCAAACCTCTTTTTGTTGCATCCAAACCTTTGCTCAGTTGCATTAATGCATACACTTCTTTTGTTACAGGTTTTTAAAAGGAAATACAAGAACATAATAACACTTGATAAAAAGCATTATAAAGAAATAAACTGTTTTTATGAAGTGTAATCAAGCCAAAAGACACACGCACGCACACACACACACACACACACAAGATTATAAACTCACTTGTATTTGCGATTTTGGCTCCCAACACAAAGCAAAAAAAATCTCGGGTTTTGCCCACTTTTCAAATGATTTTTTTCCTCATAAATTGCCCCCCCCCCAACCCCACCCCCTCCTGCTCTTTCACCCAACAGTGAGCGAGGCGACCGGCACCCTTGGACCCGGCACGATGGGCCTGAGCACCCGCTACAGCCCCCAATTCACTCTGCAGCACGTGCCCGACTACCGGCAGAATGTCTACATCCCCGGCAGCACGGCCACACTCACCTCCAATCCTCAGCAGCAGCAGCAGCAGGCCATGGCCCAGCAGGCCAGCCAGCAGGCGCTGCCACCGCCCCAGCCGGGCCAGCCCGAGCCACCGAAAGCCGCCCAGACCCCCGCCTCCAAGAAGAAGTCTACCAAGAAGGAGAAGAAGTAGAAACGGAGGCGGAGGAATGCTCACTCGGGTCTGACGAGAGCTGAAACCCCCCACACCCCACCATCGGCTATCGCACGATGGACGGTTCTGATGGTTCTTTGGAAGTGCCCTGAAGGCTCGGAGGAGTCTGAAAATGCCGAATGCTTCTTCTTGTCATCGGTCGATATTTGCTGGCTGGGTATGGGGGGTTATTGTGATTTTCTTTTCTTTTCTTTTGGCTAAGACAAGAAACCTCCCAAGGTTGACAAAGCTTAAAAGCAAGTGATGTATTCTGAGAAATGTTTTGTCTTTCATGTTGGATTTATTGTGCTCTTTCCCTCAAGTGGGAAGTCAGCTGTTTTGAGTACGCTAGTCGCCATGATATTTCGATGTAGGCCCGGCCTTTGCAGGATCTTCAAGCATACCTTTTGCGGAGATAATAAGGCTGTTCTTTTACTGCTATTACAAACTCGTCTGCATGCTCTTTAAAGGTTCAAACCACATTGTTCTAGTTTAGAATTGCAAACTATGCATTGCAAAAGCAAAAGAGGAGGACGCCACGCCCCCTCCCCCGCCCTCTGCCAAGTCGCTGGTGAACGGAATCCACATGTAGCATTTACCTGGCAAAAAAATACTTTTGTAACCACAGTTCGAAGAAGTAAGACATTAACCTCCTGCAAAGCATGTATCCGCAATGAGAGCCAACAGGTGTTGTCCAGTTGCCCCCAACTCAGACCCTCACCGCCCCGCGTTGAGAGCCAACCTGAAGTATTGCACTGACCTCGGGTATCAATCACATTCTGATGAAGTCTTTGCCCTCACTGTCCACGTTCTTTTGTTTGCTGCAATAGCATCGAGCGATTGTACGCGTAAGATATGAAGTCCGGCTGGTGAGCGGGAGAGATTGGAGGTTCTGGCGACCGCCACCAAATCATTGTTCGACCACGTCTCCAACCATTGAATGTACAGAAGAATCACTGTTGCCCCGCCCACCACTAGCTCAAATGCACTGACCTAGGCTGGGGTCAAAGGTTCGGCGAGGCGACACCACTCACCATACTCGAGCTTCGCTAATATTAAAAATCCCCCCCTCCTGATCCCCATTCGCTCACTTGTAAATAAACACAAGTCCTGTTGATGGTATGAGCCAGGTGTTTGTGTTGTAGGGACCGCCGTTGTTCAACTTTTTCCAAAATCAAAGTCCTCCACAAAGCGTGGCTCACTACTGGAATGTGTTGCATTTCGTTTTCCAAGAAAATTAAGAAAACAACAAATTAAAAAAAAAAAACAATTATAAATGAAAATCTGAGATGTTTTTCAACAGTTTGTGTTGCAATGTAGTAACTAAGCACCATGCCAACTAACCCGTCAGTGTAAATAAAACAAATGAAAGATAACTTTAGATAAGTGACACACGTAGACTAGTTAACCTGTGATATGTGTTGCGCATATTTTTGTGTTCATTTTCTCTTCTATCTTTTATCGCCCTGTAAAGAAACGACAAAAAATATGAATATGTTTCTATCCTTCTGTAACCTCTCAATGTTCTTTTTGCGGTGAATTGATCTTGTGCATTCTTTCTGTCCATATGAACAAATGACTACAGTATAAATATTATATATGTGTACGTCTGTCCGCTGCTGAATTAATGCTACTCTATCATGCTGTATTATCTTTCTTATCAAATGCTTAGACCCCTTTCCCCTCGCCACGCTTTATCCCTCTCATTTTTATGCTAATATTTATATTGCTGTTTTATTTTCTCTTGAACACTGACATTTCAAATAAAACGATTACGAAATCAGCTGTCACTGTCTTTGTCTCGTTTTCTCTCCATAACATCCATCCATTTTCGAACCCGCTTATCCTCACAAGGTTCGGGGGCATGCTGGGACCTATCCACGCTGTCTTTGGGCAGTGGGCGGGGTACACCCTGAACTGGTTGCCAACCAATCGCAGAGCACACAAAGACAACCATTCACACTCACAGTCAATTGGGACAATTTAGAGTGTTCCATTAACCTGCCATGCATATTTTTGGAATGTGGGAGGAAAGCGCAGTACCCGGAGAAAACCCACGGAGGCACGGGGAGAACCTGCATACTCCACACAGGAAGGCTGGGGCCCGGAATCGAACCAGGGACCTCTGCACTGTGAAGCTGACGTGCTAACCAGTCGCCCACCATGTCGCCGCACTCCATAACAATACAACACAACAATGCCATCAAATGCAGTGTTTCCCAACCTTTATTGAGCCAAAGCACATTACTTGGCATTAGGACACTCTCATGGCACACTACGAATGAAAAATGACACAAAAAAGCAGGAATACTGTACTGAAAAAATGATGACCTCAACAGAATTTACTCACAAACTGACATACTCAGAGTGAAAAAGTTTGGTTGAACAAAAAGATTTGATATAGTCACACGAAGCCATAATGTATTCCGTTGTACAAACGACTATTTTGTACCGTCTGCCATCTATTTGTTCTGCCTGTCACTATAAGTTGATGCCATGGGAAGATTAATTAAGATGTATTTGTGATTAATAAAAATTTTTCAAACAAATTAAGTTAAATTACATCATTTCCCGCTTCACCCTTGATTTCTAGCAACATCCTGGTTGAGAAGTTCCAATGCATCCCAGATTTCTTTGCCTTGTTTCCATTCTAATCAAATTTTCAAACATCAGTCTACAAAATAACATTTGACACAAACAAATGATAAGAAGAGAAATAGGCTACAATCCGTAACTGTGAAAGTCTTTGGACGCAGAACAATCACTCCTCAACACATTAAGCAACAACCAACAAGCGGTTGGAATGGAATCAATCACATCGTGTACCGGTAGTGTATCAGTATGTTGGATGCCCTCAGTATGATGGAGTACAATGAAAATATCGTTCTGACAGTGCCATTCAAAATGTGGCCAAAGCAAGAATTTCACTGTTCTCTTGATTGAAAACCTTGGATGAAGTGTCTGATGAGTATACAAACAGGAACAAAATTCATCTCAAAAACAACGTCATTGTTATACAACCAACCAAAACATTCATGCACTGCTCTGATGCAAAAACATCTATAAATAGCCTGCCGAGATGTCACCGTGTCGGAGCAAGCGAGTGGTTCGGTGACTCGCTGCATGCTGCAGATGTTGGGGGATGGAAGCACGGAGGAGATGTGGATTGAGGGCGGCGTCCCGATGCAGCTTTTTAAATGTGTGAACAAACGCTCGATGGTGAATTTGACTTCAAAAATATCTCGGAGACTTGCACGAGTGAGGCCCCGCTACTTTGACTAAACATGGATTATGCTTTGATTGCCATTGTTGCTATCGCAGGAAAATGGTGCTGTCTGACTACGTGAGCCTCTTGATTCATTACACAGGAACTATTCACCTATCATGAACAAACTAAACAATCAGTCATGAGTATTGAGCAAGTCAGCACATGTGACACACAGAAATGTATCTATGATGAAATATGTTGTTCCTCCTGAAGCTCTAAAGCAATGTTGAGCTTTCTTGCTTGAAAAAAAAGGCCATTAGCAACATAGGGACATCTGACATAGTCTTTTGCATGTAGACAAAATGGCTGACTCTCTCCCCGCCTCTCTCTCATTGTGTTCCGTGGTTGCTGTGGTAACCGTCAGCCCCAATGAGCACGCTGTTCTCCCCTCCTTGCGTTTAATCTGTGCAGCAGCTAAGTTGGTGTGGTCTTGCTGAGCTGCAGGAAGACAAACACATTGAACCATTAGTCAGAGCCCAAATCCAGGAAATGCGCGCACACACACTCACACACATTGATGAGTCAGACATAGTACAGCACTTTGGCCCAGTTTGATTCTTTGGTGGGATGTTGACATTCTCACACGATCTCGATTCCCATTTCAGATTTAAAAGGAAGATCATCCTCATTTTAGCAAATGGAACGTCATTATTCTGTCATACTGCCATGTTAGAACCTACAGTAGAAGACAACTTTACTTTTCGGTAACAGTTTTTACTGTCAATTAAATGCCCAAAAATATGTTAGTTGCCATTGACACTTACGACGTGGAAAAAAAGAAAACAGTTGGTTTTAATGTTGGATGTTGGCATGGTTGCAGGTTATTTAAAAATATTTTTCTTCTTGCATAACTGTGTAAAAAGAAGCAAAGTAAAACCAGATGGCAAGTGTGATTGGCTAATGTGTGAAATGAGACGGGTCTCCGGGTTTATCCTGCAAATCTTCAGGTTTCGCATAACTGTTGTAAACCATGAACCACGACAAAGAGGACTATAACCATGTTGCCCGCAAAATAAATGCAGTCAGAACATAGAAACACTCCCTCTCATACATTAAAAAAACCACAATGACATTTTATTTCCAAATATGGTTTCCCATGCACCCAGCCAATGAGTATTGCCGCTAATATGCTAGTGTAGCACATGACTGATGAAGTGTCAAGGGGCGGGGGGGCAGACGGGAATAGAAAGAATCTTTATTGTGGGCCGTCTAATGTATAGTTTCAAAGTCACTTTATCAGTTGATGACTCACAGAGACTGGTTGTGTCTCTGTGTCGCTGAATGTGGTGACACAGAATAGAGAAGCGCTTGTTCTCTGGTGGCCCCTTTACAGCCCCCTTCCGCCTCACCTCATTAGGCACATTCCCACTCATTAGACACAGCAACACAAATACAAATCCACATTAGAAATAAATCCTGTGACGTAACGCAGAATTATCCAATATCATGGATGACCTTAATAACATTCGTCAGACAACAAAGACACAATAGAGAAGAACAAAAACTTTTTTTTTCATTATTGATTGGAAAAGTGGTTAGCACATCTGCGCCAGAGTCAAAGAACAAATACTGATGGAGAATTTTTTTCCATTATTATTTGGAAAAAGTGGTTAGCACATCTGCACCAGAGTCCAGAGGTTCTGGGTTCAAATCTCAGGTCAGGCCAGTTTGTGTGTGCTGCTTGTCCCGTCGTGTATTCTCCAAATATTCCCGCGTTTCAAAAACATCCATGTGACGGTCATGGAGGATTTAAATTTGTTCATAGGTGTAAATTTGCAAGTCTGTGTAAATAAAGTGTTTTAGGTGGGAAAAGAAGAATACTTATCTGTAAATATGTTTATGTCTTAGTATAAGCAAAGAACTCCAAGTATCTTTCAATATAAATATTTTAAATAAATAAAAGACAACAATAAGCAGAGCGTCGGTGAGGAAACAGTTACCCAAAGCTTAGCGCACCAAAACAAATGGCCTCTACATTAATTGTTGTCCAGCTACAGGAAAAAAAGCAACACCTCATTTCCCACCACAGAAGGTTACATCTGATCCTCATTAGGAAAGAGCAGGATGTGATGTCATTGCCATCTGTGACGGGACAGGAAGTTGGTGCCTCTTTGCCTTCACCACCTCCTCCCCCGTGAATCCGGTGAAAAGGAAGAACCCGCCCCCAACAAACTTCCTCTCCTCTTCCTTCCTCTGACCCCCCCTGCCCCACCTCCGCAGCCCCCCTCCCCAGCTTGCCCTATTTACCCCGCTTTGCTGCAGCTGTGTGTCATGGCAGCCCCACACATGTTGGTGGACACTGTGCTACTCTGTGCTTGAAGAATGTGCTGGATTGACTCCCGGCAGACACCCATGACTGGGTTTGAAGGAATAACTCTGGGATGACGTGTAAGTACTGGGTGTTGTTTCCAAAGCCACAATTGAGTGACACACTTCGGGAAAATTTCATGTGAAGCTTTTAGAGGGGGTAAATTGGTCTCCTGCAACTCAGAAAATGAGAGTCACACTTTTTTTTTCGTTGGATGGATGAGCCTCATAAAAAATGTACAGGAAGTAGCAATTTTCTCCTGTCTCGCTCATCCATCTCCCAAAATACACTTCTGAAAATCCCGCACAACCTCAGTTACTCCTATATAGGCCACCAATACTAAAGGTCAAAAAAATATTCTGCCATTGAGTTAGTCCTCCTTGGCAGTAGTTGACGCGATACTGCGGCAGCTTGTCACAACTGCAAATCATCATCTGCGTCAGAAAGAAAGGACTTTGTTCACAATGTTATGTCCTTGTGTTAAAGGACACTTGATAAATCAAAATTGCCAGAGGCATCTGTACATGGTATCATTAAGTACTCATATTGGTATTGTTCTGAAGATAAAAGTGGTATCGGACATTCCAAATAATCATCATCCTCATCCTCATCCTCATCCTCATCCTCATCATCATCATCATCATAGTTTCATTACACATGTCAATTTGAAAAGATAAAAGATATGAATCATTGATTTCAAATGGTTCATCTTCACCACTGCAAAGTACAAAGAGTACATATTTCGTTAAATTGATTCGTATCTGAAAGTATAGCATGATATGATGAAAACCATCTGACAGTCTCCTTAAGTCCTTGGTTTGGTCAAGACCAAATTTAGCATCTTTCTCACACACTATTCTAATTTGTCTTCTCTTGAGCTAGAAGAAAAGGCGGCACCAATTCAACTGGAGCACTGAAGCACTGGAGCCTGAATGTTGCTATGGCTAAAACTAGCCCGATTCAAAGCGAGAGTTATGTGCTGGCTGCAGACTGGACTGAATCACAGCGAAGAGCACAATACTCCCTTTCAAAGCTCTTTCCTCTTTTCATGTGAAAGGCCCCTCTCTGCGCCTTCTTACTGCAGTCATCTTCTGGCTCCATCGCCTTTGCCAAGAGGCCTTGCGTTGGTTTTCTCAGCTGGGACGATGTAAAACAGACAAGGGAGTGAAACTGAGAGAGACAGAAAAAGACGGGGGGGGGCATGCAAAGAGCAAGTGAGAAAGGCAGGGAGGGCTCAATTTAGGCTCAGAGAGAAAGGCGTGTCGATGCTTTGTTGTGAGTGCTTTACAATGCAAGGTGTGATGACACAAGCCAGGTGTACACAAGGTCACGTGATCTACTGGCACTGTTAACAAAATAAATACACCTATTATTCTTTGGTCTCCTGTCATTCGATGTCATTGGTCCCCAACAACTGTGCTTTAGACTGGCACAGGTCCGCAACCACAGGGAGACGAAATTAAAAATATTGTAATGAACATCAGCGTTTGTAAAAAGTTGAGATTAAAAAAAAAGAAAAAATCAGGTACCATCTGCGCTCCTGAACATAGCCAAGTAAAGATTAATTCTCTAGCGTCAAGTCATAATAGAAGTTATCTCAAGACAAAGTACACGTTGAAGAACTACACTCCTCCTACATTGTATAAATCCATATAAGAAAACCAACTGAACCCCACGTAAGCAAGCAGTTGGCGATAAAAGCAAGAAGAAACCTCAAACAGAACACAGGCTCTGTCGGGCTACCATGGCCAGTTGCTTTGAAGTAAAGACACCAAGTAGAGGGACAGTGAGTTGACAGAGAAAAAACAGGACAGAAAGGTTGAGCAACCGGGGAGGTACGAGAGAACAATGGGCACAGCAACAGCTGGACCAACAAAAGTAATTGTCCTATGATGATGGCAACAACAACAATACTGTTCCCAACACAATTGTCCTTATCACCACATAAACATCCATCCATCCATCCATCCATCCATCCATCCATCCATCCATCCATCCATCCATCCATCCATCCATCCATCCATCCATCCATCCATCAATTTTCTGATCTGCTTTATCCTGACGAGGATACATTTGCATAGTATGAATGATAAATTGTTAATGCTTGCAATGAAGAATGCTTATGCTTTTAATAAAGATATAATACTTTTAATAAAGAATATAATGCTTTTAATTAAGATATGCTCACATTTATAATAAAGAATGCTTAGTGCACTGTGTGACAGTTGAGGGACGCAACCACCTTTCCGAGAAGGTGGTTAGAAACAGATAAGTATAAAGACAAAACAAGAGCAAAGTCGGACGTGGATGGAGCTGTCAACACCAGCTGCAACTGAATGTTTTTGTCATAATTGCACACATGTACATAATTTTCACTCACATACACACACATAGTCAAACAAGTTCAGTGTGTCTTCAACAGCCCCCACCCTTTAGGTTGGACACACCCATGTATTAGATTCCCAATGGGAAATAAATGAAGGGACGACCGGGGAGATCCTTGGGTGACGGGCAGAGAACTGAAACCTAACGGTTCTCCTCGTTCCCCCCTGGTACCAGAATTGAGTCTCCTGTTTTCTCCTTGTGTTTTATTTCTGAATGTCCAATTGATTAATCTGACAGCGAGGTACACCCTGAACTGGTTGCCAGCCAATCGCAGGGCATACATAGACGAACAACCTTTCAAACTCACAAATCTCACCTAGGGACAATTTAGAGTGTTCAATCAGCCTGCCATGCATGTCTTTGGAATGTGGGAGGAAACCGGAGCACCCGGAGAACACCCACGCAGCCATGGGGAGAACATTGAAACTCCACACAGGAAGCACAGGGCCTGGAATTGAACTCCTGACCTCTACAGTGTGAGGCGGACGTGCTAACCAGTCAACTATCGTGCTGCCCTCCACGGATAACAAGCAGATAAAATTGAAGGTACTCCACCAGAAGCGGAGAGCACCAGGGAGAGAGAGAAAGACAAATCTAAACGGGTTAGTAACATACTACACGGATAGTGAGGTGATAGGGATGGCGAAAATATGATACAAAATATTAAAAAGTCAGCCAACAAGGTCGCAAAAATCCAGAAAAGGGCAAAGGACAAATTGCAAACATAGGACCATACATGTCCTAACCAGTTGTATGACAAAATTGCTCTTTTAAAGATGGGGAAAATATGTGCTCTCTCTCTCACTTGCATCAAAGGGCTCTCTCTTTTATAAAAATTACCATTCAAGGATGGCACAGAATTGCTGAACAAAAAACAAAGATTCAGTGCAAGAACTCATTGTGTACATTTGCATATTATCTCAAATCTGCAAAAAAAATCTTTGGCCTACTCATGTTGTAGCACAGGGCAGTATAGAGGCAGTACAAGTGCAACTAAGACATTTCTTTCATCTAGTGGTGATAATACAAATCAAAAACTAATGTTGACCCATGCGTGTTTGCAGTTCAGCACCCACAGATTTGCATATTTGCAGATTTTGTTTCTTTTTTTCAGGATTTTTTTCACATTTTGAATTTTTCATGTTTTTCCAGGTGTTTATTGCACCATTTCCCCTAATTTTCATAGAAAATGTATATTGAAAGTTTGACAATTTTCCTGAAGAATTTTTGGGGACGTAAAAAAGGATTCCCCCAAATTTGTAAAAAACAAACAAACAAAAAGGACTGCCGGTTGCCCATCTCTGGAGTAGCCTACGGGTTGCAAAACATGTCGATGTCCATCATTACCCCAAGATGGGACTGACTCGTTGAACACAAACAAGCAGGGCCGCCACTATTACACCAGATATCACCGTAATGGTGAGTTGTGTATTTAATAAAGACCTTGATTTGTTTTCTGAAAATATTGTTTCACGTGGAACCAGTCAAGCTTGAAGGCCCATCTGAAGGCATCAGGAGTGTCCATCTGGTGCAAGGTATTTGGCAACCTCTAACCCCACCCGCCCCACACATAAATAAGACCAATCTGTCTTTTTCAACCCTCAGACTGTATGAAATCTCACGCACACACACACACACACACACACACACACACACACACACACACACACACACACACACACACACACACACACACACACACACACGCACACACATGCACACACACACACACACGCACACAGCCCCTGCAGCCATCACACCCCCAGAGTACGGTGCTCAGGATCTCATCAGCCGCTCTTCACTGCTGCCGTCGTCATGGAAACACAAAATCCCCCCATGCAGCCATGAAAATGTGTTTGTGTGCCAAGCAGACAGTGACACAGAAGCGTGTGGACAACTCTGCGCCACGGCGACAGGTGTTGCGGCGGAAATGGTGCAGCTGCCGCATGGACATCAGATTTCAGACCTATTGGTATGCATGAGAAACCCTCTTCTCCCTGTGGATCAAATATATACTGTGTGGACAAACATTATTGGGACGTCAAGTTATAGGAAGGGGAGGAGAGAGGCGGCTTAGCGTTAGAGTTGAGTTTGGGGATAATTGGGCTATTGGTAAGAGGTGAGGGTTCTGTCAGAGTAGGAGTAAGGGTTTGTCTGCTGGTCCGGTTTTGTTTAGAGGCTTGTGTTTGAGGCACTGTTGGGGCCCAGGTTTTGGGAAAGAGCCTTTTTTTCAGGGTTAGATTGAGTGGTGCTGACAAGGAATCAGAATCATCAGAATAAGAATCATCTTTCTTGGCCAAGTACACATGGGGAATTTGTCTCCTGTAGTATAGGCTACACTAGTACTGTATTGACATAACAAGCAACTACGATAACTAAAAACATGACATATAGATATCGAAAGACTTTCTGTTATATCAAGATACCATTGTGCAGTCACACCACCCAATGACAGCTGTGCGGCAATGTGCAGAGTCATTGAGCAGAGATAAAGTGGTGCAATACAATACTAGGACGTTTGGGCAGGTGGTGCAGATAATCAGTGCACCATTTTTAAGTGACCAGTAGCAGTAACTGCAGTACAACTTTAGGTGTGCAATTATACAAAAAGTCTTTGAGCGTTTTAAAGTGTCTGGTGCTGTGGAATATTGATCAACAACAATTGATCAAGTATGTAGAGAGCAGGAGCTACAGTGATCAGTGCGGTAATATTGTTCCACAGGGGTGTGCAAAAATGTGGTGTATTCATCCAAGCTGCCAGTTGCGGTTTTAAAGACGCAGCAGTCAGTGCAGTCCAAGCATTCTTTGCTGCGTTGGTCCACCTCTTCACAGTCTTGACAACTGCTTTTACACATTTGAGTCTGTGTCTGTATGTAGGGATTAAGTGTATTAAACAGTGATCAGAAAAGCCCAGTGCTGCATGGGCAGCAGATCGGTATAAGTCTTTAAACGTTGTGTAGCAATGATCCAGAGTGTTTCCTTTTCTGATGAAATAATCAATGTGCTGCTTATATCTGGGATTATTAAAATCACCCAAAGTGATAAGGGTTGACTCTGGATGATTTAGCTCGAGTTTGTTTACTTGCTCAGCCAGCATTTGTAGCTGTTCGCGTTAGCTTGCGGTGGGATGCACACACCCGCGAGTATGAAGGAGAACTCACGTGGTGAGTAGAATAGTTTAGAAACAGCGACAAATACACAAATGGGAATAGAATGTGTGCTTGAAAATAATGAAGCGCTTGGTCAGAATTATGTGAGCATATTTGTGAACCCAAGGGATCATAAAGAAACGGACCCAGAGCAAACATGGGATGGGGGTTGCGCATTGGAAGGAGTGACAGATGTTCTACTCGTACCAGTGGCACACCTGCTTTAGCCATCAAGAAGGGAGACAAGTCGACCGACTGAGAAACCGACCGCAGATGGGCTGCCAATCTATCCTTGTGACATGATATTATGTAACTTACATCACATTGTTAAAAAGCTCGGTCGCTCATTTGAAAATCACAATGCATGTGTGAGTCTGACGATCAATTAGAAAAGATTGAGGAATATCCTGAGAAGTGAGAAGAGGGGAAACAAGCTGATTTTTGGCTTTGCATGATAAATCAGCCTCCCTTTTTCCACCTCTAGCCCTTTGCCCACTACTCCACATTTCTGTGCACACATAGTATAATATTTAAGTTTTCCCACCCCGATTCTTTCCATCTGGGCTCATTCCTTGTCATACAACCCAGATAAAAAAAAGAAATGGAGGTTTGTAACTCATTTTTGAGAGCCCTCCTTCTATCATCGTCTTCTCCAGTTTCATCAAGTGTTTCACTCAGCAGATGCAGGAAGAGGTCAGCAGTAATGTGTGTCACCGTGTCCAGGTCCATGAATGTCAAATATTCAAGCGGCTCTTCAGAACCCCCACAACAAGAGATGATGTCTGCACCGGGGCACGGCAGACTGCCAGTTTCCATGGAAACCACCACCACCCGCACGCCCTCCCCTCCGCGACTCAGTTTGGTGGCAGCAGTACCTCTGTAAGGATGTGCATGAGACGCATCGGCATCAGAGTGTGAAGCCGGAGGACACGTAGATCATTCAAATAAATCAAAAGAAACCAATAAACACAAAAGTCAATGTGAAATAAATTGTGAATTATTGGAACCTAAATGCTGGAAGCAGACATGCCCCTTTCAGTCTGTTTGTCTAAGTACCCCCACATAGCCACCATAAGCTGCTTACTCTAATACTGCTGCACACTAGCCTCTGCCACATGAGCAGACCCCCACCGACCAAGCATGTCTGTTAAACGTGTTGAATTCAGCGCTGTTTCTTTGTACCTTTCATCTTCATCTTTACATCTCCGACCTGGAAGACATTGCACTTACTGCAAATGCCCCCTTGTGCCAAAAGCACTCACTGGACACAACATTAGATTACAAACATATACAAGAGCTGTGTCACTGTTGTTTTTGGAAGAAATTTGCTTTTGTCTCATCTCACGTGTGGGTGTACCTAATGGTGTGTCTTGTTGATGACACAAGAAGGCTGCACTGCACAGCTGTGCCTCTTCTCTCTGCGCAGCCCTTGTTTCCAAAGCCCCGCCTATTGTTCTCATCACATTTGCCATTCGGCATGCCAAAGTGAACACAAATCATGACTGCGAGGAGCATTTGTATGATGGCTGGAGACGGTCTGCAGGAGTGAAACAAGCCTCAATGTAACCATAAAACAAAGGAAGAAAAGATCTAGAAAAGCTGGTGTCAATATCTCATTCCCTCCAGCTGGATGTAGGTGTAACCATGGTAACCGAGCAAAGGAATGATGTCATTGCCTCTGTCTTTACCCTCAGCGTATTCCCTCCCATCAGGAAGAAAATGGCAACTCTCTTGGCACAGATTATGTGTCTGGTGGAGAGGGGAGGTGGATTCTTACACACAAAAGAAGGCGCTTTAAAGACAGTATCATTGAGAAAAAACAGGTGCAATAAATAATGTCTCATGTATCATTGCTTAATATAGTTGTTATACTGTATGTGACATCCTCAGATTGCTTATTGAGCCCAAATCAAATCAAGCACAGAACTCCTTGCTGTCACGGGGGGTGTATCATACAACAATTCAACTCAATCTATTCAAGCAGAAGCACTTCATGAGCTTTAAAGGTCTGCTAGGAGCAATTTCAGCCTCCAAATGTCACTGTGATGCAGCATCTAGCGAGCAGAACCCCTTCCCCACACGGGATGGGGAAGACGGGGGACGAGTGCTCCCACTGGAAATCAGATTGCTGCAGGCCCATCGTGATGTAGGTCAATTGACTGTTTACTCCGCAGCGAGGCCATCAGTCTGAGGAGACGGACAGATAGGGGGCAGCAGGGAGGGTCCAGACACACAATCAAACTTCAAAAAACAAGACCTCAAAATTGATTGTACATAAATTTCGATGTCATGAAGTGGGTCAGGGTCTGAGACCTTCATGATCAGTGCCAGACAGCTATTACTGCCTGAGGAGTGAATGGGGGGTGCCCCCAAGAAAAAAGAAAGCCCAAGTCTTTTTTTTTTTTTTTTTTTTTAATAATCTGTGTTCTGAATCTGAAAGCAGCATAGCAACAGTGTGAGGACCCAGACAGCTATACACGGAGTGGCTACAACAACTCCTCACACCCCTGGTGAAATTCAAATAGTAATGGCAAGGATAACCCAAAAATGAGACCAAGATGAATAATTTGACAACTGTTTTGACATTAACGTGGTTTATAACTCGTACAACTCAATTGAAAAAAATCTTTTTGAAGAGTAAAGTAGAAATAAACAAGAGATGAGACATTCTGACAACTATCAACAACCTCTTCTAATTAGAATGTGGCTATGCTCAAAATTAACCAATCACATCCCCCTGCCACCATTTAAAATGCCTCTGATTAACCCCCAAATGAAGTTCAGCTCTCCTAATCAGTTATTTTCCTTGTCCATTTCTTGCTTTCTCGAAGAAACCTGGTGGATTTTTATTTATTTATTTTTTGCTCTGCTAATTCAAAATGTTCATCACTCACCCCACCTTGTCTAAGGCAGCAGTTTCAGCTGGGGGGGGGGTCTCAAGGATGGGACCCATAGATTGGCGTCAAGTGCGGGCTTGTCCCATTACTAATATACAGTACTTCGAGCGGTAAACAGAGTTTCAGTTAGCATGGCTGGGGTGATGGAGACGTCATTTATTAGAATGATGGCACGGCCAATCGGTTGACACTTTGGTGGCCCGTGCTAATTGTCTCCTAATAGGGTGTCACACACAGGTTGTCATACAAGCAGCCATGTCATTTGATCAAGGGCGCAACATGAAGATATGATGACCAGGGGGCAGGTGTGTGACTGCATTCACCGGCTTGGAAGCAAATGAAGTCATTTAGTCACATGTTACATCATTAACAAAATGCTGGCAGTATCCAGACCTCTTTTGTCAAGAATTGTGTTCTTCCCTGGGAGTGCTGGAAAGTTGAAAAGTGGCCAATGTGAACATAATGAGGGCAGGCTTGCATCCAAACTTGTCTGAAAGAGAAAAGGCGAGAGAAAGCAGTCCAGGCATATCCAGCCAAGTTAAAGCTAAAATGGAGCCTTTTATTTCAGAGCGCTGCTGGAAGCACCAATGCAATAAAGATGTGTGCACAAACATTAGTTTGAAACAAACATAAGGGCCAAAACATCCAACTTGTGTGTGGATTGATCATTTTCATTTATCCACAGCTGAGGACAAGTCTCCTCTTCCGCCCTCCCTCCATCCTCTTCTCCTTCGGAGGTTCACTTTGCTACCTGGAGACCGACGGCCTGGCCAGGCCAGCCAATCAGAGGCTGAGAAAAACAGCATCCTGTGTCTCCATTGGTCGGCTGCCTCTGCTATCAATTGCCGTGTCATTGTGTAGTCGGGCACATAATGCTGCCCTCTTTCTTTGTTCAGACCTCCCTTCCAGATGACAAGGTCAGACACACACATGCATAGAAACACACACACGTTTCCTCACGATACAGTACACTGGATTCACAATTTTTCATTACAATTACAAGATGTAATGGCATTATCAAGTACAGTGTGCCTCCAAATATCTAGGACGGACAAGGTCAAGGCCTTTGTTGTTGTTGTTTTTTTTTTTTTTGTGTACTTAAGACATTAGGGTTTCAGATCAAAGGATGAATGTGCATCAAAAGTTCATTATTCCAGCTTTTACTTCATGGTATTTACATCGGAGATGTGTTGGATAACTCTGGACAGAACACCCTTTGTTTGAAGCCACAAGAAATATTGCAACATGTGACTGACGGGTGTTTCTCATTGTTCAGGTGTTTTTTTTTTTCAACATTAGATATTGCTTGTTTTTGCCTTTGGGTTTCATCTGTGAAAACTGCATTTGTTGTGAAGCAAACATGAAGACCAGAGAGCTGACCCTGGGAGAAAAGTAAGCCATTTTGAAGCTTAAGAGAAGAGGGAAAACCAATCAGAGCTATTGCACAACCATTGGGCATAGTTAAGACAATAATTGAGAATGTCCTGAACACAACAACAGCCGACTGGTGTATTGAGCATCAGTCATCCAACAGGTTGGTCAAGGGTAGCAATAGCAGTTGATGACAGAAAAATGCTGAGAGCTCCAAAGAATACTTCGAATACTTTTGGAGGGTACTCTATCTGTACCAGGAATTGGCAAGTACCGAAATATAAACTCTTGCTCCCTCAGTCTGAAAAAAGGGGTTTCAGCAATTTTTTTTGAAGCTTTAACAGTGGTCATACAAAATGTCAAGCCTTTACTTTTGCCAAATTGGAGAAACACTGAACTTTATTTCAAGGTCCAACTAAAACTTTTTTCCTGCAAAAAAACCCCACATGGACTAGTCTTCCTCTTATGCAAGTACAAGGTTAGAGAGTCATTCTCACCTCAATTGACATTGAGGTTAGGAAGAGTTTCTAGATGCTTTTCCTGGCATTCTTGTGCGGTACTGCAGTGACACAACATGGAATTTCTGTCATATTCCCAGACAGGGAGAAGGCTGGCGGAGTCCTTGGAGGAGATGACTGGCTGACTTGTGTGAGTCATACCATCCCTGTACTATTATATCACAGATAAGGACTAAAACATGGGGACACCTGGCAACCACAGCAATATGTAAACAATGGAAAAAAAAATAGGAGGCAACTATACTGCAAGTAACATCCATCCATTTTACAATTCGCTTATCCGATCCCAGCTGTCTTCAGGCAGTCGGTGGGGTACACCCTGAAATGGTTGCCAGCCAATTGCAGGGCACATATAAATGAACAAACATCCATGCTCACATTCACATCTAGGGAAAATTTGGAATGTTCCATTAGCCTGCCATGCATTTTTGGGAATGTGGAAAACCCATGCAGCCAAAGGGAGAAGGAGCAAATTCCACACAGGAAGGCCGGCGCCGGAATCGAACCCTGCACCTCTGCACTTTCAGGCCGCTGTGCTAACCAGTCGACCACCGGGCCGCCAGCAAGTAACATTATGATGGGAAATGTTTTGGCAAGATTTTGCATCTGTGCAAAATGTGTGATGAGGTTGCAGTCTGATTCTTCCACACCAAGCACGCCTTTGCTGGTATAGAAAAGGGCATTTCACAAACTGGAAGCACAAAAAGGCAAGTAATTGGCATAAGTGAAGAAATGTTAGCACGAAGGGGATAATACAAACACATATCATGTTACATGTCATAGAGTGAGTGAGAATTCATGCTGGAAAAAAAAAACCCTTTTGAATCTTTGGAGCTGCAGTGAGCCCTGGAATGCATCTGTTAAAGTAAGTAGTTTCCACTGTTTATACATTCCTCTGCTGTCTTCTGGCAATAAAACGATGGCTTTACAGAGTGCAATAACTTTCTGCCATTTTCCCTCAAAAGTGTTCAAATGGGAGGCTAAGGAGGAGACGGAGCAAAAAATGAAGCCGTCTCGCTGAAAACCCTTCACAGATTAAGTGGAATTTAGTTGGAATTGACCAGAAGTTATACACTTCAGTGACGCACACACCCTGAAGACAATTTAAAATACTGACCATAATTGAACATGTTCACATCAGCAAAGAATGACAAAAAACTTGGGAATTACCCAGACATTTTAATTACTCTGCATAACAAACAGAAATATTAAATGTGTGCATTGTTCTGAATACATAAAGCAATCGCTGGAAAAAAGATGAGCAAAGCACATGCATTTCATAAGATTAAAAAAAAAAATCAACTGCAAAAATCAACATAGAAAATATCTGCAAAAGAAGAAAAAAGGACAAATTAGAAAAACAAAACATATTCCAGTGATGCTTTCCTTTTTATTTTGTATCTCCCTCTCAATGATGAAAAAGCCACATTCCAGTATCTAGCACACACACACACACGCACACACACACACACCCACACACACACACACACACACACACACACGTGTGTGCGCGTGTGTGTGTGTGTGTGTGTGTAACATCTTTGATCGAACAACAGTTACAGCAGGTTTTTGTGATTCAACGAGATCCAGCGTGTGGTTATCATGAAAAATGTGCAAATAACAAAAACCTCTCTCTGCAGGTGACCACAGCAAGGATTTCCTCCCTGAACGACACCGTTTTCATCCCCATTTGGCCATGTCACCTATTGCAAACAAGGTGTCACTTGTGAGGGATTGAGATGTTGAATCAACAAGTTCATATCAGTCTGCCCAGTTAATTGCAGGTTTTAGCAGAAAATGGCCAAAGGACACATGACAGTATTTGTTTGCATAGGAATAGGACAGACATTGCATATTTGCTGATGGCTCGAAGTGAGTGGGTGGGTAGGTGCTGGGTTTGGAGTCCGTCCATCGTTTCATTCAGTTCCATTTTGGCCCCACAAAGTGAATCAAACCCAACATATATGACGTCCGCCTTGTTTTCAAACCCGCACCGCTACACACATAGACACGTGTGCATTTTTGTCCAGCTCTTTTGGTGCGTGACCTCCGCAGGTACCACAAAGTTGCTTATGAAACCTAGAATTTATGAGACTGGTGGATACCATAATTACAGAAAACACACGCACACAGACATGCACATAAGCAGGAACTAAAAATAGATGACTCACATTACACAGTCATAAAAGCACACAGGCATATGTAAACTGCTTTTGGAAAGGGTGTTTCCAAACAAATGTGGCTCAGGCAAAGACATTTGGGATCTGCTTACTCTGTGCAATAATGTTCTCTAATGACACAGCAAGCAAACTGAAAGGAATGTTTGTCATTTTACTGTGCTGGCTTTCTTTGTTTTGGGGTGTCATCCCTTGTACAAATGAGGAAAAAAAAAAAATCTCACACAGATACGTGTACACCACTAACAAAAGCATCCACCCAATGTGAGCGCTGCTACTGAGACTGTGAATGAAATGACAGGACCGGACTCCTACTCATTGGCACTTTTCTCCAGCAACACAGTGGAATCATCAGCATTTCCAAACAGCAATGTACAATATATCAAACAAGAATACAGCGGCCCAAAAAAAAAATGTGGACAATTCATAGCGCATCCAAAACTAACCGTTTGTAGCATCTTTTATGTGCCTGAGTTATGTGAGAAAATTTGGGAAATACCAGTGAATCCCTCTTCTGAGATGATCTTTCATATGATCATGCAATGAATTAAGTGATTAAAAGCTGTGGTAAAGAAGCAGACAGTGCATATGGACTCGGAACAGTTGTGTATGTTAGCCAAAAAAAAAAAAAAAAATCAAAAAACAGTTACAAGTGGCAAAAAGTCATTGGTTGAATGAGGGACATATTTCATCTAAGAAGATTCCAAAGTGTGGAATGATGCTTAACTTAAATTTTAGATCAATATTGGCTGCAACAACGAGAAACAAATCTGCTCAGACGTTTTATACAAAACAAAAAAAAAAAAAACCGCAAAATATCTGAGCAAATGGTCTAACTGGAGCAAGTAGGCGCAGCTTCCAGTAGCTCCTCTAACGAATCTCCAGCTTCGATCTTGTGCTCATCCTTCTCATCCAATTTGATCTTCTTCATGGACGCCATGCTTGATGGTGCGTCTTCCTGCATCAGTTCTTTGGCCAGGATGTTGGTCACTGCATGACCAGCTCTTCTGTGGTTGGCTGAGAAAGAGCAGCAAACACAACGTGAGCGAGTGACATCAGCAAATGCGCAGGCTTCGAGAGATATTGTTGAACTCATAAACAAGGCGATGCAGGCACGAAGGGCGGCGACGGTGGTGGTGGTGGGGGGGGGGGTACTGTGTTGGGGCATTTTCATCACTGCAAGCTATTAAAACAGTTTAATTGCACCACACGTTGAGGTTTGAGCTACACGCACACACGCACATGCTAGTGTGTTGCTACATTCACATAACGACACACCTTTAGTGCTGTGGTACACATAAGAAACACTGCAGAAGTACAGTTTCCTTGAATGTATTTCACTCGTTAGTACTAATTTGATATTTCATCTCAAAGAACAGTTTGTTTTGAAACTTTTATTTTCCTACATTTTGTATAAAAATGTGAGCGTTACATTTCCCATCAAATAATTTTAATTTGTCGTTGACAATTTTATTTTCTACTTTCAAGCACAGCATTAATGGTAATAACATTAAATATTCTTTGGTCTTGTTTTTGATTAACTTGCTAACTTGGATGACAGAATTAAGTCAAAAAGCTGACAGATGTTTGGGGGGGGGGGGTCCGGATACGAGTACCATGAAGAAAAGCTGTTGTCTCTTCGCCTACTTTGGGCAGCAGCAGCCATTTTGAATTAAATAGGTCAGGGGGAGATTGCACTGAAGTGCTTTCGTGTCAGTGTTGTGACGATGCAAACCACACATGCAAAATGAACCATGGGAACACAAAAGTCAACCCAAAACACAACTCATGGTTCTTACTAAATGGGGGTTGAATAACAAAACACGGTTACCGATCATGTCTCCAGAACGAGCTGTGACAAAGACACTATTGAGTCTGGGAAGGAAAGAGGAGGATCGTGAGGTGTTTAAAAATGCAAATCTACAATGTGGGGATCATACAGCTGTGTTTCCTCCTGCACATTTTTTTTTGAACAGATCATTTTATTAATGCGAATAATCTCACAGCAACACATTTCAGCAAGCATTCTATTTCATGTCTACATGACCCAAAATAGAGACATTATCTCTCAGTGTGTCTGGTGCTTCATGTGTATGTCGGTGACGAGAAAATCCAGTGGGAGAGGAAAAACTCTGCTCTCCTCTTTATCTCCCACATGAAAGATGATGGGAACAGACGGAGGATGTGGATACACCTCAGGAACAGAGGGCTCTATGGAATCGAGATGAATAATGACAGACTGCTTGCATGTGTGTGTGTATGTGTATATATATAAAAAAAAAAAAAATCCTCGTCTCACCCCTCGGGTGGTGTCCATCCCTCATTCAGCTCGGGTCCTCTACCAGAGGCCAGGAAGCTTGAGGGTTCTGCGCAGTATCCTTGCTGTTCCCAGCACTGCACATTTCTGGACTGAGATGTCCGATGTTGTTCCCGGGATCTGTTGCAACCACTCATCTAGTTTGGGGGTCACTGCCCCGAGTGCTCCGACCACCACAGGCACGACTGTCACCTTTACCTTCCAGGCTCTCTCCAGCTCCTCTCTGAGTCCATCACTTTTCTCGAGTTTCTCGTGTTCCTTCTTTCTGATGTTTCCATCACTTGGGACCGCTACATCCACTACAACGGCTTTCCTCTGCCCTTTATCTATGATCACGATATCTGGTTGGTTCGCCATTACCATCTTGTCAGTCTGGATCTGGAAGAAGTCCCACAGGATCTTCGCTCTGTCATTCTCCACCACCTTCGGAGGTGTTTCCCATTTTGACCTTGGGGTTTCCAGTCCATACTTGTATATATATTTTTTTGTATATGTATTTTGACCATACTTGTATGTATGTATGTGTGTATATATATATATATATACGTCTCACCCCTCGGGTGGTGTCCGTCCCTCATTCAGCTCGGGTCCTCAACCAGAGGCCAGGAAGCTTGAGGGTTCTGCGCAGTATCCTTGCTGTTCCCAGCACTGCACATTTCTGGACTGAGATGTCCGATGTTGTTCCCGGGATCTGTTGCAACCACTCATCTAGTTTGGGGGCCAGCCAATCGCAGGGCACACATAGACAAACAACCACCTGTGCTCACACTCACACCAAGGGACAATTTAGAGTATTCAATCAACCTGCCATGAATGGGAGGAAACCGGAGTACCCCGAGAAAACCCACGCAGACCCGGGGAAAACATGCAAACTCCACACAGGCAGGCCGGAGCCGGGATCAAACCCATGACCTCTGCACTGTGAGGTTGTCACGCTAACCACGCTAACCACTCGACCTCCGGGACCCCCGCCCCATATATATATATCTCAAGGCATTACAATTTCACATAAATTTGTTCAGCCCTACATGTTTGTATTCTATTGTTCAGTTTCAATAATTCCTGCAAGCCATGTCCACAGTTCAGAACACCATTTTTGAGTGATGCGCAATCAGTAATCAGTGTTGGACATGTGGTAAAGGACAGAAGATAAATTGAAGATCACTTACTTGACCAAACACCACTCACAAACAACTCAAAGAATGCTAGGTGTGATTTTATACTCGAGCAAATGTCCGAGCATATTAAGCATGAGAACTGCGCCTGTACAACATGATGTCTCTTGTGGGCTCGGGTGGAAAAAGTTAAGGACTAAATTATTTTGGTAATATTTTAACACATGGCACTACAAACAGAAGATGTCCTCAGCATGTCCTTCGCAGCAAAGTAGCTGTTACTTTGACTAAATGATGCAGGGGCTTGGCATGATGCCTGGTTGCACAGCAAGAGCGAAATGGGATGTCGAGACTCAGATCAAAAGATTAGTTTATGTGTCTGGTGTGGCACTATATGGGTTCGTTTGAACACTGAATGTGCTCTTTGGGGGGCACCAAGACCTGAAGGGAAAAGAGCCTCTGTAACACATTATACAGTACTCGAGCAGACTGCATGGTGAGGGAAAGACTGCTTAATTGAACAAGATATAGAGAACACACAGCGATGATGAGGTGTGAAGTGTAAGCCACGGCAAGATTTAGAGGGTAAATACCTCAGATTACCAAAGCGGGGTCACGTATCAAGCATACATCTGTAAGGTTTTTGTGTACTCGAGCTGCAACCATGGAAAAGCCAGAGTCGGATTTTAGCACAGCATCTACTGTCCATTGACATGTTCAGTTTAGCAGGGACCTGTAGCACCCTCCTCTGGCTCCACTGTGGAAGAACCGGCTTCAAAAGTGACATCATCAAGCAATGGTAATTGCTAGTACATGCATGCGCTTAAAAGTCCACACAGGCCTGTTCAAATGCCAGGCTTTTATGATATATCCAAATAATTAGACCAAGATAAATCGTTCCAAAACTTTTTCCACCATGAACGGGCCCTACAACCTCTAACAAATAAATGTCTTTTCTTTTCCAGAGGGGGAATGTAAAAATAAACAACTGCAAACTGCAAAAGTGTGCAAACCCTGTCATAACTGGAGATGGGTGCTATGTTCAGATTGAACCAACCACATTCATACTCATCATAAATTGGAGTCAGCCCACACGCGCCGTTTTTTGAAGGGCCTCTAGCTTTCCCAACAGGAGCCTTCAGTTTTGTGCTAAAACTCATTTTTACGTCGAACGGTTCATATTTCCATAACTCACATCACAAGTCTCCCCTCAAAATTCACATTTTACGCCTCATACAAAAACACTGAAAAGCAAATCAGCCATGAACGCAGCACAAAAGCATGGGATGCACAATGGGACCTAACACTGTAATTTAAGTTTTCTTTTAATTCTAAAATTCGTAGAAATTCAGTGCCATTCAGTTCTTGATTTCCTCACGATTGCTCCTCAATTGAAATCAGCAATTAGCAAAACTGCTCCTCAAAGAAAAAAAAAAAAACGCGTATTTAAAGCCTTGTACACGTTACAGAACAGTTATGGTCGGAAAGGTTTTAAAACAATTTGCCTTTGTCACATGTTTTTAATGTCATACAAAAAAACAAAACAAAACGTATTTTTATACCCACTTCATTTGAGTTACTGCACTAATTGTCTGAGTGGGTGCTAAAAGTGTGCGTGATGTCATGTCTGCTTCAACAATGAGGTGATCAATGAAGGCCGTTAAAAATGAACTCAATTGTTTCCTTTGTGTTTGTGTCCCCCTGTGTGAACATCTGTGAAGGAGTGTGACTTTTGTAAAGGAGCAGACGGTGTGTGGAGCCAGCGTGTGCCTCCATTGTTGCCATCCACATCATCTGTGCTACCATTATTGTGATTGGGGCTTTGTCAACTTTGTGGCGGCACTGATTGGATGAGGGGTCATGACTGAGCAGATGGCTTGGTGGTGAGTGATTCAACGCATTCCTCCACATACAAAATGCTAATATATTGCATTAAATATCAGGTTGTAGGTCTGTATTGACATGACATGAACCGATAAAGTAACAACTAGAAGAAGATTGTGAGAGTTTGGAAAAAAAAAAGCATGCAACGGTATCTGCTCTGTGCAATGTAATGCGGAAGGCGTCTTGGTATTCAAACACCCACGTGTGGCTTTGTGTTGGCATGTAGTCATCTGCTGCATCTGTTTTGTTTGCTTGTGTTTGAGTAGTGGGAAGAGGGAGGGGGTCAGACAGCTGGGAGTACCCGAGGCTGCCCACTCATTCTATACAAGGAGCACAAAACCCCACAGTGAGTTAGGGTACAGGTCAAAGGTGAAGACATAGCTTGCGGAGCCTCGTGGCTTCACATTCAGTCACAATGCAGGGACACAATGAGGTTGGCAACACACTCAATAGTCGCTCGCGTCTGTCTTTTGAACTCACGTAGGTGAGATTTGTTGTGGTGTGCACAACAGTGGAGGAAACAGGGATATGAGTAAGAGGGGTATGCTTAGGACTTTAAAAAAATAAACAACAGCAGCAGATTTCTTTTTTTTTTCCAAAGACTTGTTCTAACCCGATGACAGGGTTTCAGACTAACTTCTTTTCCTTAGAGCTCAGTGGACCCTGTTAGGAAAACCTTGTTGCTCAACATCAAGTCAAATTGCACACATTCTATAATGTTGGTACAAACATACACAGAAGAGAAGAAACTGTTCTTCCATCTTAACAGTTCTTACCGTCTTGTGTCTCAATATTGTTGTCTGTACTGTGTATGTAGAAAATGGACAATATTTTCTTTGTGCACAATAGGGCAAACACCGAAAAGTAATATCCACGCTTATAAGCATAGAACGGAGCTTTATAAGTCTAGTTAGTGATGGAGGAAGTCTGTGGCTCCAGTGGTGCGCCATACATATCAGTTGAGCCAAAGACTGAATGAACCTCCTCTAAAAGTTTTGCTAAATTAAGTGCTCTGACTCACACACCGCCAAATCCTAAAAGGAAAAGCCTGCTCTTTATGGTGAACAGACCCTCCCACAAAGTCTGCAAGATGAGGAGGAGTTGCAAGTTGTTGTAAAATAGTAGCTACATATTTTGGACAAAGCTGACACACAACACCGCCCCCATATGAGCATGAAAATTACTGACCAGTGGTTAAAATGATTTCACAGTCAGAGCAAGAAAGGGGATAGGGGGGGTTTAATATGATATGTGATCTTTATCGACATAGTTTTCTTCTCCTTTCTAACACAGCAACGCACGCATCTTCTCTCACGCATGTTCTGCTTTTTCCTGCGAGGAGTGACACAGCAAAACAGTATTCTGGGGGACAGACTATAAACCTAGCCACTCTACTCCCTCTGTTTCTCAGTTTTGTTGTTTCTGTAAGGTTTGTTGCAATTGATTAAAGTAGAATAACTTCGCCAAATTCTAACTGTAGACCAGAGAGAAACACTTGACAACAACTGCAGTAATGTTGATGCAGAATGTGTTTTGCTTTTGCTTTTCACTTTGCAAAAGGCACACAACAAGAAGGGAGAAAGAATGCAGTCTACCCTCCAACTCTGAGGCACCGCTTCACATCTGGCTTCTATTGACGGTGGGATAGGGTTGCAGACACGCATACCCTTGTGTGTGAATGCTTGCGCAGGCACACAGATCTACTTGAGCTTCTTTCAACAATGGACACTTCACAAACTCACATTTCAAAGCTTGCCGCAAAGTTAAACTCGATTATGTTGGGCTTACAGACTGAACAACAATGGCTCAAGAGACATCATGTGGAATACAGTGGACACCCAATATTGGGGAGAGATACAGCTAAGCATGCAGGTACCCAATGTCCAGGACCTGTACATACACAACTTGTACACACACATCAGGAATTCTGATGATCAATTATTGGAATGATGAGGTCCGGTATGAAAGACTGAACATTTGACTGCACAGCAAAGCACAGGCATTCCATTGATATTGGCATTGTTATCATAGGCCGAGGTTGTGTAGAATGCACGTGTGTCGGTGATTATTGACCCAGAAAGACTGAATCCACACAGTGACACTACTAGCTAATGGTCGTGGATAGGTTTAGTGACGTTCTGCTGAAATGTTGCTAAGGATTCCACTGGTTTGGCGAAACTATTGTGAGTCAAAATAGTCGCCTTATCTACCAACTCGTACTGACTGTGAATGACAAATCTAACATGATTTTAACAGCCTTCTGCTGCAGAAGCGTACAAATGGGTGGTCTTTTGGCAAATGTGAGACGAGCCTTTGCGTTCTTTTTAGACAACAGTGGTTTTTGCTTGGGAACTCACTCATGGATGCCGTTTTTGGCCAGTGTCTTTCTTATGGTAGAGTCGTAAACCACAACTGAGGCCAGCGAGGCCTGGAGCTCCTAGGATGTTGTTATAGGTTATAGGATGCACACACACACACACACACACACACACACACACACACACACACACACACACACACACACACACACACACCTCTAAAACTAAAGAAATGAATATGTAGAGTTGTTCAGTGCACCTGCTTGCCGGGGTCCTCTCTTTCTCCTGAAAGCAGCGCCAGACTGCAGCGCCTCCAAGAGTCCATCCATGATGCCGGTTTCATCACCCTCTGAAAGCACATCAATATTAACATGAGCCATGTAGCAACAAACAATTAAGGAGGAAATACATTTTTCCACATTGGCATTTATAATCAACACAGTGCACAAATACATTCTAATTTTGAGGATTTTGCCATACTAACTACCTATCAATGATTTTCCCAGATCCATGTGGGCTGGAGGGTGTTTGTTTTCCAGCCAAGTGGCCATGTTGGAAGATTTGCCACATTAACCCAGATAAGCACTGACCTAGATGAGCTGCTGTGCTGTCACTGCAGCTTCATGCTAGATTTTGCAGAGAGAAGAAAGCTCTCTCTCTCTCAACTAAAGAACATCTTAACACCGGGAAAAGAATGACTGTTGCCTACAGTTGATGAGGTATTGGCAGGAAAGTAATCCTAGGTGCAGTTTACAATTGTATTTATGACATTTGGATAAATCATTTATTTGGAGGTTCTCAATCAGGCTGTATTTGAGTATGTGTTTTTGATGGATCCACAACTGTGTAGAAGTATGTGTGTGTGTGTGTGTGTGTGTGTGTGTGTGTAAGTGGGACGATTTAGCAGTACAGCTCTGCAGCCAGGCAGATGGTTTTAATTATTTCTGAATAGGACGAGAGGAGTCTGGAAAAGAAGGGAGTGGGGTTAAAGGTTTATGTGGCCACCCGTCAACCCCCTCAGTTCTCAGTTGTGTACGCACGCACGCACGCACGCACGCACGCACACACACACACACACACACACACACACACACGTCTTGTAATAAGCCATGTGGCAGATGGCTTGCAGCTTACACGTTTCCTTTCAATGGCTCACATACACCGCTTTGTGCTGATAGCTGGTCACTACACTAATGCTTTATGGTGATGTAGGCCATGTTTTTCTTCACTGAGGGAAGCACAATCGACACTGAATATGCTTACACTAACCACATAGTTGCTTTAAACCACCATTGCAAGCATGGCAGTGTAATCACAGTTGTTTAGGCGCTGTCTGGCCTTGAGCAAGACATCCCTCTTTCACAGCTTGGAGGCTTTTATTTGCTTTGTCGAAGGTCAACAACAGGCCTAATTATCCCAGCACATGATGATACACATGCACTCGATTAATTTACTTGTATTCTGTGTGCCATCCAGTTAATACAGTTGCAAATGTAAGAGTTAAGTCAACATGTAGAAGAGAGGTTATAAAAAGTCATGCCGAAACTCAGTACAGTATAAGCTTGTCACATGTCTACACGTGCACAAGTGTTGTTTGCAAGGTCCTGCTTGAGGCCACTAAGAACATAAGACAGATTAATTTGTGTAATAGCATTAGACCACAGTGCTCTAAAAGATGGCTCTCTGGATCCAATTGATTGACACAAACACAATCAGCACACACATAAATCAAGAATCTTGTGTGGAGCAAGATCACCCCTGGTGGATGTTGGAAAATGTGAGACATGCTGAATAGTACAGAGAAATTGTGGAGTGATTGCCATTTCCTTCAGTCCAAAGTCCCTCTCTCTCTGACCCCGTGACTTCCTCCTATACTCTCCTTTTAACCTCTCCTCTCCTCTTAACCTTTCCATCAAGAGAAATGCGCGTTCGTGCGTGTGTGTGTGTGTAAGACTCAACAGAGCAGCTGCTGCAATGAAGCCACCATCCCATCCCCCATCGTGGTCACACAAGCACTTGCGTGGAGCGTGAGCACTCCCAGCGGTGGTTCCCATACCAGCATCTGAGTGGGTGTGTATGTCACAGATGCACACACCCCTTTCTTTCAAAGCCATGCAGTATCTTTTGTAGACTCTACCGGCACCTAGTTGCAGGAATCAAGTACATCCCATGTCCTAGTATTTGGGATGAGACCAGAGTGTTTTTTTCAGAGCATGCTGAAGGTTCATGTCAGACTCTCACTGGCACGAATACAACCTTACATAATTATAATTTTTGTTCTGTTTTTTTTTTTTATTGCATCAACATTCGAGTAAATATAATTTACAGAGGTCTGAAATAGTTAGACAAAAAAGAAAAGGGGGGGGGGCATTGTCACAGTGCCACAGCAAACCCAAACTCGCTGCCTGACCTTCGAGGGATTAATCAACAACTGAGGTGCTATGCAGACAGAGATGGCATGCAAAGAAGAACATTTTGTGATTTTGTGAGATAAGACTACAATAGCAGACTAGAGGGACAGAAAGAAAAAAAGAAGGAAACAAGGAAGAGGTGAACATGTGAATGTGCCTTTGCTGAAAGCAACCATTGTGTCATAGACATCCAGTTTGAGGGTTATAAACAAATACAGCACAAAGAGCTGGTGTGTCTGTGTATTTGTGTGTGGTTGAATTCAAATAGGGGGTTGAAGTGACCCGAGGCAATCAAATATGCCACCTGTATGTAAATCACCTCCAACCCTCATACACACACACATTTTTGAAGTTCTATTATTTTCCACTCACATGCCTCTAGAGCAGTGGTGTCCACACTACGGCCCACGGGCCAACTGCGGCCCGTGGGCTTGTTTTTATTGGCCCGCAGCAAATTCTGAAAATATAGTTGAATATGACCCGCACATGGCGCTTGAGCTCAACTCTGTTGAACCTCTCAGTTTCAACACTAGATGGAGCGAGAAACCGAAAAGGTGCTTCTCCACTAAACAAAATTAAGCAAAGAAAAACATTTGCTACGAGTCACCAGAAATGGCAGCACCGAAGAAACGAAAGATAGCAAGTGAGTGCAGAAGATTTCAAACATGGTGGGAGAATGAATATTTCTTCAAAGAAATCAATGGAAAATGTGTCTGTTTGATTTGTGATGAAGATGTTGCCGTGAGTACAATGTCCGTCGGCACTATGAAAACAACAGTTTTTTTTCGTGCTAACAAAATACAGGAAAATGCCACAGCAGCAAGCTATGAAGTCGCTCAACTTATTGCCCAGCATGACAAACCGTTCTCAGATGGTGATTTCATAAAGCAGTGCCTCATCAAAGTCAAGGAAGTAATGTGCCCAGAAAAAGTGCAGGATTTCAACGTGATCTTATCCAGAAATACAGTGGTGTGGAGAATCGAGGACTTGTCAGCTAACCTGAAACTTCAGCTGAGAGACAAAGCATGTGCTTTTGATTTTTACTCGATAGCATGCGATGAGAGCACAGACGCCACAGACACTGCACAGCTATTAATTTTTTGGTGGGGAGTCGATGAAAATATTTGCTGTACGGAGGAGTTGCTTGATATGATGAGCCTAAAAGGCACAACGACGGGTGGTCCGAGCCTTTGCTTATTTTTCTGTATTTGGCCCTCACCCAAAAAAGTTTGGACACCCCTGCTCTAGAGGCACAATGCAAACGAATACTCTTGCTTTCATCATCAAAACCGTAGCTCCATGTGTCGAACGCACAGACGACATATTACATGCGGAGTCTCTAGGGAGACTGTACTTTTAATGCTGATTTAAATGATAGGCAGACAAAGGCAGAGAGAAAGGAGAAAGCCTGATTAAACAAACAAGAGTGAGGAGAAGCAAGATGAAACTTTAGACTACATCCTAGGAGATGTCAAAAAGAAGCCACAGAGAAGGAATGTACTGAAACTAGAGAGAGGAAAAAGGGTCTGCATGAATGTCTGCCAAGGAGAATTCTTTCTGTGTAGAAAGGGATGACTAGAGAAATATATAACTAGAGCACACTACATTTTTTTTGTACCTAGGAAAACATTTGAAGGAAATTTTGTGTGGACGCAACTCTCTTATTTGCCAGTAGAGTTACATGTAGGTTAGGTAGTTTCTTGATAATGTATCCTTTCTGTACTTGTTTTCGGAAGAGATTTATTGATACTTTTTTAAAGCAAGTCATCTACATTAGATTATCTGCGGTCTTTAAATTGTGATTGCTTAGTCAAGCTCTCTCTCTCTCTCTCTCACACACACACACACACACACACACACACACACCCCCATGCATGCATGCACGCACGCACACGCGCGTGCACACACACTGACTCACTCACTCACTCCACCAAAGTGTGGACTCTGAGTGCCCCCAACTGGAGTATGGAGGAAATGACAATAAAAGTCAGTGTTGTTTTCCTCCTAATATGACATTTAAGAGAAAAACATGAACCTGTGTTGATGTCCAGGAGCTGCCTCTTTTTGAGTTTCTCCTCCTTTTCCCTCTCAGCCTTTTCCCTGGCCAGCTTGGCCCTTTTGATCTTTTCTTCTGTCTCCTTCCTCTTCTGATTATCCTTCACTGCTTGCTGATGGAAGGAGAATGAAAAAAACGATTATGTGACAGAACATGTTTAGTTTCGACAATATCACAGACTATCAGAATTAAATTTGTCTTAAAGCAAAACAAGATTGTTTTGGAAAACAACACTTTAATTCATGTCTTCCAAATATGTCACAATTGTTACATAAATAATACATGGGTCATTCTCTTTCAAATTGATGTCAATATAAACGGGTTAAGTAACTTCCTTTGTTCATTGAACTCAATGAGGATTTTGGATGGACAAAAACAACCTGAAACATGTTCTTAAAGGTGTTGAGATCCCCAAAGAACTCCTCCACTGAAAGTTTTCTGGGGTCAAAGACAAAATAGTCTCCCAGGTCGGTATATTGCTTCTCCATATTTTTATGCATCAGATTCAGCTTCTCATACTGTTCACGAGCACTGCTCACAAAACTGTGAACACATTAAGTTAAGGAACACAATATATTTCGCCATAACCTTTTTATGACACCCGAAGGAATAATTAAACTGCTGAATTAATATGATCTGTAGATAAGAAGGATATCGACATCTTCTCCACAAATTGGTCCTTGTCATTTTGTGCAGGAGGGAAAGTTTCTATGTCTTTCTCCAGGTTCTTGATCTGACGACCCATCATTTCTACATTCTTCTGAAGTGTCTCTGCAGAAACTATTAGGAGGAAAAAAAGATAACATTACATTACATGACATTATTAGAAGTACCAAGAACCAAGCGGAGGCTCAGAGGGGGTCGAGCCTTTTCCGTTGCTGGTCCCTCTCTTTGGAATGACCTCCCACTGTACATTCGGCAAGCCCCCTCGCTGCCCATCTTTAAAACTCGTTTGAAAACTCATTTGTATTCTATGGCATTTGACATGGCATGACTCTTAGTCTTCCTGTTTGGTGCTTTCTGCTGTCTTTGTGATTAATTTGTTGTATATATGATATTTGCTCCATGTACAGCACTTTGTATAGAGTGATGGTTGTTTTAAAGTGCTCTATAAATACAGTTGAGTTGAGTTGAGTGTGTGTGTGTGTGTGTGTGTGTGTGCATGTTTTAAGGCTTATGGCTTTTTACTTTGTTGTTTGTTTCAAACGATGAATGAAGTGAGTACAACCCAGATCACTCTGACGTCAGGTTTTACCTCTGCTGGCCTTCTCAATATGGATGAGCTCATCGGGAAAGCTCATGACTTCCGGATACTGCTCCATGCACACATCAGCAAGAAAGTGGAGCAGTGTCTGCTTCAGGTCAGCTGATTTGGTGTCACGAAGCTGATGGGATAAACATTTTGCTTATTGTCCATTAATAAAGCTGATAAAAATAAGTGGAGATAAAATCAATACAATCACCAATGATGTTACGGTTTTTCTAAATGAAATATAGCCGGGTTTAGATGGAGACTTTTTTTGACATTCCAATTGAAACCATTCCGTATGAAGATCTCTTGTCACGTTTACATGTGACCTGGCCTATTCCGATCTGCCATTGACATGCTCCACTATATTATTCATATCAGTATAAGTAAAGATGTATGTATTGTAGTATTGTTACAGCCATGTGACACGTGGAGACCAATATAAATAAATATGACGGGATTTGTCAAGATGGAATTCATTTGTCTGACAAGCAAAGTAATTGTGATTTCTTTGACCATTTTTTTTATATCTTGATAAAAACAAGTTACAAGGACTTAAAAAAAGTTCTCCCAACCTCTGATATGTTGCTGCCATTTTAAAATGTGTATACAACAATGTCACTACCCATTAACATCAAGATAGAGCATGTGCAGACCAGATGCCATTTGGTTATTCCAAATTAACTGTTTACATGACGCTCAGATTGGCAACGCCAAGATACAACCCCTGTGAATGAAATTCCTTTTGGATTTAGACTTTTTCTTCAGACGAAGTTGTTTAAATGGAGCATTTTCATTTTGTTTGGTCATTCAGATTCATTCTCATTGGAATACATGGCTCCATATAGACTCGGCTAGTGTATGCAGTTTGTAATAAATTAATCAGATTCGATTATTGAAACAATAATAATAATAATAATGCATCAAACCACCATCTTCCAGTAGCCACAGTAGCCATGCTCTCTTTATCAGGAAGAATTCTTAAACTAATTTAGGACGTCTTTTCTTCCCTCTAAAGCGGATCCCGCTTGTATACAATACCCAAGAGCAACTCATTCATGCATGTTTTGCATTGCTATCTTTACAAGATGTACGTGCTTTTGTAGTTTGAGAATGTAAATTGTCGTTTTTTTTTCCCAGTCTTTTCAATACATATAAAAATAACAGCATAAAAGTCATGGTCTGAGAAGACGATACATTTTGAAGCAATCTAGTTTTGTGTTGGGCTTTTGTCCACTCCTGTAAGTGTTTTTTTTTGTTTGTTTTTTTACCTTGCACAGGTAGGATATGGAAAAGCCGAAGGCCTTGCCATTGCGGGAGCCTGCGTTCATATAATTGCCAACAAGAAGGATGATCTGTAGCAGCTTAGAGAAGGAAGCACTTTTCCTGAGCTCCTCACAGGCAGCTGTCACAGACACCACATCCGGTTTAATGTTGTTCAACTGTTCGTCAAACTGTAGCTTAAACAGGATGGCCTGTAGCCGTGGCCCCAACCGCTTCACACTTGAGATCTGGGAGAAGAGATGGGTGAAGGATGTGTGGAGATTTGCATGAACGAGGGGGACTCCATCCATTAGAAACATCTTTCATCATTGAACAAAACAGTGTCTGTTTTGTAAGCTGAACCATCACTGTGACTAATAAAACAACAAGCGTGCTATTTCATAATCAGTTCAGTATATATATATATATATATATATTTTTTTTTTTGTCTCATCACATGCATGTGGCTTGTGGTTTACATGTCCCTAAAAACAGCAATGCTCTGTATATATAACTGCATGCCTCCTTACCACAACTCCGAACTGTTCAGCCTCAGCCAAGTCGTCATATTCATCTTTCATCTCTCCAAGGACACTAAGCTGCTCTGGTGCAGGCAGCTGCTTGATCAGGTTCTATACAGCAAGAGACAGACACACACACGCTTGAAATCGTTTTTTGTTTTAATAATTTGAAATACTTCTGGTATGATGGAGAGCAGCACTATATCAATAATAAGCATTGTTAAACTGATTACGCTCAAAAGTCAAAAGTATTATTCATTCTGAAATGTTAGAATTGTTGATACAACTCATCCTGCATTGGTTCTCGTTCAATTATGCAGGCCTGATGAAGTGTCCAAACACTGCATATTACTTTATACGCTAGAAAAGGAACAGCTACAAGCTACAACGGCAATTGTGGATTTGTTTTTTTCATTAAAATAGGAAAACACATTGTGTTCGTCTTAACACATCAATGCAACCATAAAATAAGTTTAGATATCGCACTGGAATATGTACCTGAACCAGGGACTCTGTGAGGACTTTCTCATTAACTTCCAGGATGCAGTTTTTGATTTCTTCATATGGAAGACGGAAAGATCCGAGAAAAATGGCTGCATGTATACACACACATAAAAAAGTTAATATTATATTTACATTAGTATAGTTATGTCTTGGAAGATGTTCAAGGATGAAACACTGGTATTATGTTGGGTTGTGGAGTGCATATGCACACGCGCCTCTTGAAACAAACTGTTGTTTAGACTTACACAGGTTTTGTGAGGACTTTGAATCAATAACCTTCAGCTCCTTGACTTTCTTCTTCTGCGCCTGCTTCTTTTCATCTGCACCCTCTAGTTCCTTTTTGGCTGGGGATGAGGACAGAGAAGGGAAATCAGTGATCAAGTCATTTTAAGGACCTTGTTTGAAACACAAATTCTCCCCAAATCTTCATATGAAGAGTTTAAAGCAAAGCAAACAATCACAGGGGAAATGAGCAAGGCTCTGCTCTAGCTCAACTCAAAGGTGTTTTATGCCATTGAAGTTAACAGTTTTAAAGTTCGTCCACACCAAAACTCATACAAGGATAGCTTATGGAATTTTCTTTGTATATTTGGACACCGATGACAAGCTGGAAAAAGAAAGAGTCAAAGTGTTCCCATGAAGTGGAGGAACTGTCTAAAATATGTTGTTTGGAGAGATAAGGTTGAAGAGAAACTCAGGGGCCCTGCTGTCCAAATATTTTTGTCCACATAATGCAGCAAGGGACTGACATTGCAGTTTGGTTAAAAGTTAATTAAAAAACAATCTCTCCTGAAGGAACACATATCAACACAGTGCCTGTGAAAATAACAGGATTGGATAAAAAGAATATGCTGACAAAAAAATAGATATCATGGTTATGTTTTGCTGCTTTATCAATGAATTTTGCTGTCTACCACAACCCCCTGAAGGCCATTGTTCTAATGTTTCAGTTTGTGCCCTGAAGCTCAAGCGCTCTTGGTTTATGCAGCAGGACAATGGCCTGTGACAACAGCATGTCCACCTATGACTAGTGAAAAAAAAAGTTTTGGTGTTATTACGTCAAAATCCAGATTTTAGTCCAGTTGAGATCATTTGGTATGAAGCAAAAAATGCAGTACATATTAAAAAAAAAGTTAAAAACTATTTTCCCCCCCAAAAAAGACTTGGCCAAACTTCCTCCACAGCAATATACAAGACTCATAAACAGTTATCGCAAGCACGTCATATTAGTCATTGTTGATAAGAGTGGCAAAAATATTAATTTCCGAGGGGAAATTACTTTTTCATATAGGGCCAAATAAATTTGGATAGTTGCTTCCCTTAATAAATAAAACCATCTAGAAACTTTAATTTACTATGCTGCCTCTGAGCTGTTAAAATTGGTTAGATGATTTGAAATGTCTAAGCGTGAAAAATATGCAAAAAAAAAAATATTCTAAATAAGAGATGGGCAAATATTTTTCACAGCACTGTACGTGACTAACACAAATGTCCAACTCAACTGTACTTATAGACTTGAGTTTGAGTCATCTCAACAAGCCATCCAAAACTCATTCCAGACAAACACTACCCAAATTCATCTTTTTCCATCACCACTGAACTCAGGAAACTGACATTTGTGTGTGAGAGCACGGTGTGAGATAAGAATAAGGGATACTAAGTCTCCACAGCCTGCTAAATGTGCTTGGACGTTTTTTAGCGAGGAGGGCTTTTGCAATAGGCTTGCAGATACAGTATGTTTTATGACACAGTCACACTTGACAAACACGTTTGTGTTAATGCACTCGGACAAGCTCACAAGTGTGACAAAGGATGTGTCATTTTGCGTGGGGTGGACAAGAATTAGGCCTGAAAGATGAACAAGTCAATTTGATTTGTCCACATTGCAAGTCAAAACTGTACAGAGGCAAGGTCAATTTGATTTAAGGTCAGCATCAAAGTATGTGTCACTGTTGGTGGTTCAGCCATTTCAATTGGGATTATTTAAGCAATCACAGTTTTAAACGCAACTGTGACACAAATGTCCCACATCTATTTTTATGTCATAATTTAGTGACTGCTACTTTACAACAGCAAACCAGAATACAGACCTCTTATTGCACAGGGTTTATACATTTTATCCAAGGTGTTATTTAAGTTTAAACACCTTCAAGTTCTCCAGGAAAAAAGCATTGTGCCATTGGCAAAATAATTAAAAAAAAAAGTGAGGTTTAGTAATAGCTGAGGGTGAACAAACCAATGGATAACACTATCCAATTAAGCTTCTTCTTCTTCCTGCTTCCTCTGACCAAATCTCTTTTTTCATGCATATGAGATTACACATTTACATTTCTTACATAAAACGAATGTCAATTATTGCTTACATTTTGTTATTATTCATTTTTTTGTTGTTGTTGTCATATAGCAACAATCTCATGGACAACAAATTCAGAATTCTACAGCTCAAAACATAGCATCCATGTGGCACGCCCATCATGAGTCTAGTCAAATGCTGCTTTGTTTCCAGTTTGCCAGTCCAGGCCTGCTAATGAGCTCCTAACCTCATCTTTTGGCCACTGGGTTAGAACACACATCAGTGTGATTTGTTTCCTTACATATTCACTGACATTTTTCCCTCATGAAACTTCAACAATCATGTATGTGTCACCATAGAACAATAGAGTGATTCTCATTTCCATGGTGTAGTATACACTGTACCTTGAAATCATGACACAAATAAAACAACACAATGTCCCTAATGCCTATGTCCCGAATATAACCTACTGACAGCTGGATGACAAAACAGGAAGACAGACACACACAGACACAAACAAAGTTATATTTATATACATACAGTATCCGCACAGCTGGGAGGATTTATTATTTGGCTCGTATAAAGGAAGTGACCATCACGCATGGAGAAACATCGCAGGACACAGACAAAAAATTGACTGAATGATGAACAAGTTAATCCAGACAACATACTGTATATGAATGTGTGTGTTTAATTTGCGTCATTACTAAGAGCACTTCTGCACACAAGAGCACTTTGAAGACGCACATGCAGCAACACACATGAGGATCTAATCTGGGTGACCTGTAATCTCAAACAATCCAGTTATTCTGAGAGGAGACCGTTTCATCATGCTATGAGGTTACGGTGTGAAAGATGACGAGGAAGCATGTGCATGTATGCATGTGTTAGTGTGTGCTCCATCAAGTACTGTCTGGCTGTTCACTAGCCAATGAAAAGACAACAAGAGGTGGTGACATCACGACTGATTCATGAAATGGGGGTTTGGAGTAATACAATTTGTAAAATGGCTGCCTTGTGGTTTCCACATGCCCAGTTGGCTTCCATTTGTAAGCCGATGGCACCCCTAGTGGCGGTTATGGAGCACTGCACCACGTTCCACTTAGTCACTGTGGGGGAGGAGAGCAGGCTGATGGGAAACACGCTTATTCCAGCACAGACTATCTTGTTGTGTTTGAGAAAAACACATAAGTATACATATACGTGTGTGTGTTTATATATATATATATATATATATAAGATAAAAACAACTTTAATAGTCTCACAATGCAGAAATTCCCACTTCACAGCAGCAAAGTTATGAGAGGAGAAGTAGATTATATGAAAAAGAGAGAGAGAACGAATGTTTCACGTTGAGCAGAAATACTTGTAAAACTTTGGAATACTTGTATGAAAAATAAGAATTTAAAAAATAATTTTTCCAGGAACAACTCCCCCCTCACCTTCTTGAGTCTGCCCAACAGCTGCGTGGCATTGAATGATTGGGAGGAAAATTTGGGGGGAGTTGGGGGGGTTGCGTGTGCGCGGTTGTGCGTGTGTACATATTCATTTCTTTAGTTTTAGAGTTGTGTGTGTGTGTGTGTGTGTGTGTGTAAATACTTGTATGAAAAATAAGAATTTAAAAAATAATTTTTCCAGGAACAACTCCCCCCTCACCTTCTTGAGTCTGCCCAACAGCTGCGTGGCATTGAATGATTGGGAGGAAAATTTGGGGGGAGTTGGGGGGGTTGCGTGTGCGCGGTTGTGCGTGTGTACATATTCATTTCTTTAGTTTTAGAGTTGTGTGTGTGTGTGTGTGTGTGTGTGTGTGTGTGTGTACGGTCACGCATGTGTGTGCCATAAAAGACTCAAAATTTTTATTTTTCTGCCTCCTACTTTTAATAGAACTAAAAAAGTAGACGTGGATGAGGAGAGGTGGTGGGGGGGATCACGAGGAGCCAAGTCATGCAGAAGTCTCTGTCAATGTGTGTGTGTGTGTGTGTGTGTGTGTGTGTGCGCGCGCGCGTGCACGAGAGAGAGAGAGAGAGAGAGAGAGAGAGAGAGAGAGAGGGA
>NW_017805744.1:136335-151748 GCF_001891065.2 Hippocampus comes
ATATATATATATATAAGATAAAAACAACTTTAATAGTCTCACAATGCAGAAATTCCCACTTCACAGCAGCAAAGTTATGAGAGGAGAAGTAGATTATATGAAAAAGAGAGAGAGAACGAATGTTTCACGTTGAGCAGAAATACTTGTAAAACTTTGGAATACTTGTATGAAAAATAAGAATTTAAAAAATAATTTTTCCAGGAACAACTCCCCCCTCACCTTCTTGAGTCTGCCCAACAGCTGCGTGGCATTGAATGATTGGGAGGAAAATTTGGGGGGAGTTGGGGGGGTTGCGTGTGCGCGGTTGTGCGTGTGTACATATTCATTTCTTTAGTTTTAGAGTTGTGTGTGTGTGTGTGTGTGTGTGTGTACGGTCACGCATGTGTGTGCCATAAAAGACTCAAAATTTTTATTTTTCTGCCTCCTACTTTTAATAGAACTAAAAAAGTAGACGTGGATGAGGAGAGGTGGTGGGGGGGATCACGAGGAGCCAAGTCATGCAGAAGTCTCTGTCAATGTGTGTGTGTGTGTGTGTGTGTGTGTGTGTGCGCGCGCGCGCGCGCGAGAGAGAGAGAGAGAGAGAGAGAGAGAGAGAGAGAGAGAGAGAGAGAGAGAGAGAAGAGCACAAAGCGGAGTCTGTTAGTCAGTCAGCAGACCAGTCTGTGCCCCTAACTCCCCCTTCTATTCTCTTTCTGTATCCTTAAAAGGAAAAAAAAAGTGTGGTGGAAGATCGCCAGGCTTTGTGTGAACAAAGTAAAAAAGTTGGATAAACACTATCAGAGTTTTCGCGGCTTCTTCCCTTTTCTCTCTCATTCTATGAAGTCTATTCATCCTTTCATCACTGCTGCCTGTAGTTTATTTTAAACCTGCTAAAAGCTTTCAGATGATGTGCTCTACTGAATGCCGCACGACAATGTTTTCCATGAGCCCTCGGGAGGCACAATGGGAGAACCAAAAAAAAAAAAAAAAACAACTTTAACACTTATATAACTTATTTTTTTTCCATTCCTGAAAGCATTCCAGGCCTGTAGAGTGTCGTAACTGGGACGGAGAAGAGGGTTTTAAGTTTCAACATGAGTGTGTGTGTATGTGAGAGAGAGAGAGAGAGAGAGAGAGAGAGAGAGAGAGAGAGAGAGAGAGAGAGAGAGAGAGATGAGAGTTTCTTTGGAAAAATCTGCTCAGGAAAAGAAAACGGCACAAACAAAATTTTTGCCAACTTTTTTCGGAGAACAAAGAGGGAAACTTGTGCTTTGAGTATGATAAGTTAACTTTGCACCTAGAAAAGAAAAAAGAGCATTGAAGTTCTTTGTATAAAGTAAACAAGAGGCCAGAAGTATGGCAGCCAGGGGAACAGCTGTAGCCTTGGTTCCTTTAAACTTTAAATGTCCAACATGCTGTCACTCTCTAGAGAAATGTGTATGTGTGTTAGAATCTAAGTGTGTTTGACATAAGAAGAATAAGGGGGTTTCCACAGTAACTGTGAGCCTGAAAGAGTCCCTTCATCCTGTTTTTCTCAGTGAAAGGAAACGGGAGGACTGGATTTTGTGTGCGCGCGCGTGTGTGTGTGTGTGTGTGTGTGCGCGCGCGCGTGCATGAGTCGTGTGGTTGTGTGAAAAGGACCAGATGGCAGGGTGGGGCAGAAAGGAGGGGGTGCGGGGGCAGGATGTGGGAGGGCTAGGATGCGGGGGGAAGGTTTATGGGAGGGGCTAAGACTGTGCTCCCTTGCGCTCCCCTGGCGCATGTTAAGCGCAACTGCAGTAAAGAGTTTTTAAGTGTAAGAACTTTGATTTTATCCTCAAAATTGACTATATACACGTATAGAAATGAATTCATTATTAATCCAAATGTCTTACTGTACATAACTTTAGTTTAATATCGGCGTATTTACCCGCTGATGATCAGATTTGGCTTGTTGGAGCTACACAAAGGTCACCATGTTTTATAAATGTTTCGGGTAATTTTCTTTAAAGATGTTTGTTTTAATTCACGTTCGAAATAAAAAAAATACGACGGATAATTATCCAGGTTCTTACAAAATACATTCATCAGATACTGATTCACCGTATGATTGTTATAATGTATTAAACAGTCTGTTGAAATAACAACATTTCCTGATTTCTTGTATACCATAAAATATTTTTTACATTTCTAATTAGTGCTCAAACAAGTAACGACCAAATATCAATTAGAATTTTATCCGAATTGAATTTGTTTTTATTTCGAAAAAACACAAAAATACAATTAAATTGACTGAATAGAAGCAAGTTACAAAATTATATTTTGAATTAGTGATCAGCATTTTCGCTTCTGGGATGTGCTGTTAATATAAAGGTTTTTTTTCGTCTCTTTTATTAAAGTGTTAAATGTGCATTTCTTTAACACAAAAGTGAATATAGGAGACAAAAAGGGAGAAGCAGTGAACGAGTGGCTGTTCATCAGTGGAGTCACAGTGCCCTCCACTGGACGTATTTGTGTACTGCTAATAGGTGCTGCAAGTCTGTCACCCCTCTCGCATACGACACTATGTTTATTACCAACACTCAAAATCTTCCATCACTGATGTTGTGAGTGAGCAAAAAGAGAAGGGTAAAAGGCTGCCGGTGAAGTAAAAAAAAAAGGGAGGCAGACAAGAAAGGGCGTCCATGGAAGCGTTTGGAATGGAGAATTATAAAGGACACAGAATTGGATAATGTGAGCGTGTTGTTCTCTCAGGGCCGTTGTGACCTCTCTCTGCTCTTCTGGCCATGAAGGTCCTCAGCAATGACGCACACAACAGAATTACTGATGACACACACACACACACACACACACACACACACACACACACACACACACACACACACACACGTACGTGATATGCTGGCTGCATTGCTGAAAGGACAACTGCATTTGATGTACCAATGCACCACCTTGAACTCGAAATTCACACTTGCTGAAACCACACAAAAAGACCATAAATCCCGATTACACAGGCACACGCGCACACACACACACACACACGCACACACACACACACACACACACACACAGGGGTGAGGTGAGCTGCAAGGGTGTCCTTATTAAATCAGTCCTATATCAGCCAGTCTCATTGGGAAAGCAGAAAAAAAGATTTACTACAGCAATTACACCAGCTAATTACAAGGAGAGAAGACAGAGAGAGCAGAGGAAAAGGATGGAGTGCTAGAGTGCAAGGAGGGGAAGGAAATCAAATCAGGGAACAGGAGAAAAATAAAGACGGGAGGGGGCAGCAGATCCAGAGAACTTAGTTAAAAGGACAAAGATGACGGGGAAGTGACCTTGAGTGATTTACAGCAGCCAGGCCACGAACAGAGTAAACACAAAAACACACACACTCTGCACACAAAGTTTAACCTTGTCTGACTTTGATTGTGAGTGGGTGACTGACTAACAAAATGACTCACTGAGAGGGGAAAGAGGTGGGGCCAGAGTAGCAATGTTGTGGCACCCTGAAAGTCTGTGTGGCACTTAGGTTTTCTATTTTTGACAAGTCCATGTCCTTGAGTAAGGACCCGTCGGAGCAGAGTGCTCCCTCTAGCGGGAGGAGAGTGAATAGCAACAGAAGCTTGGTATATGTTGATGATTGATACTCATGACCGAGTGTGCATCAGAATGTGGTTGCCATATCACATTCAGAGCTCTTGGATGCTGACAACTGAATTCTGATAACAGTGAGATGCAATGAGATTGTAAAAATCGATAGTACAGCACACATAAGGGTAAAAGCATTTGTTGATATGTAGACTTTTTCCTTTCTTTTCTTTATTGATAAAATGATCAATTCATATATTATTATATAACAAGGGGTAGGACTAGATACGTTTTTTTACTTCTTCCTGCTCCTTTGAACATATAATTGTGATGATGACTGTTTTCTTTTCCAATTTTACTTCCCTTCACTTTTTGTCAATTTATTACTGTATTGTATATTTTACATGTTCAATAAACAAACAAACAAACAAACAAAAACAAACAAAGACATCAGAAGGTGTTTCCATCTTACACACATTCACATTCATTTACAAGTGCGCAGTGGAGGAACTGATAACCTTCAAACTGAGGAAAAATCTCAATAAAAGTTACATGACCCGGAAGGCATACGTACACTCCCGCGAGGATCATTTTGCCCTGAACAAAAAAGGATTAGGTGTTCTGCTCCTGTCAGCTGTCAAATTTAATATATCACCACAAGGAAAAGAGCTCAGAGCATGGGAGAGCCACAAAAAATTGCCCACTTCTCCAATGCAAGGCGTTTTGATTTATGTAAAGCAAATGGAATGAAAGTCGGACAGAGAAAAGTGGACGTCATCACAGTGTCATGCCATGGAGGACAGTTAAAAGCCCGTTGTCGAGCGGAGCGGACACGCTCATCCTCAGCTAATCCCTCGCTTTCTGTTCTCTTGTCTCCAGCCATCCATCCCGTTAACCGTCTTTATCTCTGCTTCAGTGATGAGGACAAAGAAAAGCACTCACTCATTTGCTACCTCCTCTCTCATTCCCTCCCTCTTCTATTCTCTCCAGGCAAAGGCTTCCAGGCCTGATTAGTAATTGTGACTTGACCGCATGGTGGAAGCATTGGCACTCGTGCACAAACACACACTCGAGCGTGTACAGAAACACAAATGGTTGGAAGTCAAAGTGTGTGTGTGTGCACATGCGTGGAAAAGATGACAACAAGGGCCAGATTTGCTTGGTCTAATTAACCCTTGAGTAAGCCCGCAAGACACCCGAGGGACTGAAGAAGTGGAATTTTGCCCTTCATAATGTCAGCTGTTGCTTGCAGGTAAAACACACAGACACTTGGAAAAAAAGTCGATGTGTCCACGGGCATACAGATCAGGCTGATTTCTGGTGCTCGCCGTGATGTTTTTCTTCCAGGCAACATTGCCAACATGAACACGCCTAGTAAAAAATGAAACAGAAACACTGGGAGGAAAGAAAGTAAAATGAAGTGCAAGAGCAGGGATGGAGATGATGGACTAGAAAGTTGAGAATTTGTGAGAGATAGATATTATTGTGAGGAAGATTGAGGAGCAAAAATGTTCAGAGGCGAGGAAAAAGATGAGGTCAATAAAGTAGGACGAGATAGCTTGTCGTGAATGGGATTTACACACTGAGGAGAGACGCTCTCAACCCTGTGTAATAGTTCTTTCCATGAACTACATTACAGTGTCTTTTATTTACTACTTTAAATAAAAAACTACAAGTGTTCTGAATTTGGAATCACTACTGCACAAAGCACAATGAATGCCTTATTTGCATTGGTGAAACTCTGTCATTGCAAATGCCACCGGGAAACTTCTGCAGGTGTTTGAACTACATCAATAACGCTGGATCATAGCCAAACTAAGTAGCTAGAGGCGCTGTTCCACGCGATCTGACAACTTCCACCTCGATGTGGGAACCTGGGGAAAAGTGTCTCTCATCAAAGTCTATCTGGTGTGCTGCAGGGTTTCCAGGTTGTGAAATCAGTTTCACCCCGCACCCAAGAGGGGGGAGCACCAAACCCCAAAATAAATTAAAGAGGATCGAATATTTAAAGAGGGAGACAAAAATGCAAATCCTCTCTGAGAACATCTGTCTGTTGCCCTCTCTCAGGAATCGGCTGCGCTCGGGCTTGACTGAAAAGACACACGTGCATGCACAAACAAGACACAAACAAAAGCACACAATACAAGTACACACCTAATCCCGCCATGTGCTTTGCGAGCCATCGAGGAACGTGTTGCCAATCAGCTATGTGAGGCTGGTCAAATGAAAACAATCAAGGAACACACAATATGGCTCACAAAGTGGCGCATGCATGTGTGTGCTGGCGCACTACTGATTCAGATGCGCGCCAGCACACACACACACACACACACACACACACACACACACACACACACACACACACACACACACACACACAGTCAAATGAAAACAATCAAGGAACACACAATATGGCTCACAAAGTGGCGCATGCATGTGTGTGCTGGCGCACTACTGATTCAGATGCGCGCCAGCACACACACACACACACACACACACACACACACACACATTGCCAACAAGACAGAGTCAAATCCAAAGCATTCCTACTGGGACCCCATGACAAGAGACTAAGTATTCTGTAACGAAAAACAATTCATGTCAGGAGCAACACAGACAAAAAAATCCCCAAACAAAATAGAACTTTTATATCCTCCCTCATCAAGATTTAAATGGCATGTGCTCAGAACTGATACAGTTATAGCTATGAGTAAGTCAAATACGACACATTTCTCAGTGAGTAAATTAACTGATTAATCAGGATGGAGTTTGCCCTGGACTTTGATGCAAAGAATAATAATATTAAGTAAAAGAAAAAATATTGATATTTTTGCATTCCTATAAATTCACAGCCCAACTCACCCCCATCACATTGTCTTTGGAATAAACTAAAACGGTGATTGCAAGCCATCTCATTTATCAACAAGTGTTTTTGGATGAAGTAGACCACATTTTTTTTAAACACATTTATGAATTCCTCTACCATTGGAGGGTTACACGCAGTTACACAATAACTAATAAAATTGAGAAAAAGCATGAGTCATTACCTCATAACAAAAAAATTGAGAAATGCAATGGCCAAGACGAAGATGTACTTTTCTCTCAGTTGAGTGTGATGAATGATTTATTAATTTTTTTCCAGAAGTAGCAAATATTAAAATACAATATAATAACATGTCTTCTTGGACCGTAAGACAGCCAATGTTGGCAGAACATGGAAGAAAATATCAATATTCACATTAAATGAAATGACACGCTTGTACACCGGAAAGAAACAGAATCTGTATCCTGATCGGCAATGTAATCCGTGAAGTGTCAGAAAATCTCCAGGACTGGTGTCACCAAAGATATTATTTCCCCTTCAATGTGGGCCAGATGAGCAAGCATGTCCACAAAGAGAACCTGAGGCGTTTGCTTCATTTAGTGCACAAGAAGAGGCGAAAGTTGTGGCAGAGCAACATGGCTGCCTCACCAAGACAACAGGTCTGCCCTCAGCACCCGACAGTTACTCCTCTTTCTCAAGCTCAAGGGGGTCAACATGGTGACATGTGTTAAAGACGTGGACGACATCAAGATGCTTGTAATGACAGAGCTGTGGAGGATCCTGAGAGAATCCTTCAAGGAGTGCATGAAGGAATGATAGAGGTGGCGAGAAAAGTGGGTCAGACACCATAGGGATTACTTTGAAAAGCAAAACTTAAATGGCAGAGTTTGTTTTAAAAATACGTCGTTTGTGACACCAGTCCTGGGTCGTTCCAACACACTTCATATTGCACACTATATCACGATATTGGCATCTTGCCATCATATTATTGTATTGTACTGTACTGTTGGTGACAAGAACAAAATGCCAGTAAATTAACATTTCACACATCAGGAGTCATAATGTTGGAAATTTCTCCCCGCAAATTCTCAGCCTTAGACCAGATGAATAATTTCTTTATTCAACCTGTTGTGTACACTTCGCACTTGTGAGCAAGCATGTGAGGGTATGTCAAGCTTGCTATCGCTCTGCTGGCTGTCTTGTCTTTTCTCATGGCTCACTGAGTGTGTCAGCCTGCATTGGCCCTTGTTCAGCAGCTAGTGAGAGATGGCAGACCCATTAAAATTTAACTCACTCTCTCTCTCCACTCACTGACAAGATAGGCAGAAAGAGAGACCGCACAAGCAAATGGCAAGCAGCCAAACGAAGATATACTAGCATGTATGCCACCTCTGATATGCGCGCGCGCGCGCGCGCGCGCACACACACACACACACACACACACACACACACACACACACAGACACACACACAGACACACACACACACACACAAGCAGACAAACCAACTCATTCCCTCTGAGTCAGTCAGATGTGATCGTCAGAGATGGGAAGCGACGAAGCGAAAGATCCTATACAGATGGAAAGTAAAGAACAAGATGGAACAGATTACCACTCGGGAAGCCGCACACACCTGATGCATGGGCGGCTATGGAAATGAGTGACATCAATTCAGCAGTGGAAATTGAGAATGTGAGTGGGCCTCATCGCACATCAACTTATTCTTCCCTCTCCCCACTGCCAGACTCTAAAGCCACACTTTCTATAACTAGAAGCCATCAGATTCGGCTTCTCACTTCTCCACAAGCAATCATTCTTTTGCTCCCCTTTCTGAATCCGCCCTCCTTTTTGTTGAATACTTTTTGACACATCACTTTTTCATTTCTTGGTGCCTTCGTGCGATGTCCGTCTGAATCTCTCTCCTGCTGTTCCTGTCATTTCCTTGCCCGATGAAGCGTGTTCCCACGCAGGCGGCGCTCGGAGGCCTATGGGTTCTTGATTAAGAATCGAGACGCAATATAGCCAGTTAACAAGGATGTGCATTTGCATTGGTTTGCATTTGTAAGGCCCCTTGCTTTCGAAACACTCCTGCATCCGTTCACCATCCCGTGCTTGATCGGAACCTTGCTACTTCAATTATTAATCTAAAGCCAATTATAACATCAAGCCAACTCCTTCAATTTCATCTCAACCCAACATAAATAATGAGCTTGCCCAGATACTCTTTTCAGTCCTCAAGGCCTAAAACTTGAATTCCACACACGCACACACGCACGCGCGCGCGCGCACGCAATCAGAGGTGGAGGCTGGTCAAAGTCAGTGGGACTTAATTATCAAGTGTTTGCGCAGCTGCATTCAGACACGACTTAGAACCAATCTCACACACACACACACACACACACACACACACACACACACGACACATGCGCGCACACACAAAGCTTAACCTATACATAAAGGGGCACAAAAAAATAAGCCCTGCCCATGATATTGCTGAGTTCATCTCATGACCATCGTAACAGTACAAACACACAGAGAGGCGGGAAGAAGGTAGCTATTTCTTGTGTGCGTGCGTAAATTCCCCACGAAGGTGACTTTGGGCTGGCTGGAATGGTTATTCGGAACACATACACATGCCTTTTTCTTCTTTATCCCTGCGTTCATGTCAAATTGCCTTGCCATCCTCACCACCATGCTTGCACCTCCCACTCTACCCCTCCTCTTCCCCTCGGCGAAACTCTGAGCGTGATTACATTTCTGACGTGAGTGAGGGCTGGACCAAAAGAATGAGGAATGGGGGGAAAAAGCACAACAAATGATTGACTAGAAGAACAAACAACTGACAACAGGTTTTGTACTGTAAAGGGTAAAAAAAAAAAAAACATTAGCAGTTAATCCACATCCAGCATATAAAAATATAAGAGATAGATACTGTATGCATGTGTCCAAAAGGGAAACTTGGCAAGGTGGAATAAAAGTACACCTGTCGCCCTGATCTTTTCTGTGGACGAGCATGCAGACCGTGCACTGGCTGACTCATTTCCTCAGACGGGTGACATTTGCCTCTTTTTTTTTTTCCATCTCTCTCCTCCCACACTGTTGCTGTGGTGATAAAATTAGCATTCCTTTCCTTTTGTCTTTCCCTCGACGGCTGGACAGGAGGTGAGGACCACGGGGACAAAAGAGTGAGGAGTGAGAGCACATGAAAAAGCATGACAAAAAGGCATGATGAGGAAGAGAGGTAGAAAAGAGGGAACAGACTAAAGACAGAAAATGTGAGCAGCATTTGACCGGCAGGTGAAGAAAGGGAGAGAAAAGAAAAATGCAGTAAGGAGAAGAAGGAAAGGAAATAGAGGATGACAGGATGTGGACTTGTGGAAAAAGTAAAGAGCATAGGGGTAGGGCAGAAAGTTTAAATGAAAAGAGAAAACTGACCTTTAAAAATACAAACTAATAGAAAAAAATGCTGAGAAATGAAAGAGGTGCAGTTGAGATCGTGGGGGACAGACTGAATTAGATTATGCTGAATAGAATGCGGCAAAAAGTCAAAGGAAATGGGGAAGCGGAGTCATTAATAGAAAGGAGTTCTTCATGGGGGAGAGCTAGTGAGGAGGTCAGGAGAGAGCAGAGAGACAGCCGACCTACAGACAGAAAGAAAGAATCTTAATCAGACATCTGAAGAAGGGAATAATAAGGCTATCTGACAGCAAATGTCAACTCAGGGAGGGGAAGGAAATGAAGTAAGAGAACAGAGGGAGGGAGGGAGGGAGGGAGGGAGGGAGGGAGAGGTCGGTAAGTGGGCAGAATAGAAACGGAAGGAGACAGGAGACAGCACCCACCAGGAGGAAGGAAGACAATATTTCTGTTGATCAGATGCAACAGACCGCTCGAAAATAATATTCCCTAGATCCCGCCAGGGGTAAATAGTCGCCTCAGGTCACGTAGGTGAATCCTCAGAAAAGGATGTAGACCTCTGTGCATGTACACCATAACGTTAAGTGCCTGTCAGAGAAATGTTGCCCTTGAGCCAACCTTGACTGATATTTTCCTCAAGTTCAGCTCTGCTCTTCAAGCCAAACCTGCACCATCTCTTTTTGTCACCAAGTTATTTTCAGTGTAGGCCTGCCGCTGTCCAATATTAACTTTGATTATTTTACAGATTACTCCATCGACTAATCGAGTAAGATGGTAAAAAATATTTGCCGTTGCTAAACAACAAAATGTACATGTGAGGTGAAATGTGCAGGTATTCTTATTATTGTCCAAGTGGGGTCACCATCCTCACGTTCGACACTTGCATTATCTAAGACCTTGAATGTGCATGGTTTTAAAAGGTGTCCCTGGCCTGGTGAGTGATGTGAGCGTCAGTGAATGAAAGAGTTGGTTGTTGTGGGCTCAGGTTAGCGGCTAGCTGTTAACTGGCTAACCGTTAGACAGTTCGAGCGTCAGTACATGTGTATTTTCTTAACATTTGATCTGTAAACGATTGAAAGTGAGTGTCTGTCCTTTAACATCTGTGGGGGCATTTCAATAGGTTCTTACTGTTAGTGCTAGGCTATATTTTTGAAATTAGCAGACAATATTGATATTATCTTGTGTCAGCGATCATAGTAGTGCTGTTGTGTTAGCCAGTTATGGGAGAAAACAAAAAACAAAAAAAAGATGAAGTGCAATTTAAGTGTGAAATGATCAAAATTGTTGGGCATTTTTTTTTAACTTTAAAGCACGCTTTCCTTCTTGTACCAACATTTTTCTACAGAGTGGTTTGTATGACTGCAGTAAAAAAAAAATATCCCTGTGAAGCTTCAAGGCAGACATTTCGCTTTAGCTTTTTTTTTTTTTTTGGATGGAATTAGTCAAGTTGTTTGATTACTCATTGCAGTCCTACTTGTGAGTGAGTGAGTGAGTGAGACAGAGAGAGAGAGAGAGAGGTGAGATGATTCAGTGACAAACTTTACAGTTTCAACAGAAAACATTTATATCACTGAGTCAATGCTCAGCATGATTTGTTTACAGTAATTCCAAACAAGACACATTCCAGCATTTGCAAAACCCTGTAAAATTGCACTTCTGATTCAAAAGTTTACAGATGACTGGTGACAACTGGAAAGCAAAAAATGTAAAAAAAATAAAAGCCACATGTCCATCCTTTGTCAAGAGTTCTATTAATACACTGACCTATGGCCTTTGTCCTGAAATTTTAAACACTCCACAGTGTTAAAAGGCCAGGCAAAACCTACTAATTACGGGGCTTATATGCCTTGAGTTAGGAGGGCATGAGTGGTGTGAATCTTAACGAAGAAATCAAACTTTAATGAATGTAGCTTTTTTTTTAAACTCAACCTGAGGTCATCACGGCTGTCATTGCCATTCAAAGGCACAAGGATGCATCATATGAAACTGAACTGATTAAAGATGTGTCGCGTGGGATGCCTAAATTCCCAGGAACTATGAGGGCTTTATACTCGTAGACAGCACAAGACCTCGGTCTTAAAAATGAGCACATCTTGATTTTCGTGCTGCTTCGGAATTTGGCAAACTGAGCTGCGCCATACTGGGCATTCCGGCGGACCAGTGGTGTTTTTTTTTTTTTTACACGCCCATGGCACACCTGACAATTGGGGGTGTCACACAGGGTAACGGACGAATAGTTGGAAGGGAGTCTACGAGTGATTGCCTTGGCAAATTTTTAATCATCTGCCATGAAGGTTTGCCTGAGTGGGTTTTCTCCAGGTCCTGCGGCTTCGCTCCAAATTCCAAAAACATCCATGGTTGGTTATTTGTTCACTCTAAATTGTCTGTAGGTGTGATTGAGAGTGTGAATGGTTGTTTGTCTATGTGTGCCCTACGACTGGCTGGTAACCAGTTCAGGGTGCACCCCGCCTACTGCCTGAAGATGGTTGGGATCGGCTCCAGCACGCGCGCGACCCTCGAGGGGATAAAGCGGTTCAGAAAATGGATGGAAGACAAACTCATTAGAAGATCAATTTGTTTCCTTTTTTAGATATCATTAAATAAATTTGTGTTAATAAATTACTGCTATAAATTTAAACTTTATAGCAGCAAATTGTATTTTTTTTTTTGTCTAGAAACATTAGTCGATGAGATTTTGGGCAGTGACGTCAGAATCACTGTCACACTTTTGTCTGCTAAAACGGCTGATTTGAGTAAGCATGGTTTGTCAGATATGGTTCGTAGAACCTTCAACTTTATCAGGCGGTCAGCATCATGGGTAATATCGGTCTGACAGTTATCTGTTCTAGTTATCGTGCCTCCCTAATTTGTTTATATTATTATCATATCTCTTCATGAAACAACACTGAAGAAATGACACTTTCACCATATCAATGTTTCTAAAGGGTCTTTTGGAAAATTAATTGCCCATACCTGATGTAAAGCGGGCCAAAACTTCTTACACTCATGTTTAGCTAACTTCATCTTGTTTCATAAATGTATTTTATTAGTCAATCCCCACATGGCTCTGTTAGCTTTAGAAATTCCTCACAAATCTAAAGTGTTGAAAATGGCTTGCTCTCTTTGGCAATGCCATGTTAATCCCTCAACAAACATGCCATTTGTTTTTTGTTTTCCTGAAAAATTATGAATTTGTAGATCAGGGGATTCAACCCAATGGCAGGAGAATATATTATATATTCTTTATTCCATTCGATTCCTGCTGAGTCTTTGTTGGGACATTTCCAAAAGGCAATACAACATTAAATCTTTCATTGTTTACACATTGTATACACATGCGAACAAGACTGCAGTCTCTATCTTTGCTTTTGTCGGCCACCTTTAGAATGAGGGGAATTCTTAGAAATCCTTGAAAAGACTGTATGTCACATCTGAATGCAAATAGAACGCGGAACCTTTATGGTTCATAGTTCTTCTAAAGGTCAAAAATCTCATACCTAACAGTTCAATGATGTTACTTGAAGAGTTTCACACACACACACACACACACACACACGCACGCACGCACGCACGCACGCACGCACGCACACGCGCACACCACACGCACACAAAAATCTTGTGCATTCAGTGTGAAATAAAATGGACATTTTAGAATACAGAGTTGTCATCTAGCTGCTTGGTTAAAACTGCCCCAATCAAAGGGCAAAAATAATTTTTATATTTCAAACACTGAAAAGAATGCACAATTAGGAAAATGGCTCAAATTTTTGTAAAGTTTAAGAGTTACATGGTTCAGCAGCATATTTTGCGTGATGTTAAGTCCTGTGTCTTGTCTTCTGCCTCGATCTTAATGTGATCATCTAAAGCAGAGGCGACAAATTCATTAACTGGGGCCCGAACCAGCCCGCCGCATTGTTTTGCAGCCCGTCAAAGCAAATCTCTGGCTAAAATATACCAAGGTTTCAAATTGTCATATGTAATGAAAAACATTTTTCAGATATTGCAGCATTTTTAGGTTACCAAACTGCTTTTTACAGTTACCTCAACAATTACCTTTGACTACAGATTTTAAAATGAGTGATCCAACAATTTGTTGTGTTTATGTTACCAATAAGGACGACGACAAGAGTCCTGACTGAAATTGTCCACCATGCTAATGAGAAAATAAAGACGATATGAGGCAAAGGCCGAGAACACAAACATGAGCCACTTTATTCCTTTGTAGCATCACAAAATCAAGGCACTTATTGTGTGTGTGTGTGTAGGTGTGTGTGTGTGGCAGTATGTCAGAATCTGGAAAGTATCACAAAAGGTTGAAATGATAAGATAAAAAAGGTAAAGACACATTTGATTTGCCTTCCTAAAGATTTGAATGGAAGCGTTTGAGATCCACACTTCCTTTGTTGTATTTCACTTGCTATCAAGAACATGTAAATATAAAGAGCATCTGAAAATCCTCTATCTAAACATATCTATCGAGTGCATGAGCAGATGTAATCATCAGAAAGTACAAACACAGATGGGAATCTTGGCAAACATCCCCAAGGATGATAACGGCATTCATCTCTGAACCACTTCTTTGTCAAAAGGTCAAAGAAAGACAGAGGTTATCCTTCCACTTAAAATTCTGCAACTGCATTTTCTCATAAACAGGTTTTACCACCACACCTCCACCCCGTTTCTTGCTAAGGACGTCTCCCCAATCACTTGCTCTCTCCCTGCACTAGTCTCCCAATCTCGACACACACACACACACACACACACACACACACACACACACACACACACACACACACACACACACACACACACACAGTGAGTAATGGCAGGAGCAAAGGATAGTGGCAGAGAGCTATAAAAGTGTAATTTGCTCCGTTTTACTCAGGAAACCAAATCCACTTTCTGTGTTACGTTGTAAGCAGTTAACATTGAGAAGGCCAGCATTACACACAATACAAGCTCACATGCAATCGGAAGAAGGGCACCATAGATGTCAGAGTGTAAAAAGCACAAGTAAACACCATCTTTTGTGTTGTTCAGAAATCAAGAGGGTCCCCCCCCCCTCTCCTCACTAAATTTATTAAATTCGGGTTCACCTGCTCAACCATTTCTTCTCCCTCTCCTTAAATCTTCCCCCCTCTTGTTTCCTTTCTCCATATCTTTTTCACTTTCCATCCTTAACACCTTTCCCTCTCACAGTCACTAGGCCACCCTTAGAGCCGTCTTTTCTTTCCATGTCCCTCTCCATTTCCACCACTGCACTCGCAGGGAGCTAATAGCCTCGTCCTTTGTTCTTGGTGAACAGCGGGGAACAATGGTGGAGTGGGGCTTGTGGAAACTGCACGTGGTGAGAAAGAGTGGAAAGGCAGAGAAGGTGGGGAGGGGGGCAAAGACGAAAGGCAAAAAGAAAGCACAGAGGGGATGCTGGTTGTTAGCTGGGCAGCAGGGAAGGAGCACCGGCTAATTACACTCAGTTCTATGCACACCGCAATTAAATCCTGATGCACACACGTACACATGTATACATCACCCGCCAGAAGTGAATTTACTATACAACATCAGACAGAGTGGAGGTGGCAGGGAGGCTGAAGGGGAGAGGCTTGGGATGGGGGGGGGGGGGGGAGAAA
>NW_017805744.1:152160-162823 GCF_001891065.2 Hippocampus comes
AGCCATCACACATCGATGTTTTGGTTCAAACAAGTACAATACAACTTTATATATTAGGGTGGAGGAGTTCAGAGAGGTAAGCTGGGGCGCGGCCTTTTAAAGATTTGAAAACAAAGATCTCAAGATTAACTCTAAAATATACTGGAGTCAGTGAAGACAAGCCAGAATTGGGGCTATGTGCTCCCACGGAGAACATTTTTGGGTTGTCAAAACACTAGTTAGCCTACAAGTGGTCTAATAATGTAAAATCCTATGCTTCATTAATTTAGGAGTAACTAACCGTTGACCAACTATAGTAACCAGCTGTCAACATTTGATCTTCTTATTAGAGTGATTATTCTCACTTAACCAGTGGCTGACTAGCTTTTGTAGCGATCAGAGACTGCAGTTTAAAGATAATTGGCCCTCTTTCTGGGGCCGACCCAACCTCGTGAGGTTGGACGGCCTTCACCCTAACTGGGAAGGCGCCATCACTCTTTCTAGAAACATTGATTACTGTTTGAGCCCTCCATGACAGTCCACATTAGAGAAAGCACGGTTAGAGGCAATTCGTGAGCCTGTAAGAACAGGCATGGAGTCTGTAAGGCGAGAGCTAACAAGAGCTATGCCAGACTCTGACAACACACACAGCTTTTTAGGTCGATTAGAGTGTTACGTTCTATATATTAATTCACCACCCACTGCTGCATTGCATATTGAAATGTTTTCCACCGAAGTTGTGCTCCACGACAGGTTTAGGAATTCTTCCTTTTTCGTCTTATCGATGACACGGTGTCGCTCTCAATAATAGTACACAAGAGGCAACAAATAAATATCTGATTCCTACAATCGCAACCTCCCGCCGCGCTGATAATCATGCTAATTATAATATGGGACCCAGGCAATGCAATCTTATGAAAATTCCGATTAGGAATCCTGTGATGGGGTATATATCAGCCTACTTTATTGAACCTCAGTCTAATGAATAGCAGATCACTCTCCTCGAAAGCCCTGCGACTTAATGACCTCATTAGAGACCATAATCTTAACACAATTGGTCTTTGCCAGAACTGGTTAAAATGTTAAATGTTTTTACCACCAAATGAGGGTCTGCCTCCAAACTTTGGCAGTTCACATGTTGCACATCCTTGAGAGAAGGGTGTGGGTCTAGCCCTTATTTCCGAATCTGCTCTCAAATTTCGCCCTTGTTTTAACAACGGCTTTAAACATTCTAGTTATGTGATCCACAGCCTTGTTTTAGCTTGCAATTATCTCCCCTCCCCCTCACCTGTACTCTGGCTTTTTAGATTAGTTTTTTTATATATTTAATATGTGGCTGACTTGGTGACTCACGCAGAAAATATACATATTACGGGTGCCTCTAGCATTCGTATGAATCTCCCGTCGGAACCACTCACCTCAGCGATTCAGAAAATAATTGATACTTTTGGTTTCACGCAGATAATAGATGATGCGACGCATAAAAATGGCAACACTTTAGATTTCGTACTAATCCGGAGTTTCACATTTTAGGACCTTCCATCTTAAATATTATCATCATTATCCTCTGGCACTGTACCAGCAGCTTTTAAGACGGCTGTTATTCGAGCCCTACTTAAGCGACCGAACCTTGACCCAGAGAGTCTCAGTAATTATATAACATTAATGGTTATACTTTATGCAAGGCTGGATGTCTACGGAGCCGTATCATTTATTTTTTATGTAAATCAGGATTACAGCAATGACGAACAGATGTTCTACCTATTTATCGTTTCAACTCATCTGCACACATAACAAGGGGTCGCACAGTATGATTTATTTTTCTCTTAAGACTTTATAGTTTATACAAAACCATTCTGAGAAGGCACCAAAGGAGTGCTTTGAGTTGCATGAGTGAAAGACAAAAAAGGGGAGACATCCATGCGGGTCAAAGCATGCTGGAAGGTAGAAGTTACTCTCTGCATACACTCCTTCCCTCCTTTCTTTATCCTTCACCCATGGCTTAACACTATTTTCCATTAACATGCATCGCAGAGTCACACGTGTTCCACGCAATGTGCGTGTCTGTTGTATAATGCATGCAGTTTAATGCTTGGCCAGACTGTGTGCATGTGGGAGTTAAGGGGAGAAACATACTGTTGAAGAGCAGCAATGCGTCGCAACATGTGGAAAGACCAACGCATTGTACACCACACAGAACAAAACAAAGGGTGTTGCAAATATGGCAAATCGCTCGCTAAGACCACAATGGGAACATGGAAATTTTCACGACCATGCATGGACTCTCACGCACATAGAGGCTGCAATGAGGAGTGAAAGGAATCGCACATTTAACAGTCAAACGTGTCCTGTTTCACTTTCATTGCCTCAGTCCATTTTCATAATGCATTACAACCAAAGCTGAAAAGAGAGGGAGACATGGAGCACGGAGGAGAAAGACGAAGATGTTTACGTGTGTGTGTGTGTGTGTGTGTGTGCGTGTGCGTGTGTGTGTGTGTGTGTGTGTGTGTGTATGAAGCCATAGTGGGAAATGAAAAAGGAGAGAGCGGAGGAGAAGCATCCTCAAAGTAACCTAAAGCTTCTGGATGTGTGAGGGAGCGAAGAAACAAGATAAGGAAGAAGGGAATGAAGGAGTAAGAAAAAGGGGAGTTTGTCTCCAAGGCAAGATATGGGAATAGAAAGTGTCGGGAGGAGGCAGAGACAGATTGGAGAGATGGCTAAAGATGGGATGAAATGATAAGTACCAGAGATGGGGAGGATGATTTACTAAAACTTTGATTGTGTGTGTGTTGAATGCATGCAACTTTCTTTGTGCGTGCTTGTGCACTTGCCCCTGGCATTTTGGTGTGTGTGTGTGTGTGTGTGTGTGTGTGTGTGTGTGTGTGTGTGTGTGTGTTTACAAAGGGGGCAGAAGGTTCTCTGTTTCAGCACCAGCAGGCTGGTGAGTGTTCGAGGCCAAACTGCCTGGAGGAAGAGATGCCCTTGTTATTCGCTCATTTTTTAGTCTTTCCCCAGAAACACACAAAGCCATATTTCAAATAATACAATTTTGTGAAATAATCATTTTCAACTTTCACCTGGATATTAAAATGGTATACTGACCTGGAAAAAAAATCATTGTAATAGATTCATGAAATGCATCCACTTTGATTTATGAATATTTTTTTTTCTGTCAGATGGCACGTTAAAGGAATCATTAGTTGAGTACCACTTCCAGTGCAACACCAAATTACACACCTTAGCAAACCATGCAGTCTAAAACATACTCCCCCACAAAAACAAAAGACAAAAAGAATCATACATTATTCGCTGAGCGAACGTCACTGTTTTCTCCTAACCAAAATAAAGGGAAAAAAAGTCCTTCCTTCCATGACTCATACCTCCAAAACAAAAATCAAACAAATATGAAACATATGTTTTGATGTACAATAATTAAATACATAAAAAGAGTGATAGGAAAATAAGCAAAAGACTGATTAAATCTGAGCAAGTATGCACTACAATTAATATGGTTTGGAGTACAGCTTTTGTCGAGACCTGAAAACACAAGTCTGTGCCACATCCTATGTCTAATTATCTTAAATGACGAATGAAGTACCTACACTGACTAAGAAGCTTAGAAATTAAAGGGAAAAAAAACTAAATGTCTTCCATGCCAAAGTAGGGTGATACTGGCACATGCTTAATTGAGACAAGGCTACCAATAGCGTCAGAGGAAATAGGGAGCAGCAAGGCCAGCAGGGGAAGAAAAGAGGAACAAAAAGACATTGGAGGCAGACTACTAAAAAAGGAGACCAATAAACTCGCGATAGATGGATAATATTGTGTTAGTGTGGTTGCTGGTAGAGCCAGAATGAAAATGGGAAATTCACTGCTGCTCAAATGAATGTTGTGTAGCTCATTAGGGGAGAAAATGGAGGAGAGAGTTGAGAGGTAGCCCGGTATATTTGCGTGTTTAGAGGCCTGATGACTGAAAGAGAGGCACACGGTTATAAACAACTGAGTGCTCCATGTGCCACATACTGAAAATGTAATCAGCCATGAATATAAACATCAAATACCAACATACCTCACTGAGTCTGGACAGACTGGTCCACAAAAAGCATCTCAGTTTATGAGCATGACCCCCCCCCCCACACCCCTCTATAACTCCATCTCCATTCAAAATCTTTGTATCAGAGTATGGACACAGTGGAGAATAAATGAACAGCCAAATGAGTGTGTGTGTCGGGGGGGGGGGGGGGCGCACGACTTGAAAGCTTCGACTCATGCACAAAAGGCAGCCACTCTGTTTGTTCTAAAGGGCTTAAAACCCATTTCAAGCAGTTCTGCCTGAATCACTATGAAACAAAATGGACCACACAAAGGTGTACCAGGTGCACATTGTCTTAAAAGAGCAGCAGATCTTTTGAAACAGCTCTCATTCTCTTTCTGTAAAAACGAGGTGGGTGGTGAAAACTCACGTTTAAGTTTTTCATGAATGAGAATAGAGAGATTGTCTGCTGTACCTGTCTTTAATGTTTTCAAATGTTTAAACATATTGCTGTTGCCGTTGCCTTGACAAGTTACATTGAAATATGCATACTTCATGGCATGATCGCTGAGGCGCTCGCATTATTTAACCTTGCGTGCACCAATCAGCATCAACATTTTCAATCATCTCAAGACACCACATTCCTTATTCCCAGGTTATCATGTAAACTAAAGTAGCAAAACAAAACCAAAGTCTCTATTCAAGAGAACGTTGTGATTCACTCTTTGCTTTTCATTCGATATTAAATTAAGAGTAGTCTAATGTTTGAAAGTTTTGTAATAAAACACTGCCAGGCTATTCATATCTGATGCTGGTGTACTGATATTGTAGCATGATGATATTTTGTCCCACACGCACAAGGTTCCACCTAAGTAAACATAACCCCCCCCCGCCACTGCACTCACTGGAATTGGTTTGCGGCAACTTCCTCCAATTCCCCAAAATGTAATAGAAAATGAAGGGTCCAGTCGCATGGAAGTGAATCAATAGTGTGATCTTATTTCGATTAGCTCCACAGCCACAGCTAAAGTACTAGAAAAGGAACAGAGGGTAAGCAGAATTAGAAAGTAATAAAGTCAGACAAATCCTGGAAATTACTTTTCATTTTTGTGAATAATGTTTTGCCCATGTACACACTCTCAAGCACACAGCGCGCATAGAGGAAAGAGCACGAGTGTGAACAGATCAAGTATCATATAACATTACACTCCTTAATTCCTAATTAATCCTCCTAAACAGGATTAAGGAACAGAGCATGACAAGGCCAGGATTCAACCTGATGAGCGCGCGTGTGTGTGTGTGTGTGTGTGTGTGTGTGTGTGTGTGTGTGTGTGTGTGTGTGTGTGTGTGTGTGTGCGTGCATGCGTGTTGATACAGAAGCGTGGCATTGCGCCTCCTTAAATCAGCTCAACACTCTATTCTGATTCCTTGACCACGTTACATGCACCCATGTGTTATTAACTCTGTTTGCCTACCTTGCTTACCTTTCTTACCATGTTTACCAAGGCATATTCTACACTCTATCACCAGACTTCAACAGTATGTGTGTGTGTCTGTGTCTGTTTCTGTCTGAGCGCAGGCCACATGCGTTTCTGTTTTTTTGTTTTCGTCTCGTTAGGCTCATCTCTCCTCACTAACATTATTTTGGAAAATGAAAGCTGGCACACTAACTCTAAAGAAACAAAATCACTGATTCAGCAACACCCTTTTAGCCTCACACGAACACACATTTCCACACCCCCACCCCAATCTCATACTGAGTGTCAAGACGTCCTCACATTAAACAACGAATTTTAAGTGAAAATCTGCTGGACTACATGCTTTATCACAACACACAATGGCGGTTACCAGAATCTTAAGAGTCTATATATTTTTTTCTCACTTCTCACCAAGAATTCCCAAAAGTGACAATGACATAGTGACGACAAATCTGATACACAAATGAGTGACCACCATTGCTTTTAGTAACTCCTACGGTATTGGTTCAGCATCCTTAAAACCCCAGCTGTACAGGTAATGATTCCAGAAAGTGTGAGTCGATTTTCACTAAACGATGAACATAGCTAAATACTTTATCATACCGTCTAGTACTAGTAGTAAATATACTTCAATAGAGTAGGATGAAAAAAGATGATGCAAGTGTTTGGAGAGGACAAGGAGCCATGACAAAGGGGACGATGCAATGAGTTGGGAAAAATTAACAGGCTTTCATGCCCGCTACGCCTCGTTGGAGCACCACAGGTCTGCTTGATGCCTTTAAGTGCCATGAAGTATTAAGTAGCCAATCTCTAAGGAGTCCTATTGGCTGTGCATGTGTGTGTGCATGCGTGCCTGACCATTAAATGTGTACAGTTAAGTGCCAGGACCTAAATAACCTATTTGGAGAGTGGAGGGAAAGAGAAAGATTGAGTGGAGTCGCAAACAACAAGGGGGGAAATAATGCTTTCTGTGACAATGTCAAGCTCTTAGACAATAAAAGCTCACAAGCAACAACAAAGAGGTCAAAAAGCAAAGCATTTGCCCACCCTGCCTGCAGTACCCTACATTGTTCCCTACCATTGTTGGCCACCATGCCTGCAGTGCCCTACTTTGTGCCCTACCATTGTTGTCTGTGTAGAGACAAAACAAGTAGAGAAATGGGCAGTTACTCTGTATTCCCACTGAAACACAGAAGTAACAATTCTCCAAAAGTACACTGAGCATAAAGCAGGAAATATTTTTGAAAAAATGCTCTCTGTGAAACTTGAATGCAATTTTCAAGACCAGTGAAGCTTTCGCGCCCTGCTGAACTGCTATCACTCCAAAGTCTACTCCCACACTTCCAAATTTATAACTTCCTTCCCCGGGATGACAAATTAGGGATGTCTGTCTTCCACTAGTGGTCCCCAAAGCCCTGCTACCACCACCCTGCCTTGCCAGTCTCAGTTTCACCCTACATTCAATCTGCTAGGTGCAGTGATGAGCACTCGGGGAAGATCACGATGAAGGGCAGAATGAGTAAGAAAGGGAGTGGTGGGTGTGTGACTGAGAAATGGCCATGCATTATTGAACATACAGAGTGAAGTTTTACAGGGATAAATGGGAAAGCGCGTTTAGGGAAAATCTTTTCCCTTCAGCCTCCTCACCTACCTCCTCCTTTCATTACATGACCACCCCTCCATTCCTTTCACTTTCCCCATGAGACCAACTACATATCTTATTCAGAGGGGAGGTTAAAAATTTAAAGGCTGGGAGGGAGAAGGTAGAGGCGCATGGGGAGAGACTCCACCTGAAACTGGTCAAAATACGAAAATGTCTGAAGGGAATTTTCTTAAGTATTAATCTAGAGAGCGCCCTGCTTTGATTATGCATGCACGTGTGTGGCAAGGAGTGGGTAGTGATTGCAGAGGGGGATTGCGATGATGACAGGGGCGGCAGATGAAAAGGGAGAGGGTGTAGAAGTACACATCTATACACAGAGCAGTGTAGTGTAACAGCATGGTGAAAAATTAAGGTTCCTTGTGGGCAAAGCAGAACCTACATCTCACAGAACATGACATATGCAGATACCGCGTAATAGAGCAAGGCTACTGTATCCAAATCCACCCACATACACACCCAACTGTGTTGTCGCAGACACAGCAAAGTAGCACTCATCAAATGTTCATTCCAAGTAAAACAGTGGCTCAATCCATGACACAAGAACTCCAGTGCCGGCGAACACCAGGGCATGGTAAAATGCCGAAGGTAAAATGCTGCAGATGAAGGGCAGAAAATGGAGCGCGGCCTCGTGTAAATGCCACCGGGTTACCCATATTTGCACTGTGGCTACAGAACTAGAAACTACGCTACAATTTATTTTTTTAATGTTATCAGTGACATCGAAGTCTTGCGTGTTTGAGTGTTTGTGTGTGTGACTGTGTGTTCCACAGTCTTCAGACATACAATTGGTAGCTAATATTACGACACTATGTAAACGGAACAATAAATTAAGAATATTTATTTTAAGTGGATTTGGGAGGCAGTTGTGTTCATGACCACTGAAAAATACAACCACAATTAAATAACAGTTCAATTGACACATTTCTGATAATAATCAGATTTTGTGTTGAATAAATGTTCATCTTGTGGCTGACAGGTTTATGTTAAAACAACAAAAACAAACAAACAAAAAAAAAAACCTAACAACAATTTGTAGCTGCATTTTGCCTGCAATCTTGCAACGTTTTTCTAAGTGATTGCTGGGTAATGATTGCTCAGTTCTCTGTGCGCGTCAAGGGTTCAATTATCCAACAGCCTTGAGATATGTCTGGTTCCTGTGGAGAGATGTTCTACACATAAGACTCTGAAATCTCCTTCCCCTTGGTAGGGGTTTGAAGGAGTATGAGGGTTCTGCACCCTGCATCTGATATGTGTGGCATTTGCGCCAAAGAGTACAAGGTCACGCCCAGAAATTTTGAATGTGCGCTTGTTGCACGCTCTAATTATCTCTCCTCAAGAATGGGTGAGAACTGGGACACCGGGGAGACGGCACTTAAATAGAGCAGCAGAGCTGCTGTTGTGTTACCTGCAATTTCAAATCATCTTAAACAGGAAGGAAACAGGGTTGTTTGTACGGCTCATGCTACCATCAAGTCGAGCGAGCTTTCTAATCATAGCAATGGCTTAGCTTTGACTCATCTTCCTTTGATACACCATGAATATCAAAATGAAAACACCTCTACCTTGACGAACACCCAATGCCGCGTAGATGCAGCGAAGCAAACAAAAACATCACACATAAAACCAGCGTGGGAGGAATAAGAATACATTACTATGACCAAAAGGAGCCCAACATGAAAGAGGAGTGGGTGGAAGGAGTCTAGATACCGTATGTATAGATTTCCCGCTTCAGACTCTTACATCGAAGCATAGGTTTTTATGACTTTTTTTTCCTTCATGGCCTAAAGATTGGATACACAGAATAGCAAACATGTCAGATATTTACTGTCGCTAACAAAATTTTGTGCTCATCACTCTCAATCTAACCTGTACATGCAGATAACAAAATACACAGACATAAACTCTTAAAGGCCGCTAAGATGTCATATAATTGAATACATTTAAATGCTAATAGGTGTTGCAGATTTGAAAACTGGTTGGCTGACTGGTTATCGAGAAGAGGAGGGCGAGCGAAATGAAGAGGGACTATTCCAATTCAAAAACGTGATAATCTCAGAGGAGGAGGGAAAAAAAAACAGCAAGGGGATTAGGAACAAACAGTGGCGATGCTGCAGTAGGAGTAAACTTTGTTTATTTGCAAGTAAAACAAGAGTCGAGATGAAATAGAGTGACTGACTGAAGAGAATGAGTGGGACAAAAGTGTATGTTTGCATGTGTGGGTCTCTGTGTATCTGTATGTGCTTACATGTTTATGCACATGTGCGCGCTTGTGCTTGCATATGTGAGCGGGTGCCTGTGTGGGCACACAGATGTGTTTCAACCTGATAAGACCTGATGAATGAGCATCGTTTTGTGGTTCTTCGACAACCGTAAAGAGATGGTGAACAAGGGAGTGCTCGCAATTGCGACACCGAGAATACACAGAGGCTTAGAGCTCGAGCAAAGCCAATCTAATGCACCACTACTGATCGGGGGTGCTTAAACAGTATACCTGGGATTTAAACTTGATCAATAGTGCACGCAAAAACGAAATATCAGACTGGATCCAGAGCAATTTTTAAAAAGTTTTTGGCTGGTATTAACCACAACAATTTTGTTCAGTTCATTTGTGCAACGTGAAGTCCCAATTTGTTGAATTGGCCTATCTGTGTGACAAAAGAATAAAAAAAAGATAAGAAAGCTGAAAAAGGAAAAAAAAAAACTATGAAACAGAAAGTCAAGTGCAGTGTATTTCCCCATCTTTCTCTATTGCAGTGTGACCTTTGAATTAACCTGTTTCTGTCTTCCGTTTTAGCCTCAACGCCACATGATTTATTCACAGGGCTCTCACTGTGAACTTCCAAGGCAGGAAAAAAATGGAAATGTTTTACCTAACATTTTAACAATACATCATACATGTACTTTGTAATCAAATACTAAATGTCATACAAATAAAACATCATATCAAGGCTGAACGCAGTTTCCATTCCATTTATCTTTAATTCTTGTCAACCACTGCTGAAGTCAGAATAAGACAATTGTAACCCGATAGGGACCCGAAAGAAACGTCATCGACATTTTTAGAGTAATGAGCTCTGAAACAAGCATCATTACCTGGTGTGGGGAGACATAATCAAAGACTGCCAATCTGGCCTCAGAACCACGACAAGAAAAGTCTGATGTGGTCTTTTTTGTTTTTCGCATAGTGTGACATGGCCTTCGTGGCCCCACCATTTGTTGCTAGACGTTGCACTCCATGAGCGCCTAGCAGCACAAATGAACCAGCTGTTGAGGGATGGGACTCACCCAGGATGGCTAACCGAAGGGCGAACGATCCTGATCATGAAGGATCCCTCGATAGTGCCATCCAACTATCGGCCAATAACCTGTCTCTCCACAACATGGAAGCTCATGTCAGGCATCATTGCGGCTAAGATAAGTGGACATATGGATCAATACATGAGCGAAGCACAGAAGGGCATTGGTTGAGATACCAGAGGAGCCAAACATCAGCTCCTGGTTGACAGAACA
>NW_017805744.1:171340-175853 GCF_001891065.2 Hippocampus comes
TACACAAGCCCATAAGGCGCCTAATAAACAACAAGCCCTTCATCCCCACCCCAATGCCTGCAATTGAAAAGCCACTTATCACAAATCCTGTTGTCAGTGCAAATGCCAGTAACCATGAATTTCTAAGAAGAAATACTAAAACAGATCAGCTAAATTAATGCTTGTTGGCAAGGGACCAAGGGTCACAATAATTGTCCAGGAAGTAACTTGATTTAGATGCCACATTTCCATCAGGCTTATGTGTTAAATTCAGTTTGCCAAGGATGTGTTTAACGGTGAAGCCAGACCTTGTGCGTGCGTGCTCTGAAAATGGAGACATTGCAACATAATATAGTGTAACCTCCCAATGAATTATGATAAGAGGACAATGATGTAGCACAATGTGGACAACAACGGAGGACATCCAAAATTCTAAGTTTGTTGTTTTTGGCATGTGGCTCTTGAAAAAAAAAACATTTTGTTAAAAGGCATACTTTGTATTCTTGACATTCCATTATCGACAAGACTATTTGCCAACAAATCGACCTGATGAAGTGAGTCCTAATAAAGGTACAGTGCATACGTTTCTAGAGGGCAGTCAAATATGTTTTTTTTTTTTTTTAATGTTTCTATTGTTATGGGTCCGAGAAATATCAAACTGGATCCAGAGCACTTTTTATAAAGTTTTTGGCTGGTATTAACCACAATAATTTTGTTCAGTTCATTTGTGCAACGTGAAGTCCCAATTTGTTGAATTGGCCTATCTGTGTGACAAAAGAATAAAAAAAAGATAAGAAAGCTGAAAAAGGAAAAAAAAAAACTATGAAACAGAAAGTCAAGTGCAGTGTATTTCCCCATCTTTCTCTATTGCAGTGTGACCTTTGAATTAACCTGTTTCTGTCTTCCGTTTTAGCCTCAACGCCACATGATTTATTCACAGGGCTCTCACTGTGAACTTCCAAGGCAGGAAAAAAATGGAAATGTTTTACCTAACATTTTAACAATACATCATACATGTACTTTGTAATCAAATACTAAATGTCATACAAATAAAACATCATATCAAGGCTGAACGCAGTTTCCATTCCATTTATCTTTAATTCTTGTCAACCACTGCTGAAGTCAGAATAAGACAATTGTAACCCGATAGGGACCCGAAAGAAACGTCATCGACATTTTTAGAGTAATGAGCTCTGAAACAAGCATCATTACCTGGTGTGGGGAGACATAATCAAAGACTGCCAATCTGGCCTCAGAACCACGACAAGAAAAGTCTGATGTGGTCTTTTTTGTTTTTCGCATAGTGTGACATGGCCTTCGTGGCCCCACCATTTGTTGCTAGACGTTGCACTCCATGAGCGCCTAGCAGCACAAATGAACCAGCTGTTGAGGGATGGGACTCACCCAGGATGGCTAACCGAAGGGCGAACGATCCTGATCATGAAGGATCCCTCGATAGTGCCATCCAACTATCGGCCAATAACCTGTCTCTCCACAACATGGAAGCTCATGTCAGGCATCATTGCGGCTAAGATAAGTGGACATATGGATCAATACATGAGCGATGCTGCCTGGACTCATTTTTTGGTACCGCCTCCCTTTGTACCGTCAGACCGTGCTCTTTGCAGCAGGATGAGATGATCGATCTGAGTGTGACTCCTTGTGCGTCCACTCACACGGTCCAAGATACAAAATTAATTTATTACAACATGTCTGGTAACTTGACATTGCGACCATTGTGCACGACAAAAATAATTTCTGAGTTCAGCATCCTGTACTGAGCAGCCAGTACAGAAATGGCAATTTACATAAGAGCAATTTCATGTGTTTAAATCTTTCTAGGAAGGCTTCCACACTCAGCATCCTGTACTGAGCAGCCAGTGGCACAAATGCTGGTCACAAATGGCAATTTACATAAGAGCAAGTTCATGTGTTTAAATCTTTCTAGGAAGGCTTCCACATGGTCCGTAAACAGAAACCCTCCATCATAAACATAGAGACGGGGGTAGTGGTAAGCTTAATGATACTACTGTACAACTATTAATGATATTGCTTATCGATCTGGTGCCTTAACGCTACTTTTTGTGTTAAGAAAAACACCAAAACAACAATATTAGATAATTATTTAAAATATGGAGCTGAGGTCATGAAGAAGAGCAAATGGAAAACATTTAGCATTCAAACTGACCAAAGGAGACGTGCTCTGTGACATTATTTTCCATAACCAGTGAGGTGATGATTCAGTACAAATCCCACATTGCATTTGTTGCACTTCAAAAGAACATCAAGATGAATTGGAGTTTGCTCAACGTCTTTTATGAGCGGGTATTTTCTTTGACCGAGAATAACCTTCAGCCCAATGTTAATTATTTTAAGTGGATGCTGTAATGATCTCATCAACAACACTGGGCTATAATTGTTCATAGCGCCTTGGCCTTTAATGAGCTCCATCTCTCATCCTCTTAACCGATTGGCTGAAGCCCCCCAAGAAGCCAAAGGCAAGCATGTGCACCTGCAATCACACAAGGGCCCTTATTTATCAATTACTGCCTCATTAAGGTGAAAAATGAATTGGACACACTTGAAAGGAAAACCAAGTACACATGGACATCTAAAAGGAACAAAATGTGTGTGTGTGTGTGTGTGTGTGTGTAACACAGAGATCAAAAGGCTTATAATTGTTTTGCAAATGTGGCTTAGCTGAGCCGCCTACTCTGTTGAACAAAGCACACAAACATGCCGACCTCCTCCAACGATAACCATTGCATCTGTCTGTAATAAACCTGTTTGTGTTGCAAAGGGACAGAATATATGACACGATTATATATTACACTGTGGGACGCTGTCATTGCATGTGAAATGAGACAGTATGAAACCTCACTTGAGTTGGGGATATTCTGCCAGTGAAGAAAAATTAGGTCACCTTACTGCAACAGACCACAGAAATGTAGTAATTAAGACAGAGACAAGGAGGAAGAAAAGAGCGCACAGTCTAGAGAATTGGGAAATTAAAATGATCCTCCCATTATGAGGATTAATAATCGTCTATGCTCTTGGCCCTTTTTTCTTTTCTCTCCTGACTCAAATTAATCAGCAACGTTCCTGCAGCCCAGCCATCTTCTTGTTCAGTAGTTTGCTTTTCCAAAATTTCCTTTATGTTCAGTTGCTCACTGCAGTCTGGGATCCAGGCTTCAAAAGGTACCTACTATTTAACACAGAATTGCAAAGAGAAAACGACACACTGGAATCAAGTGGCATATTATTTTTCTCCAACAATAAAACCACCACTCTCAAAGACACAGAGAAGAAAGGACTATGTAGAGAACAGTCAAAAACCCCTAAATGGGGATTTAAATTCATTCATTGCTTATTCTGAGTAGTATAAGCCTTGCACCCGCATGTAGTTATGTGAACTAGGCTGTTTATTATTACATACGATCACACCAGGTGTCTGATTACAGAGCAAGAGAGAGAGCAAAACACCCACAAAGCGCACAGGAAAATATTGTTTACCAAAGTCACACAAAGCAGTACAATGTTCCACAAAGAAGCAACCTGCATGAAGTCAGCAATTATATCAAAGAATGTTCTAGACCACCCGATGAAAAGCAGAGCCGTTTGCGTTTTTTATTTCCCAATCCTCACTCAGTTTAATGAGAGAGAACAAAACACATATTGCTAATAATGCGCTCGCTCCATCCTTGAATGAGTGGAAAACACCGGGAGATGATCTGTGAGTGTGTGTGCGTGTATAAAGTCAACAGCAGCATCTTAATGAGATTGGGCATATTAATAGAATTTAAATGAAGAATTAAACCAACATAATACCACACAACTTGCACGTTTAGAAAGTGCTTGATGACGGATTCTCTCTCGATGCTAAGAGAATAATTACACACAAACACTAGATAATGAATGCTCTGTGCCCCCGGGTAGTTTAAATGGTGCTTGTCAACATTTTGCTCTTGTCAGGGGCGGTGGGGTTGATCGTAATCTTAAAATAATTTGAATAAATCAGAGCAGAAAGCTATATATCCTTGGCCCTTTTCCAACATATTGTTACTGCAAAATGTTGAGCAAATGCCCACATCCTATGTGGTATGCAAGTCAAGGACTCTGTGCAGGGAGTGGACGTGACTGCCACCATCCCATCATTGCCCTGCCAAACTGAGATTGGGCATATTAATAGAATTTAAATGAAGAATTAAACCAACATAATACCACACAACTTGCACGTTTAGAAAGTGCTTGATGACGGATTCTCTCTCGATGCTAAGAGAATAATTACACACAAACACTAGATAATGAATGCTCTGTGCCCCCGGGTAGTTTAAATGGTGCTTGTCAACATTTTGCTCTTGTCAGGGGCAGTGGGGTTGATCGTAATCCTAAAATAATTTGAATAAATCAGAGCAGAAATCTATATATCCTTGGCCCTTTTCCAACATATTGTTACTGCAAAATGTTGAGCAAATGCCCACATCCTATGTGGTATGCAAGTCAAGGACTCTGTGCAGGGAGTGGACATGACTGA